>NW_020838019.1:7306460-7548960 GCF_003676395.1 Aethalodelphis obliquidens | reverse complement strand
AACTCTGCACGGAGCTGGCAAATGGGGCTTCTGATTGATTGAAACATACAGGACGTTGCCAGAGGGCCGCATAGTTAAAATAAAATATACATACAGGGGACAAGAGACGGCCGCTCTCAGCTACCGTTAAGTTAAGCAAGGCTTGTCATATGGAATTTCAAAATCAGAGCTTTTTGGATCACATAATAATCTGCGGCTAAGTGTGGAATTGGAGGGCTTCTCCCCAGCCTGCGCTGGACTTCTGCGAAGCCATCATAAAGTTTCTAGAAGGAACAGAGCTGTTCTGTATGGGCACCTGATTCTGCCCTACAAGCGTTCTCCTTTGTTGGATGCCCGTGATTTAATTAGCACTGCTTTGAGTCAAGGGGTGCCTCCTTTACCTGAAACAGGGCTTTTCCCTGAAACAACTACCTCCTGATCTTTCCATGAAGCCAGAGCTGGCTCTTTGCTTCCTGGAACTTGGCAAACCTGTCAGGGGCTCCCATCTGACTCCACAGTGCTCTTTATATGAAATTATGAGACATGATCAGATCCGAGCTGTTCTTTCGCTGCAGTGAGACAATTTCTGGAGGCAAGACACCTGGCTGGCCTCGAGTGGTGATTAATTTTATGTGTTTAGGGTGCAATCATCACTCAGAAAAGAGGTTGAGGGTTGTGATGATAGATGATGGGCAGGCAGGAGATGGCCCGTGGAACTGTTATACACCATCAGTTCCTTTGATCGCTGGCAGAAGTTCAGAGGTAACTTCTTTGCATCTGCCCAGAATAAACAAAGCTACCATAGGCTTTGCAGAGCTCCCTTCTAGGAGTTTGAGGACTACAGCATCCAAGTAGCTAAAGCTGAGACGGGTCTCCATTGGCTTTTCAGATGCATCTTCAGAAATAACATGTGTCAATCTCCATTTTGCATTTAAAATATGTTTGTGTGTATGTGCTAACAGGGAAGAGCTAAATCGGACTCCATGTTGGATCTGTTTCTTTGACTTTAACCTTTGCTTTTCGTTGCTTTTGTTGTCATTATAATAGTACACAACGACCTGCCTCAGGGAACCCTTCCCTTCTGCCTGAATGTTAAAGTGCCTCCAATCAGCTCGCAGGGAGACAATCTGACCCCGCCCACCTGTGGCTGGCTGCAGGAGAGAAGAAATTAACACATCCCCTACCCGAGGCTGGCCATTCCGGGGGATATCTGCAAAACTTATGGCCTTTTTACTTTACTTCCCCATCTCCTCCGCCTCTCTGCGCTCTATAAGAAACTGGCATCCAAACCCCGATAAGATGGTTCCCCGGAGACACTAGTCTGCCATCTTCTCGGTCTGCCGGCTTTCCGAATAAAGTCGCCTTCCTTGCCTCAACACCTTGTCTCCGATTCATTGGCCTGTCATGCGGCGAGCAGAGCGAGCTTGGACTCGGTAACATACGGGTGTAGTGGATGCTGGGGTGTGCTGCCTGGATGCCCCTTCAGGACTGAGACCGTCATTCCCCACCCTTCATTCCCATCCCACCCTGGAGTGACGGCTGCTAGCCGCTCACAGGGGCTCCCCTCTCGGGGACGAGGGACCTAGTTCACCCAAGGTTACACCTCCCTCCCTGGCAGCTCAGATACAAGACTGGGTACTGTTGGGGCATAAAAGTCGAGCCTCTTTGTCTCCATTTGGGACATCTCTGAAGGGTCATCCCAGCAACAATGCTCCCCACGACATCAGATGTGCTCTCCAAGATCTGCCCAACTGCCCAACTGCCCAACGCCTCCAAGATCTCCTTACTCCCTAACAGTATTGTTTCTGAGAACATGTCCTGTGTGCAAATCTCCATCTCTAGTTCCAGAAATCCGACCTAAGACAATACTCATCTTTAATAGAAAGCATATATCATTATAATATAATGGTAGATACATTTTTGTCCCCCAAACGAATATCCATATTTTAAAAATCCAGCCAGCGTGAGATACCCAACAGTGCCTATAGAACATATATCAATTTCTGCAGCTTTGATGACAAACCACCCTCTGGTTAAAGCTTACGTCAGTGAGCAGGGACATTACTGAACAACTACTAATCGGGAAAATGATGTATGGATTAAAGTAAACACTCCAAAAGCGTTTTTTGCTCAATCAAAGAGATGTAAGGGAAGGGATGCTTATACCAACCCAAAGAGAAAAAAATACCCCTTTTGTACTTCAATTAGCAAACAATAATTTGGCTAATTGGAAGCAAATGTTTCTTCTTTTATCACATGAATTCCACAGTTCTTTGCCCAATGCTGTCCCCTGCAGGGTAGAAGAAATCGAAATCAGAAGACTGAACCATTCCTAGGCCGAGAAGCCCTGTGATTACAGGGGGAGAAAAGGTTGTGTCCCAGAGGCCAGCATTTCCTATCGAGGCCTTCTTCCAGGAAGATGCCACGATTTCCCGGAAAAGCATTTCCTAGTCATTCTGCAAAGAATAACTCTCCGGAAGTCATTTCTGAAGCACCCGCAGCCAGCTTCGTGGATTTCCTCGGTTAAATGTCAAGAGTTGAGACAGTTTGCTTTCTGGACCCGGTGAAGGACTGATGTTTGGAGGAACCAGCCAACCTGAACTGGAAGTCTGCCAAGCAAATGCCCTCTCAGCTGGGAGAGGACATTCCTTTTTTAAGAGGTAAGTAGCAAAGGACCTGAGGAAATGCTGTCAGCTCAGGTTACCCTATGCTGCTCTCCTAGAAGACAGCTTGCTTTCTGAGAGGATAAGCAGTGCGTCAATATGCTAGTGGGTACTAGAAAAGACGAGTTGGTCTCACTCTGGGTCCTCCCAAGACCAGACCTGCAGCCTGGCCCATGCCCCCCACCAGGGCAGAGCGCTGGCAGCGGGGGGTGGTCCTGGGGACTTCCGCTCCTGCCCTGGCTGTACTTAGTCACCACTGACTTCCCAGGAGCCCAAGAAGCACGCACCCCTTGGGAAGGAATGTGTCATCTCTATTTGCACAGAATAGATTGATTTTATGAGCTTTTGCATCCTGGGTGCAAAAACCAACCCCCAAACCCCACATCTCTCACCCTTGCCCTTCTCTCAGCATCCTGCCAGTTTCAGCTGATCGTCTGTCCCATCTCTATACCCACAGGTGGTGATGGTGGAAATGGTAACAAAAATCCTTTCCCTTAAAATGGTTCGTTGAATCCTCACAGCAATAGCACAAGGTGAGTGTCATGATTATCCCACTTTACAGATGAGAAAACTGAGACTCAGTGAAGTTCAATCACTTGACCCACACCCCACGGTCAGTGAGGGTAGAATCAGGCCGAGGGCTTCAGCTTCCTGAGCAGACAGCTCACAGACCCCTTCTTCAACGGCAGAGCAAAGGGGTGGCAGGAAAGAGGTGTGGATGACCAAACCCCACTAGGAAAAATGTTAACCTCTTGGAAGCCAGGAAGCCAGCATTGGAAGATAGGTGCTGATGTGAGTACTTCTGTCTTAGATCCTGGAAGCAGGAGGAAAGGCCTGTGAGGTCCATTCATTCATTCAGCATTTACATAGAAGGAACTCCGTGTCGGTCGCTGGCTGGGAACACAAGGTTGGTTATAGCCCCAGTTTTTGAGGTACTCACACTGTGGTTGGGAGAGGGAGGTCTGTAGTCACGGGGGTCCTGCCTCCCTGCGTGCCCCCTCCCGCTGCTGCTCTGAGGGGTCCCTGGGCTGACTGGGGCCCAGCTCTCGGAGAAACCACCCAGGTGTGGAGTGAGCAGCTGGCGGCCGCCCTACATTTCCTACCAGTGGAAACTTGTGCATCCATCTGTTTCCTAACGTCTCATCTTCGGTCATTTTCTGAGCCTCCTGTTTCTGAAGTTATGGAAATAAGCCTCATTCTTACCCTCAGCGCAGATCCCAGGCCTCTGCTTTGGGCCCCCTTGGGTCTGTTTTAGGACCCAGGAGCCAGCCATCCTGTTTCTGGAAGAGAGATCATTTCACCACCCCGTGAGAGGATTGGCAGCCCTGGCCACCCCGTGGTGTCATTGGACCCAGTGGGCTGGGCACCCAGTAACAGGGATGGGAGGTCACATTTCCACTGGTCCTGGCCTCTCTTGACTAACATCTTCCCCAGGTCCCAGTGTTGTGCCAGCTTGGTAAACAAGAGTTGTTAGGAGGCCCACGGGGAGCTTATAGATTAGTCTGGAAGTCACAAGGCATGAAAACCCAGGACTCGAATGGAATTATGGGGAGACTGGGATTGAGAAAGACCTCCTACCATGCCCAAAGCCCATCAGTGCACTTAAATGTCCCACCTTAGATGAAGGCTAAATGGGGACTGGGAAAATAAAGCTTTGGCACTGGAATCTTTATTCAGTTGTTCACACATTTATTCATTCAAGAATAATTTATTAAGCTCCTTCCACATGTCTGGCCCTGTAACATTAGATAATTTAAGTTCCTGCCCTCATGGAACTTATAGTCCAGTTAAGGAGGCAGGCATTAAGCAAATAATCCGATAAATAAATGGCAGCCCCAAGGCTCTCACCCTCACCCCTCTGGGCAGCCAAACCCCCTCATGCCTACCCTCCCCTTCCCGGGCATCAACCACCTCAGTTGAGGACCGCTGCCTGTCACCCTCCCTCCTTCCCCAAGCAGAATGCCTCAGTGCCCGAGCATCTAAGCACCCACCCTTTCCTGTAAGACCCCCAAGAATCACCGGTTGAAAATCTAGTTGTCCTTATTTGTCCTCCGCTTGTGTGCGCCGGGGTGGTTACAACAAACAGCACAGTTCAACTGATAACGAGAAGCATGGGAACGCCTCTCTTGCAAGTAGGAGCCATCAAACCTTATAGTCTTTAATCCCACAAGCACAGACTGCCCGTGCAGCTCAGCGCTTTCAGGAGGAAAGCCGGGGGCCTTTTGCAAAGCAGATATAACACCCTGCTCTACACAATTTTTTTTTTTTTTTTGCTACCGTGCTAATGTATCATTTTAGTTGCAGTGTCCCATGATCATTAAGAACTTTCTGGAGTTAGATTGATGTTGGTAACATTGATCTCCTGCACTAGAAGCTTTCCACCTTCCATCTGTTGGATGCTTTGACCTTTCCTTAACACCATTAAGAGATAAAAAGTTAATCTACTGAGAAAAGATGCGTGACCTTTCGGAAGAGAATGGGTACCACTGTGCGGCCTCCCATGATTGAAGGATTTTTACGTTCAAGAGTCAGGCTTTATATGTATCTGAGCAGGATAATTGTGGAGAATAATATCATGGCACAACCAGGAAGGTCTGTATCCCAGCTGAAGTAGCAGGGGATTAGGCAAAATGAACTTCAAGGAACGGGTCACGTGACCTTGTCACGCCACTGTTTGCACTCATGACCAATCCGCTTCATTGCTGAACACAGACTTTGGCCTGAAACATGGTACTCGCTGACAAGAAACTGTTGACCAGAGCATCTCGCCCTTCCTTTCTGCTTCGGGTGGTTCCTCCGGGCAGCGGCTCCATCTCCTGCCTGGCTCAGCCTCCTGTGGGGCAGCTCTCCTTCCATGGTCTCAACTCTGGCTCTGCTGGTCCTGGTTCCTTCTGGGCAGCTGCATCCTTCCCGGTCCCAGCTCCCTCTGGATGGCCGAGGGAACAGCAGCTTCCTGCTGGTGCTAAGAGCTAGGGTTGCTCTTTTGGCTCATCCAGCTCCTTTGGTTCACTGTGAATTTCCCCTGACTGAACTATCTGATGTGGGTTCTGTGTCCCTGACTAACCCCTGATGTCAATGCAAGTCAGCTTCGGTAGCTCTGGGACTGAGCCGTAAGAGACCCGTGTACCGAATCTCTCAGCCCCTCATAAACCACCAAAAAAATTCATGAATCCATCCCAGGCCGTTCCTGCGAGTGAATGCTCTACCAGCCTTGTTTACCTGCCCTCGTTAATCCCCGTCACCATTCATCACTGAAGCACTCATCTTTGCTCCCTGACTACTGGACACGCATCAGGCCACTTACCTCCCTTTCTGAAGATGGTCCACCCCTTGACTTCTCGGCCCCAAACACTTGGGCCAGGGCCCTTGGTTCATGGGGCTATATTTGGGGATACTACTTTTTTTTTTGTGTGTGTGGTACGCGGGCCTCTCACTGCTGTGGCGTCTCCCGTTGCGGAGCACAGGCTCTTGGACGTGCAGGCTCAGCGGCCATGGCTCACGGGTCCAGCTGCTCCGCGGCATGTGGGATCCTCCCGGACTGGGGCACGAACCCGCGTCCCCTGCATCGGCAGGCGGACTCTCAACCACTGCGCCACGAGGGAAGCCCTTGGGGATACTACTTTTGAGAGCCACACATGGAGGCTGAGGGCTCCATTGCGACCAACCCCTCTTTTTTCATTAGATGTTGCCAACGTCTTCATCAGCATCTCCTGGAGCTTCCAGAAATTTGCCTCTCGAGGACTCTGGCGGCAGTTTTTGTTTTTTTTTTAAATGAGGTACATGTGGGGTGACACAAGAGCTACAAGTGTCTGATTTGGCTCTCTGGACACTGGCTCCGCCTGTCCTCATTTCTATTTTCTGAAGGGTGAGGATTAGCTGAAGCATAAATGCCTTCTTTTCAGCGCAAGAAAAGCTCAGCTTTCTCCCCTGCCACCTTTCTCAAGCTGTAGTCTGAGGATCAGTAAGATTTGAATGTACTTAGATTGTTAGTAATGAAGATTCCTGAACCCTACATCCGACCTAGCGAAGCAAAACCCTTGTGACCTGAGAGTCCTGGTATTAACCACCCCCTGGGGGTTTTCATGCAGACCGAAGGTTAAGAATCTGTGTGCCACAGCTTTTCAAAGCCTCAGACAAGGGCCATGGACACCTACTTGCTCTGTGTGTCCAGTGACCCCTCCACTTCCTCTGGGAAATACTTCCCTTACCACACAGGGAGTGGTATATGACTTTACCCCACTGGTCAGAGTTGCTTGGTCCAGAAGTAGGCACCTGACCCAAACTAGATGAGTCAGAGACCCTGCTGGGGACTTACAGTTGGAAGCAGGAAAGAGAGGCAAACTGTCTCCAGGGATGGAATCAAAAGCCCCAATCTGTCAGTGACCATTTTCCATCATGGGTAGAAGAAGGCATGTAGAGAAAGAAGGGAAGCAGAATTCTGGGGAAAAAAAGGCATGAGAAGGTCCTGGGGGCCCAGATATATTTCTGTTCCCCCTGCAGTTTGGTAGTTCAGTCTGGCTGGGCTTCACGGGCCCCTTTGGATTCTGGGAACCAGTCAAGTCCTCCTTTCACCTAAGTCACTCTGAATGGAGTGGAAATTGCAATGGATAGATTTTATACCGTGTTCCACAAGTACAAAGAATCGGTCTCAAGCCTAAATTCTCTCTTTTACTTTGCACTTCTCCTAATCGGAGCTGGAAGAAAGCTGGGAAATCATGTCTTCCAAGGGATGTCACACAATGCTATAGAGTCCTGTGTTTCCCTGGAGATTCTTAAGAATGAGCAGGACCTCAAGTGCTGGGGTCCCAGATCCGCTCCCAGAGCTGCACCTGTTACTCTGTTTAGATTTTGGGTTTCCAGAAACAATTTCATTTGGAAAAAAAAAAAGAGTTCTATTTTAAGGAAAACAAACAAATACACTGACGTAGCCTTTCTCCCATTATACAGACGGGGAAGCTGATAAGCAATGCCTTGCCCAAGGTCAAATAACCAATTCTGAGACTAAAATCCTTATGGAAACAAGCAACCTGATTAAAAAATGGGCCAAAGACCTTAACAGACACCTCAGCAAAGAAGATATTCAGACAGCAGATACACATATGAAAAGATGTTCCATATCCTATATTATCAGGGAAATGTAAATTAAAACAACAATGAGGGTTTCCCTGGTGGCACAGTGGTTGAGAGTCCGCCTGCCGATGCAGGGGACACGGGTTCGTGCCCTGGTCCAGGAAGATCCCACATGCTGCGGAGTGGCTGGGCCTGTGAGCCATGGCTGCTGGGCCTACGCGAAACAACGAGATACCACTACATACCTATGAGAATGGCCCAAATCCAGAACACTGACAACACCACATGCTAGTGGGGATCTGAAGCAACAGGGTCTCTCAGTCATTGCTGGTGGGAACGCAAAATGGTACAGCCACTTGGAAAACAATTCGGTGGTTTCTTGCCAAACTAAATATGCTCTTACCATATGACCTAGCAGTCATGCTTCATGATATCTACCGGATGGACTTGAAAACTTATGTCCACACAAAAACCTACACGTGGATGTTTACAGCAGCCTTATTCATAATTGTCAAAACTTGGAAGCGACCAAGATGTCCTTTAATAGATGAATGGATAAAAAAACAGTAGTCCATCCAGACAATGGAATATTATATAGCTCTAAAAATAAATGTGCTATCAAGCTACGAAGGGCTGTGGAAGAATCTTAAATGTGTATTACTAAGTGAAAGAAGGCAATCTGAAAGGAATCTGTGAGATTCCTACTCTATGACGTTCTGGAAAAGCAAAACTACGGAGACAGTTAAAAAGGCCAGTGGTTGTCAGGGTTTGGGGGGAAGGGAGGAATGAATAGGCAAAGCACAGAGGGCTTTTAGGGCAGGGAAAATACTCTGTGATACTGTAATGGTGGCCACATGTCATTATACCTTTGTCCAAATCACAGAATGTATAACCCCAAGAAGGAAACCCTCATGTAAACTGTGAAGTTCGGGTGATGATTATGAATCAGTGTAACATCATCAGCTGTAATACATGTCCCACTCGGGTGGGGAAGGTCGATAATGGGTAAGACCATGCACATGTGGAGGCAGAGGATATATGGGAAATCTCTGTACCCTCTCCTCAATTTTGCTGTGAAAAAGACAATTTTTTCCTCTGAAAAAAGTAAAGCCTTAATAAAAAAAAAATATCTAAGTACAAAACAATCTAAGTACAAAAAAATCAAACATCACACACACATAAACCCTTATGGAAACCCACCATATACTTCCTAGATTTGATCATCTGAAAACGTTTCCTTTTATATACTTCAAAAGGTATGAGTTTTTTAAAAAATAAACAGCAGCCTGAGGTCCACTTGGGAACCTATTATCTGGAAGAGCAGCGCTTCTTAACCAGGCTTGTCTCCTGTCCCAGCTGTCCTTTGTCTTATGCTGCCATAGTACATGCCCAATCAGACTTTCCACCACGCCAAACTGCTGTCATCACATAAATGCAGTGGGGAGCCACTTGGCATGTAGTAGGCCCTCAATGGGTATTTATTGAATCAAGAAATAGAAATCTCCCTTTTTCAACAACCTTCCTTCCCTGAGTTAAAACACATTCCAACAGCAACAACACAAAAATGCAGCCCCGCAGCTCAGGCAGTGGGGAGGTGGGGCGGGTGGGAAAAAGCTGATTTCAGGTTCCATCCAGCTGCCACTCTGAAGGGTGAGGTTGGTTGCCTTCGGTGCCAATCTCTAGAGTGTGAGCAGATGTGAAAATCAAACACAGGATTTCAGAAGTATAAACTGTTTATCTGTGTGCTGAGAAGACCTATTCATCGCCTGAGCAGGCCACTCAGTCCCCGCAGTTCCTTCCTTCCTAATGGGCGTCTTACAGTTATTTTTTTCTTGGTGGCAGCGTGAGTCCTCGCTGGGTGGTGGGGTGTAGGCTGGGCTGTGCAGTGACTGCCCAGGAGACGAGGCCAGCCAGGGTAGGGCGAACGCCTGCTGCCATTAATTTTTAGTGAACGAGCACCATGAGTCTACCCAACACCAAGTTTATGTGCCAGACAGCCATCTCCTGGGCCAGAATGGAGCTTGCAGAGCAAGAAATAAAACATCGGGAGAATCCAAAGCATTGTCTGATGGGAGGAAAGGACTGAAGGGCTTGCCTGTCGAGATTGATGCCAGAGCAGGCCCCAAAGAAGCATCCTGGAATTAACTCATGTGGGTGCCAGGGAAGGACCGTACACATCCAAGGTGCCTGGGACCCTGACTTCTGGGAGACAGTAGCACAGAGCAACTGGAGGGTGAAATGCAAAGAGACCTGAGAGCCGCAGGTCTGTGTGGGAAGCCTGGCTCCACCACTTCCTGATTGTGTGACTATGGTTCAATTGTTTCACTTCTTTGGGCTTCTGGGTTCTCATCTGTAAAATGGGACAATAGTAGTCCTGAACTCCTAGACTGTCTGTGAGAGTTAAATGAGATTGTTCACATAGGGCTCTTAACATAGTGGGTGCTCAGTAAAGGAAGTTATCATTGGTACAGTGATCACTGGGCTGTGGGTCCAGGCTGTGGAGCAGCTGCCTGCGTGATGGGGGCTGAGCAGGCCTCCCCAAACCCTCAACAGACCCTCTGTGTCCTTGTCCCAGCTGTCAAGGTGGCTCTGTTCTCTTGATCCTCTGACTAGTCAGACACAGGTGCCACCTGGGAGGGGTAATGTATCTGGTCTGCTCTGCCACCTCCTAGCTTGGGGCAGGTCTCTTCGCCTTTTTGTAGCTCCATTTCGTCTCCATAAAACAGGGCCAAGAATCCTTACCTTTGGGGGGCTGCGGTGAGCAGTACTGAGATAGTGAGTATAAATTGCAGTGTTCTGTCAGGCGTGCTTGAAGCATCTGATAAACAATAGCTATAATAGCTATGATGGTAAGTATTAATAGTGGCCATGGATAGCTGTCAGAGCCCCTGAATAATTTCGATCTGAAGGAAAGGCTTTGTGCAATGGAGCAGTGCCCGGGCAAGATCATACTAAGCAGGGCTCTAAATCCTAACAGGATAGTTACACAGGCTCTACAGAGTCAAAATCTCCTTCTATTCTCACAAAATCTTATTCGTGGAGGAGGACAATGGATAGTTTCCCCTACTTTACAGAGAAGATCACGGGGGCTGATTAATCATATTGTTGGATCACACAGCTAATACCTGGCAAGGTGAGGCTCCAGGCCTGTCTAAAATCACGAAGCCCAGTGGTCCTTCCACTGTCACAGTGGGTTGCAACCAGGGGCAATCTTGCCGGCTAGGGGACATCTGACTATGTTTGGAGACATTTTCGTTTGTTTGTCACAACTGGGAGGGGAGATGCTACTGGCTTCTAGTGGGTAGGTGCTAGGGATGGTGATAAACATCTTCCAATGCATAGGACAGCCTCCAAGACAATTACCCAGCTTAAAACGTCAGTAGTGCGTTGGTTAAGAAACCCTGAACTACCCTCTAGCTGCTTCGAACTGAGGTATCCTGACCAGTAGAGGTCAGAGGGATATGGAAGGGAGACAGAAGGCGATGGCAATGGGGGAGAGGGGAAGTTCAAATACACACTTCACCTCCCCCACCAAGGGAATGCAGCAGCGGAGATGCTGTGCCAGTCTGAGCTTCCGTCTCAGCACGCCTAGGATTGCCCACCTCTGCTCTCTTAGAACAGAGCCAGTTTGACTTCCTTGAGGCTAGATCCTGGTGCTCTGCCTGAGCTGCCCCAGATGACACCATGTGAGCAGGAATGAGCTACCCAGCTGAATCCAGCAAGATAAATAGCTGTTGTTGTTTTAGGTGACTCTTCTTTTGGAATCTTAATGATAAAAAAAAAAAACCAACAAATTTTTTAAGAGAATTGTATTGGTGAAAGCACACTGGCCTGCATCAAAAGGCACTTGGGCCGTTTAAAATGAAAAGAGGGCCTCAGGACCCCCAACATTCTGTAAGGTACACTCAACTGCAAATGTGAACCATTTCTTAAGAAAATGGAAGAACCTCTCAAAGGACAAAGCTAAGAGCCCAGAGAGCTGAGAAAAAAAGCTGGGAAGAAAACTGAACCAGGGGCACTCTTCTAGGCAGAAGAACTGGGTCATGGTCAACTAATATTTCATGACCCCCTCTCCCCAGAGCACAGGGCCCTAGCAACGTATGCCCAGTTTAGATTTCAGAATTGCTATGGACCAACAAGTGCTATGCGTTTCCCATTCTTCTTCTTTTTGAAAGGGAGTATCTATTGCAGTTATTCTATCCCTGTTTCACCATTGTACGTTGGGTGCAGGAGTGCAGATAACTAGTCCTTTTACTTTATGGCTCTCTCAGGAACTTCATGTAAAGAGTTTTATGTGCATCTGGACCTGATTTCAATGACTACATCTTGAAATTTCTAACTAATGTTGTAATGGTATGTGATTTGTGCAGGAGAAGGGAGTGTATTTTGCATGTGGGAGGGATGTGATTGTTGTGACTACAAGGAGGATTGTGGTAGATGGTTTCAAAGATGGCTGCAGAAATCCCGCTCATCTTCATGCCCTTTTATATTGTGTGAGCAGCCTCTCCCATCAAGAGATGGAGCCTGTTTCGCCTCGTCTTGCATCTGGGTGGCCCTGCGAGTTCCTCTGACCACCAGAATGTGGCAGAAGTGATGTCCCACTTCTGAGGTCAGACCTCCAGAACGCTGACACCTTCTGATAAACTTCCAGAAGGAGATTTCTTGCCACCATGGGAGGAGGCCCAGTCTAGGTTATTGAATGTTGGGAGACCACATGGAGAGAGAAGTCACATGGAAGAGAACCAAGGTGCCCTATGTGACAGATGGCACAATGTCCTGTGAATGAGGCCATCTTGGAATCTCCAGCCCCAGTCAAGCCAAACCAGCCAACTCCATGAGGAGCAGAAATGAGCCATTCCTGCTGAGGGGAGACCTGCCAAAATTGTCAACCAACAGAATCATGAGCCATAAAAGGTTGTTTTGAACCACTAAGTTTGGGGGTGATTTGTTACACAGCAATGGCTAACTGAAACAAGGGGTTTGTTCAGCTGCTTGCTCACACTAAGGTGATGGAATTGCTTTCAATTCACTCCAAATCAAAGCTGAGCTGCCAGAAATGACATCTCAGAACCCCACACCTCATTAGTAGCCTGACTTCCTGACAGGCCCTGCAACAGCTCCCCACATATATGCTGGGAAGCTCAGCAGGGACCCAGATGCTGCCAGTCTGGGTCCTTTGCCAGGCTGACATCTTACTTCTTTAACTTCCAAGAAAAAATGAGGAGTGGAGGACGAGAGATGAAGAAATGGCACTGGTGCTCTCTCATTGCCAAATTCCAAAGAGAATTTTTTTTATCGTGTTCATTTTCCTTTTTAGCTGCCACTACTGCCCAGCTGTTAAGTGCCGGTCATGTTGCACGGATAACTTTTAAAAGTTGAAAGTTGATTCCCCTGAAATCCCCACTTTGCAGATGACAAAACTGGGACTCTCAGAAAGGATGTCACTTAGCTGAAGGCATTCAACTCGAAGGAGGGTAACCTGGGATAAGAACCCAGTGTTTCTGACTTCGGACGCATTCTGTTAACCTCCATGTTGTCACGTAACACGTGTGCAGAGATGTTGTTCATTTTGCCTCCTTTCAGCGTCTACACTGCACTTGTCCTGGCCACACCGAGCTCTGAAAGCAGCAATATAATTTGTAAATGAGGAACCCGAAACGTAGAAAGCTAACTGAACAGCAAGGTGTGGCTTGAGATGGTCAAAAACCTGGGCTGGGGTGAGGCAGAATGATGGCAGGAAGTGAGTGGAGTGTTTTTTAACAAAGAAGGAAAGGCAAGGTTTATTAGGGATTTCATTCTGTTTGACACTGTGCTAGGAAGTAGGTATATTCATCCTGTTTTAGAGATGAGGACTCTGACCCTCAAAGAAGCTGAGTAACTCACCCAAGTCACAGAGACAGTATATGGCAAGGAAGAAGCTCAGATCCAAGTGTTGCCAGTGCCAAAGTACATTCCTTTTCCATGAGTTGGGCTAGCAGTCAGAGGGGTGGGGCCGTCGAACCCCTTTTCCAAGACCGGCTGGAACTGAATATCCATCTTCACGGGCGAAGAGAATTTTCCCTTGGCTCCATTCCTATGAGGCTTGGCCATCAACACTCAAGCAGCTACGTCTGCCCCTCCAGGATCCTGAATCTGCGAATAAAGCTGGTATGTAAACTAGCTGGAAGAAATGAAAGTGTACGACTCTATACAATCAGATAACCGGAAAGCGTGTGCTAGAGAGAATACCCAGTAATCTCTGTCTATTTCTGTTTTCAGGTTTTCCTGACAAGGTCTTCACTGATTCATTCCTTTGACAGTTTGGATTAAACACACACCTCGTCTCAGTGCTATTCTGCTACTCAACATGCATTAAGGAACAGTACAAAATCCCTGTCCTCATGAGATCTGTGTTCTAGTGGAGCAGAAAGACCCTACACGGTTTTCTGCTAAACAAATCTCCCTTTTCTCAAATTAGAAACAAGCCCAAGATGGTCAGAAGAAGCAAGGAAGGAGCATCAGTCTCCTTTTTCCATTTATTAAAATCCAAACAAATTAATCTGGGATGAAATCTCAACGTGTAATGATTTTTACCCACTGGCCCACACCACTCCCCATCAGGAGGCCAAGCTGTGGTGAAAGGCTATTTGGAGCACCCTGACTAAGAAGCCCTCTGCACCCACCCCGACGGCCTAGCTGACCACAGGAATCCTCACTCAGAGCCTTCCGTGTAGCCAACCCAGCTCCAAAGTGTCTCTTAGAAATGCGCCAGGAGCGCTCCAAGACATATTTTTCCCCTTACTGATAGCAATTAATATGCCACAAGTCATTGCCAAAATAAGTTGCTTATTTTAAAGCAACGCAAAATAGGCTATTTCATTTTCTAGGCCCATTCATTACAATGTGGATTCACCCTTCGCAGAAGCAATTGAAGCCCTGTTTGGGAGCATGGCCACAGGGGCAACTTTAGCTTAACTCCTTGGCCTTTGAGGTTATTTACTGCTTCGTCATTCCAGGAGGGCGAAAGGGCGTCTTATTTTGATATTTAATTCAAAGGCAGAGGAGTTAAGGAGGGGGTGGGTAGTGAAATGACCAGTTAGAATTGGTATCATTGGCAAGAGTTTTTAAGGTCATTGAAGAGTCATCGACCCTCACGGCTGACAATTCCAAAAAAAATAGTAGTTATAAAAGGGAAAATACCAATTGTTGTCTTGTCAAACAAAAAACTAAGCATTGTGTTTCGCATGAACACCCAGTAGCTTCCACCAATTTTGCTAAGCATGTTTCCCTTTGGGCGGGGATTGTCAAGTCTTCCCTTCTATTACATCCTTTCATTGACATGCTGGAGGCCCCAGGGGAGGACAAATCCACCCAGACATTTGTAACTCTGAAAGTTCATTTGCGTCATTTGCGTCCACGATGGGTCATTATTCTAGGTTCAAACCACATCCTGCAAAATGAAAACAACAAGGAGACCTTTGACCAAAAACTGGGGAGGAGGTGAGAGAAGAAGCAAAGGGATTGGCACGCTGGTAAGGTGTTAAAAGACGCAGCTGGTGTTTCGGGATTTTTTTAGAAACAAACTCTCCCTGCAGTGCAATGTAATTACAACCTTTTCTTGGCTACGTGTAGTACCCTGGAGATTACCGTAAGTAACTTATAATAGAATTTTTATTAGCGGTAGTAATTTTTTATGATAATTAGCGTAATCTGCAGCCCATAAAACCAGAAGATATATAGTTATATCTTTTGTACAGGAAAAGCGTTTCTTCCAACTATGGAAACACCATAAATGGCAAATGCAGCTTGATGGCCACCGTTGGCTTTTATGCTGGGCTGTTTGGTGTCCCTTTCCTTATTAACACTCTTCATTACTTTGGTAGTAAACGTTTGATGACAAATGCAAAATGTGCTCAATGCCATCAAAAGGCAGAGAAGCATCTCCAAATGCCTGCTAGCCTGGTGCCCTCCTCCTCCCCTGCTTTCTCTCTTCTGTCCAGAGGTTTCCAAAGGCAAGGTCATTTGTTAGCCAGCCCCTCCAGGCCCACCCCCAAGCTCAGCCCTGTCAGCCTCTGCATTTTGGGTCTGACACAGAACTATTACAAAATGATCCATCTAGGCTATAATTTCAGGAGAACTAATGGGGCTCTCTGAGTTTGCCCAGAGGAGTATGGAAAACGATTTGAAAAGAATACTCAAGTCTGTACTGACTGTGCACTAGTAAATGAATGTGTGTATGCTAGCTGCTATAACAATTAAACCCCTGCATTTCAATGATTTAACACAATAGATGTTTATTTGGGGCTTACCTATTAGTCAAGTGCCCGTGAACCTGGCCAGAGAGAGTCTTTCCTCCAAGTAGTGACTTAGAGACCAAGGCTTTTTCCATCTTGAAATTCCACCATCCCTCGGGGCCACATAGTAATCTGCATCCATTTGCTAAATGCAGAAAGAGAGAAGGAAGAGGGCATTCATTTATTTAAAACCCCTTCTCAGAAGTGATGCACTCAATTGGTGAGAACTAGTCACATAGCCACAGCCAGTCGCAAGGAGTTCTGGGACCTTTAGTTCCAGGCATGGCAGCTGCCTCACTTCCAAGAACTGTATTCTATAGAAGAGGAAGCAAGAATTTTGTTGAGTAGCTGATCCATCCCTAAGCCACTGAACAAGACACGGTTAGCATTCATACAGACTATATGGATAGATGTGTGTAGATGCCAAGCTCTTCGCAGAAACAGAGCATAATGAGTATAACATTTAAGAGAAAAATTCTAGAGTCAGACTAGCTGTGTTCAAAGCCAACGTTTTCCTTTTATTGTCATTACGTTATTATTCAGGTTACTTAACCACTCTGAGCCTCCGTGTACCCAGCTGTAATATGGGAATAAAAATAGCTAAAGTGGGCTTCCCTGGTGGCGCAGCGGTTGAGAGTCCGCCTGCCGATGCAGGGGACGCGGGTTCGTGCCCCGGTCCGGGAAGATCCCACATGCTGCGGAGCGGCTGGGCCCATGAGCCATGGCCACTGAGCCTGCGCGTCCGGAGCCTGTGCTCCGCAACGGGAGAGGCCACAACAGTGAGAGGCCCGCGTACTGCCAAAAAAAAAAAAAAAAACTAAAGTGAATTGAGTACATAAGATGCTATATAGTGTTCTAAGTGTGCTACAAATGTTAAGTTCCTTTAATACTCATTGTAGCTCTATGAGGGAGGTGCTCTTATTACCTGAACTATGTAATTTGGGAAGCTGAGGTACAGAGAGGTTAAGTAAGTTGCTTATGGTCACACAGGTTATAGTGAAATCAGGATTCAATCCTAGACCTCTCAGGCACTAGCCCCATAGCCTCATTAATGATAATGTCTATCTAACTGAGTTGTTGTGAGGATTAGATGGGTTAATAAGTAGAAAAAGATTTTGACAACTAATGAGCACTTAATTTATCTACTTATTTATTTATGCCACCAAATATATCTGCCATCAGCTGACTGGAGGAGATGCACACAATTAGAATCAGTGTTTTGGGTTAAGGTAGAATTTTTCAAAGGCTGTTCTGCTTACGTCTATTATCAAAGGGTATTCCTTTTTTTTTTTTTTAACATCTTTATTGGGGTATAATTGCTTTACAGTGGTGTGTTCGTTTCTGCTTTATAACAAAGTGAATCAGTTATACATATACATATGTTCCCATTCAAAGGGTATTCCTTAAAAGGGGTCTCTATGGTCAAATAAATGTGGGAATGCCGAATATCTTGTCTTAGAGATTCATAGGCATATTAGCCTATCAAAAGCTCTGATAAGCCCTGCAATGAAGAAACCTATTTAATTCTGTTTAACCTTGCAACTCTCAAATGTATTTACTTCTTTTTTTTTTTTTTTTTTTTTTTGTGGTACCTGGGTCTCGCACCTCTGTGGCCTCTCCCTTTGCGGAGCACAGGCTCCGGATGCGCAGGCTCAGCGGCCATGGCTCACGGGCCCAGCCGCTCTGCGGCATGTGGGATCTTCCCGGATCGGGGCACGAACCCACGTCCCCTGCATCGGCAGGCGGACTCTCAACCACTGCGCCACCAGGGAAGCCTTCAGATCTATTTACTTTTGAACCCCCTAATTAATATAGCCTAAGGAGCTAGTGTTCCATTTAATATACTTTATTACACACTGGGTAATGTTATATTGTCTTTAGGAGTTCTCAGTTGAAAAGTATGTATCTGAAAGTTATGCCTGCAAAACCTATCTGAGGATGGGCCTTAGGAATTTGGGTCAAGAGACTGATGATTTATAAATATGTCTGTTTCTACTTAACAAGGGTTTTGTTTGTTTGTTTTGTTTTTGAGGGGGGCTGTATATCTATTTAAGCTCTACTAGCTTTCCCAGAAATCCCGGGTGATTTTTTACTGACATCATCAAAAAGGGTTAATTATAGCTCTGCTGAGATCTCATTGCCTTCTATTTACCTTATCTTCAGTCCGAAGAAACAACTCTGCCCACGGTATGGAGGGAGTTGTCAATGGCCATGGAACAGGATAGGGGAAGGGAAACCAGATCGAATTCCCTTTCAGCTTCATTATTTCATTTGCAAATGTAATACAACTTTGCAACATGTCCCCAAGTTAACCCCACCCCCAAATCTTGATTGTTTAATCAACCAGAAGTCAACTAATTAGAATTCTTAATTAACCAGAAACTTGTCCCTTCACTCTTCGTTGGAGAGGAAAAATAGATAAATGACAAATTAATAAGCTGATAACAGTAATTTTAAAACAAATGGGAAAATAGTTTCCATAAGAATGACAAAGATATTATCCTTAATGAATAAACAGATCATAAAAAATCAGTAAAAAATATCAAGAGTTAATAGAAAATATAGTCAAAGGACAGGAATAGATTAGGTACAGAGAATGCAAATGGCTAATAAACATAAAAAGTCACTTTGGTAATGAAAAAATGTAAATTAAAATCGACAAAACCCATTTTTTCACTTGGCAAATGAATAAAAATTAAAATAACTTCCATGTTTGTCAGGGTACCAAGCATAAAATATTTATGCCCACTGGCCTGGTAATGCCACTTCTAGAAATTTATCCTAAAAATAGTTGGACAATCAAATACAGATTTATGTATAGATGTATTTATTGCTGTGTTATTTGTAATATTTAATGAAAAAAAGGCTAGCTTAACTGCAGAGAGAGATCTGGGACTATCATGGTTGTCCATAGTGGAATGTTATAATTATTGAGTATAAAATGATATTGCCAAAGCCGTATTAATGATACAGTAAAATTATCATATAATTAATAATAAGACAAATTGCAAGATATGAAACTCCATTTATACTATTAACTCAATTATGTACATATACAAGAGGGACAGAAGGAGAAAGAAAGGGAGGGAGAAAAATGAAGCAAATATAATGAAAATGTTAACAGTGGCTATTTCTAGGCTGTAAAAGTTAGAAGTTACTTTGTTTTGTAATTTCTACTTTTCTATATTTTCCAGCATTTCTACAATGACTGTGAATGATTTTTATAACCAGAAAAATGAAAACAAAGCAATCAAATCAAAGAAGACATTTTCCGATTACTGCCGATTCAGGTCAGCTCTCCCTTTCACACCCAAGCTAGTATGTCATGAAAACTGATGTTTATTCAGAATGGCAACCCAGCAGCCTTGGGAGAGCCTCACTCACTGAGAAAATATTCGCTGAATTTACCACACTGAACTTCCTGAGGCGGGAATGTGAAACACCACATCTTGGAAAGATTTTTAGCAATAAGATTTGAAGCCAAAAGATGTTTTGGCCAGCCCTCATTTAACTAAAATGTCATGTTAACAAAAATAGCACATTAACAGAGAATTCTGATCAGGTGAGATTCTACTGTGCAAATGGTTGTTTAATTATCTGCTACTCTGGCTGACTTATACCTCTGCCTTTACTTTTAATAACATGGAAACTAAAACCTGGCTATATAACTCAGTTCTGGAACACTCCCTACATTCTCTCCTGTGGCAGAAGTTATTTCGTGTTCATCAAATCCCACATTTTTTTCCCCCTGGGCACACAGTTAGACTGCATTCCCCAGTCTCCTTTGCAGTTAGCTGCCTCTATGGGATGAGTGCTGACCAAAGGAAGGTGATCAGAAGGGAGGTACACCACTGCCAGGCCTGGCTCGTGAAACCCTGCCGTGTGCTATCAGCTCTGCTGATTCTTGGTCCCCCCCACCTGCTGGATACATGAAGAGAATCCAGTGGAAGAGGACTCCCTAAGGGATGAGGAACCATTAGATGGAAGGAGCCTGAATCCCTGAATGACCATATGGAACAGAGTGTAGGCATATACCACCACCACCCCTGCCCCCCCGCCCCCATACACACAGAGCAGGCCTTTTGGGGACTGTGTCATGAGTAAGAAATAAACAATTGTTGCATCACTGAAGTCTGGGTGGTTGTATGTTACAGCAGCTAGCTATCACTACACTATCACTTTACGACAAACCCACTCAATGCGTTACTCTTGGCAGGATGATGACAGAGAGGCATTTTAGATGAAGCAGGAGATTTAGAGATTATCAAGCTTGGATTTAAATCCCAGTTCCCCCTTTGTCTAGTTCTAGGGCCTTGAACAAGTTAACTCGATCTCTCTAGTTCTCAGTTGCCTTTTCTGCAAACAGAGTACAAAAAAGAAATCCCCATCTCATGGTGTTGCCATGAAGTTTAAATGAATGTATGTAAGTGCCTCATGCTGTTCCGGACCAAAGGTCCACAATCAACAAATGGGGGCTTCTCTTTCTCATATGCACAAGATCCATCATAGCAACTGCTTGTCTCAAAGGAAAACTACACCTCACACTTTGAAAGCAAAGAGACAGGTCCCTGAGGTCAGCTTTCCAGATCCTATTCCTTCATCCAGGCGCTGCCCACAATTCCCCACTCCTAGAACTTTGTTCGTCATCTCCTCCACACAGCTTGAACCAAAATGTGTCTGACAAACTAAAAGTAGGAGAATCGAACAGAGGAAGTGTCAGTAAGCTTTGCTGTGTCTGAGTGTGGCTGATGTCAGTCCTGTACCCTCAGAACAAAAATCACCTGAGATTGAGATGGTGGAATAAAAAGCCCATCACTGATTCATTCATTCAAACACACATTTTCTGAGCATCGGCAGGCATGGTGGCAGGTGCTGGGGTGATAACAGCAGAAGGAGCTCTCAGTCTAGTGGGTGAGAAACAGACATAAACAGACAAAAAATAGATCAAGGGCTACAATTCATCTATTTAGTCATTCAGTAAATACTGAATATTGAAATGTGCCAGGCACTCAGAGGGGCCGAGGGCTCTTTAGCAAACAAAACAGGAAAAGAAAAAGAAAGAAAAGAAATCCCTGCAGTTATGTGATTTACCTTCTAGATAATGTACAATTTATCAAATAAATAAGTAAACTATATTCCATGTTATAAGGTGATCCGATCTTTGGAGAAACATAAAGCCAGCATGGGACAGGGATGGGGGTTGCCATTCTCGCGTGATCAGGGAAGCCGTCACTGAGAGGGTGATTTAAGCAGAAGCCTGAGGGAGGCGGAGAAAGGTAGCGTATTCTCCAAGGGAAGAATGTCCCAAGCAGAGACAATGACCAGGACCAAGGCCCCACAGCGGAAGTATGCTCTGTGGGATCACAGCACAGCAAGGAGGCCAGCGTGGCCAGAGCGGAGAAAGCACCCCAGTTTTGCTTATTCCATCTTGCCCATCGTGTTGCACTGGTGTTGGCCCGAGGCTGTACTCGCTTCTGTTCTCCAGCAAGAGTGGGAGAGCTCCCGGCAAGAGGACACGGGTGTAGGGAGGCAGGAGCTGGAGGAGTGTGATAAAAGTGGATATGAAATAAGCAAAAGACAAGTATTCTCATGTTTGCTACCACGACGACATGTATTATCACTGCTTCCTCATCCAGAGATAAGGAGATTGCAGCCTGCAGGTCAACAGAGGGGAGAGATGGAAGCTCTCGCAATGTAAGTAGCTGCTCTTGGGACATGTCAGAATCAAATAGGTCAGAGGCTGCCACTCGGTGGAGAGGTGAGGCAGATGAACATGAAGGGGACACAGGACAGGAGCCCAGTCCCAACAGCAGCCCCTGGAGTTTCTTCCCCCCTTGGCCACCTCCCCTTACCAATGGCGCACATCCTCGGGGTGTCATTGGGGTGGGCTGGGGAGTAGTCAGCTGTTTCTATTCTACTTTAAGCCGGAAATCTGCTAGGGGATAGTGATCTGGCCTTTTCCATTATTTCACTGATTCATAGACCCTGACACCCTGGGCAGGGCCTCAGGTGGGGGCTTACATGAGGAGCAGCGTCGCTACTGAAAGCTACAGCAGATGCCTCGGGAGTCTGGAAGCCTAGCACCCTGGGCTCCTTTACTTTGCACACCCAGTTTTTAAGATAATTTTCCACTGTGGTGATCAAGTCTGAGCTTTTAAGTAGGGTTTGTAAAAAATATCGACTTCATTCTTTTTTTGAATAGGCAAAACCTATTCTTATTGCACAAAATCCCAAATGTCTCGCGGTGAAAACCTCCCTGCTGCACCCACCCCCAACCACCCACAAGACCGAACCCATGTCCTTAATTTCTTGCGTATCCATGGTCCAAAAGAGATCATGTAGCTCTATCTCCATCTCCCCCTGCCCCTTAGTACAAATGTTAACATCTTGCTTTTTACATTTAACAATAAATTATTACAGAAAGAGCCTACTTATTCTTTTTCGTGGCTGCATAGTATTCCATGGTGTGGTTGGACCACAATTTATTGGACCAGTCTTCTACTGATGAGCATTTAGTTTTTTTGCCAATGTTCTGCTATTGCAAACACTATGGTAATGAGTATGTACACAGCATTGTGTGCGTGTATGAATATATCTATGGATGGGTTCCTGGAAGAGGGATTTCTCCATCAAAGGGCATATGCACTTGTGATTTTGATAGATGCTGTCAAATTGCCCTCTCTAGAGGCTGTTCCAAGTTACCCTCCCACCAACAATGTGCAAGGGAGGCTCTTTCTCCACTCACCCTCTCCCACACAATTTCTTTTCATTTTCATCCCTGCCAATCCGATAGGAAAACATGGAATTTCATTTGATTTATTTGATTTTATTGTTTGGTTTATTTTATCATGAGGGAGTTTGTCTCCATGGGGGTAGATTGGGACCCTGCAGATACACACCCTGCCCCTTCTCCACCCGGCTCTGGACCCGGGGGGCTGACCTCTAAGAATGATTGCATCACTCCAGCTCTCTCACCTCTGGTTTCCTGTGGGCAGGATGAGGAGGAAAGGAAGAGACACATCCTTCTCGGCCTTGGCCTCACTGATTTCTGCTCAGCGCTGGGGTCACAGGGTGCAGGTCTCTGCCCACAGGTGCAGCACCTCAGTGGAGACCCTCTTCCATGGTCACAGCTCTCACCAAGGTCCATAACATCATTCTCTGCCCTTGCTCCTTTAAGCTAAAGGGAGTTAGCACCTTCCCGCTGGTACCTCTGCATCCCTTGGGGTCCCCTTAGCCCACACCTCTGTACAGAACGTCATCACCAAAATCTCTTCAAACAAGCCCTTTGGATGTGCTATCCCTTTCCTGCCGGGACTCTGATGGGTGCAAAAAATATACTTTAAAAATTTAACATGCCAACATTTTGGGCAAGTTTGGTGTTGGAGATCAACTGATAATTACACATCTAAGAAGAAAAAATCCTAAAAGGAAAGGGTCCTGGCACCAAAGCCCAGTCCATTTCCATTAGCCACCTAACCTCTGAGCAGAGGTGCCAGTCTGACTGTTCTCCTTGGGGGAGTCCAAAATACTCATGTTTATCTACTACATCTGCTTTTCCTACTAAACCAGCAACTCTGGCCACCACCATTCACTGGGACCTTCTTCCTTAACCTCCAGCCCACCTCACTTTGAAGCTACGTGAGGTCACGTCAACTACGGCTATCCTTCGACGACTGGCAACTTCTCTCAAAAATAAAGTTTAAACCCTAACCGACAAGGTCACGTGCAAGTTAATTCCATAGTTGCTCACTAAGCATCTATTAGGTACTGGGCTCAGAGGAAACAGAAATAAATAAAATGCTTTTCTTTCTTTGAGGTCCTTATAGTCTGAGGGTACAGGGGAGATAATATGCTGATAACGGACGTTAGTCATTAGTGGATTAAAAGCCTATTGGATCTTTGCAAGATAAAGATAATTAGTGACTCTGAAGTAGATAATCCCACAAACAGAAACCAAAAAAATTTCAAAGATATAATAGCACTGAATTTCCTTGAAATGAAGAAAGAACTGAATCTTGTTCACAAGGGTATGCCTGGAAATATTGGGTTCCAGGATATACTGATGGAGGGTGACAGACAGGGAGACACTTCCTGGTCAAGTTCTTAGATTTCAAGAGGAAAGAAATATTTCTTCAGGCACCCAGAAATCACATGAAGGCGCTGGCCGTTGAGAAGTCATCCCAGTGAGGGGTGTTAGCTGCCAAAAGGTGACTGGGGAACATCTACAGAGTTCTGAGGACAAGAACAGGTGACCTAAGTAAATCATACCAGTCAGGCTGTCATGCCAGTATTAAAGCAAGAGGGAGATATTTTCGAACACAAAATATATCATGAAATATAGCACCCCTATCCTTTTCAAAATTTTATTAAAAAAATAAAACTGTTCAGGGACGAAATGCAACCAACCAAGAAGCAAATGGTAAAGAACTAGTGTGACATTCAGTGTCAAAAGACAGTGGAACAACATCTGTGAAGTTCAGAAAGAGAGGGGTAAATTTTATACCCAGCCAAGTGGTACTTCCATTGTAAAGGCAACAGTCAACATCAAGCGTGAATGAACTCAAGGCAAACAACCGAATGGACCTGTCTTGATCAAAACAGTATGCTTGGTAAAATCTACCCAAGTACCTCCTTAAACTATTACAACTTATATAACTTCCTTACGACCCCCCAGACCCAATTCTCATATATAGATGTTTTCAGATCTTACAGGCCCCCATTCCAAGGATACTCTCTTACCCAGAACTAATGTTGTGGAAACTCCTTCCCACTGCGGGGGGGGTTCCTCTTTCTTTGAGCCTTCCATGGGTACCAACAGCCCTGATGAGCTTCTCATGCTACTGAGGAGCACTGCTGTGGGACACTGGAAGAGAGCAGCACCTCACGGGAGAGCCTAGTTTCCATCTTCAGACTCAGGCAAGGATAGACAGTGATCCCGGCCACACTTCACACCACCCCTTCAAGGAGATACGCCCTCATCTGTAACATCTCTGCCCCAATATTGCTGCTGCTGCAGGACCTCTGTGAGTCCCAGATTTTCACTATGACATCAATAGGACGTTTTCTGCTTCATCCAACTTTTTGGCTTTTCCATGTGCCAAGAATAAGTGCCAAAGTGGCCAATGCACAGCCTTGGAGACTTTTGTGCCACATCCTATTACGGGGGCTCATACAGGTAGCACTGAGCCCAACTTGTGTGTATTCTAAGAATTTACCTGTCTTCTTCCACCCTTTCTCCCCTGTGGAATAAACCACGTTTGAGTTGCAGGGCTGACCAACTTTCCTCATAGCTCCCACTCGGAAAGTTCCCCCGTCCTTAGAAAGAGGAACCAAAGGGAGGCTTCGGTGGGTATCATTCATTTGTTTATTTGAGACTTAAGCTCAGAAAGCCAGGTCCCATCTTCGGAAGCTTATCTTTATGGTTTCCATTTTATTGAATCTCATTTTGCTAATTCCTCATGATTCCACACTCGCTATTAGCCATAATGGGTTCTTTATTGGTTTACACCTAAAAGTATGTTAATTGATAGCTCTTATTGCTTTCAAACCCAAGCTTTCCCACGTTGAGAAGCCCAAACGATCGAGCCATCACTAATAGGGCTTGGATGTGGGGAGAATCATGTGATTCCAAAGTTGGCAGGGCAGAAGTGGGGTGTGCTACGCACAGAGATGTCCCAACGCAAAGTTCCTTCGAGGATGTATAAAGGCGCTGGTGGTGAGTCGGCAAACTGTGTGCCTCCGCGCACAGTGTGTCACTGCCTGGAAAAGCCCCTTCTTGGCAGGTGACGTCGCTTGCTGCTAGCACCCCGACGACACACGGCATCGGGATCACGTCATGTTTGGCTATTTGTAAACTAAGCAGGAGCCAAGGAAACACCCCGCTCACAAGGAAAACACTGATTTGAAGAGGTCTGGAGTGGGGCTCCGGCCTCAACAAGCGCGGAAGGGCCTCCTTAAACTGACACAATAAATTAGTTCAAAGCCGATGACAGCCCTGCAGATTACCTACCGCCCCACAAAGGAGGAAACGCTCTGGTCCCCTTCACGAAAACATAGATAAAAATTGTGTTCTTCTCCTCTAATGAGGCAAGCTCAGATATAAGTCAATAGAGCAATTCATTAACAAATCTAATGAAATCCCCCGGGTTGCCAACGCGATGGCAATGAAATCTCCTTGGGCGGCTGGTCCATATGTCGAGGGTCAGATTGTGGAGTGGTTTTCCTCTGGCCTATTCACTGCCCACATATGGCAGTTAAGGTCACTGTTATCAGACACTTTCTCTGTACACAAAACAAAATTTCCATATGGCCCATGGAAATGGCCCGGCCGGGCTCCCGGGCAGCTTCCCACGGCTCTCTTTGTGCAGCTCTGGTTAGAAGTGTAAAAGAGGGTGTGAGGGGTTACCACGTCACTCAACTGCTCTCCCTGCTTTGTGCGTCAGTCCAATTTAGGGAAAATCTGCATCACTTTTCCCCCTGTCTTTCAGGCACAAATGCTCATGTCAGTCTATTAGAACGTGATGGAAGTACTGATCGCAGCCTCCGCATTTAAATCCTTTTGAAACCGCGGTGACCTGCTGAAGAGGGTTCTGAGGGGAAGGACCTTCTCAAGGCTCTTTCAAATTCACAGAAATAAAGGCCTTTCCTGGCTTAAAGTGGCCCCTCAGATTGAGCCCCACAGAGCCCCGAAAAAAAAAAAAGCCCAACACGATTGTCATGGATATTACATGACAGGGACAAGAACAGGCCAGCAAAGACAAGGCTCGCAGCCGCACAAAACTGGACGGGGCTTTCTTTCCCGTTTGGGCCTGGGATTGTTGACAGCCCAGTAAATAGGCTGTTTAACCCTTTGAAAGTGAATAAAGAGGGTGTAGACAAATGCTTTCTGATGGAGTTTGTGCATGTAATAGGCAAGAGCGTACACACACACTCAGGGACTTTGGGGACTCGGGGGCGGGGGCAGGGGGCCGGCTGAGGACAGCACGAGGCTTCCTTCTTATGCTGCAGACAGAAGTCTCGATAGAATTTCTGATGAAATGGATGCGATGGGGCAGGGGTTCCGGGGCCCATATCTGGACATGCAGGTGAAGAGAAATGTTTGGGACAGCAGCAGTGATGCCTGTAATGGTCTTGGGTGGCCCCCACGGCTTCTCAACGTCCGGTGTTCTGGAAAGTTTGGGGTGTGGTCCCAGAGGCCCTCGTTTCCTCCTACCTCCTCGGTTTTCACTTCCTCCTGAAACGAGAACAAGGACAACACTATGGATAACTGACCATGGCGGGTATCCCGTTAAGCACCGTATATCACTTATCTTACGGAATCCAAGTAACCACTCTGCAAGGTGGAAACAATGAAGCCCATTTTGCAGATGAGGAAACTGAGGCACGGCATGGCTGAGCCACTTGTAAGAGAGTCACAGCTGCTGAGTGGTGAAATGGGGCTTGGATCATTCTTTCTCCTTCTGCTAACCAGTCTCTAGAACTGGTCTTCCCATTGTCTCGAAACAGGAAAGTTCCTGTTCAGTTGTCCCATTGTTTTAATAACTACCACAACGCAGGCTCTCTCTCTCTCCCTCCCTCCCCGCGCCCGGGCCCCCTCTCAATTTAATTTTGGGTAAAAATATATTCCTATTGACTTAAGAAGCCAAAATAAACAGGGGATTGAAACCGGCACCCCAGAAATTTAAAATTATGCATATTGCCTCCAATTTCATAAGCTGTTTAGGCTCCCACGGAAACAACTCCACCGTGAGCCACAATTCCTAAGGCTTGGCAGCCTCTGAGTTTCCATAAATCCAAACACTACTGTTTCTAACCTCTGACTGTACTTTAACTGGGAAGGGCCTTTTTAATTCATTTAACTCATTTTAATTGTCTTTGGGGGGACGAGAGCTTTCTTTGGCCAGCTCTGCTGGCAGGGGGAGCTGATTACAGAGCCCAGGCTGCCATTCACCAGGACCCTCATGAAAATGCATGCGGGCTCCGGCACCCTCGGTAATTGTAATATTTCTTCCTTACTGTTTATGTCAGAGAGTCATTACTGGGAGAGGCTGACACATGTGACATGTGTGGCATCGACACACATTAGGTGGTCCTTAGATAATTTTTATACAAAGTTTAGTTGGTGTAGCAGGAACCCAACCCTGTTGTAAGCAGCAGACATAAAAGGAAAAACATCTTCTCGCGTTGGCTCCTTCAACATTATGATTAGCCCGATCTGTGTGGGTTTCTTTCTTGCCCCCTCAAGACCGTAAAGTTCTTGCGGTCTGGGGCCAGGTGTGTACCCACCCTCCCTGGAGGCTGGTATTTCTCTTGTTAGCTATAGTTTCTCCAGCACGATTTTGGGTAATTTACTTATATAGTATCTCCTTTAACGTTCATAGCAAACTTATGAGGCAGATGCTATTACTATTTCATAGAGAAAAAGGTCTGAAGCCCAGAGAGGTCAAGCAACTTGGGCAGAATTAAACAGCTCACACGCCTGAATCCAAATACGATGTGCTTCCCACCACGCTGCCTCTATTATTGCAGTGGCCGGCACAGTAAAAAAATCAGTCAGTACTTGGGTGGCTAGGGTTTGAGCTGACAAAGGTTCTATCCTGTCCAGGACCTTGGTCTGGCCGGTCCTTCTCCTCCCCACTTTTTTCATCTCTACTGCCCCTCTGGTTGCTTCTGACGCTCTGGGCATTCATTTAAGGCAAGATCAATCCACGTTAAGAAATGTCTCATAATTGTTTGTGTTTTACCACTGAGAAATAAATGAGCATTTTCCATCACCTGATTTAATAGCGCTGATTCTGACTGCAAGAGGAAGCAAATCAATGGCTGGTGAAGGGAAAGGAGCATTTAAAAAAAAAATAACTCACACTTTAGAAACGTGATCTCTAAGTTATTACAAATTATAAGGTTAAGACCTCTTAGACGAATCCTAGCTGCTTAAAAATTTAAAACTCCAGGGTAAAGCAGTGAAGGACGAATGAGCTTCAGGCAGCTAAATACCAAGATCTAGGGGGAGAAGCCTTGTTTTATGTGAGAGTGATGAGGGCATAACAGCCACTCTGTGAAAATCTTTCTATATCGGGGGGTGGGGGAGTGGCAGTGGGTGTGGGGTGAAGGTTCAGAGGGGTGGTTTAGAACATTCCAGATGAGACTGGCTGGCTCTCTGAGATTCCTTCAAACACTTCATTATGTCAATGCAGAATTAGGTTTCCGTAGCACATCCTTTCACTCTCTGAAGAAAGAAAAGCAGTTTATGAACCGTGGTGCATTCACACCAAGGTTGGAGGGTGTGTGTGTGTGTGTGTGTGTGTGTGTGTGTGTAAACCTTTCATCAGGAATCGGGATTAAAATCTCTAGCAAAATATAGCAGGCAGAGCGCCGTGCAGTATTTATTTTCCCAATGGAAAGGTAAACAGTGGCAGGAGAAGATGAAAATATTTAGAGAAGAAACTGACCAGACCCAATTAAATGCTTCAAGAAATGCCGGCCTTACAAGGACGGGCCAGGGCTGGCGGGCTTCCTTGCAAATGTGACAACACGTGTCACATATACCTGCCTGCCCACACCCCAGACGCCCCTCCAGCTCACCACCAAGCACTTTCTGGGGGAGCCCACGGCTCACAGAGACCGATAAAGACCCCATAAAGTTCCTACTCTAGTTCAAAGTTTTGCTGGTATTCAAGACGACAATTCTCGGGTTATTTCTGTTTCCTGCCTTTCTTAGGTTGGAATCACTTTCTCATCCGCCCAAATCTATTATTCTCAGCTTCACTCCCACTCCCCTGATTCAGAAACAGCCCACAGTGACACCCTCCACGTAGCCCTGAATTTTCCCTTCTCATCACCAGCATCCCACCCGGGGCTAACAAGAAATCCCCAAACGCTCTTGTTTTAATTACGGATGCTAAAATGGGCCTTTTGGAGAGAACGCCTGTTTGCTCAACGCAAACCTCTTGCTCTCTGGCCGTCTTGGGTCTGAATTCCACATTTCAAATTAAATTATGCTTGGGATAATATTGTCTTGAGCTCACCGTTGCTGCCATGGATATTGACAAAGACTTAGCCAGTATTTTAATAAGAAAACAAAACGCCAGAAAAGGCGCCAGAGTTTCCAGGCCTATGATTAAGAAACCGCCTTGGAGGCCAGAGGCTGGCGCTGACTGCATCACAGTTCGTCACACAACTTAAACTTCTTTTGACATCTAGTTATGTCGAAATGTGACTGATCACCTAGGGGTTGGAGCTCCTGAGAGGGAAAAGTTCACTGACAGACAGCCACGCGCGGAGCGGTTCTTAAATGAGAATCAAGAGAAGGTAGCATCCTGGCGACCTGACACTCTGCAGCTGCTACCTGGATCCGTCTAACTCGAGCAGGCCTGCTCTGGTGAGTTCTATTAGCATCTGCATGCTTCTGTCTCATTATCACACATCTGCCCACCTTTATTCCAGTGACGCTGCTTCTCATCTGACAGCTCCGGCGTTGTCAAGAACTGAGATTAGGAGAGCAGGGTACAGTGGGCTCGCCACGTTCACTTTTATTTTCTAAAGACTGGTGTGCGCTTTGACAGTACCGTGCCGAGGAGGTAAAGGAGATAATTAACATATCGGGCAGCTCCTAAACAAAGCCAAGGCGCGGATGCGGGTGCCACCACCCCTGCCTGAGCGGGGTCGTTTGGGAGGCCAGGAGATCAAAGCCATTGTCGACCTCAACTCCTGGCCCGCTCCCATCGCAGAGAGCCACAGGCCACAGATGAGCTTAACTTCTCGACATTTCAGCTTTAGGAAACAAAACCAGAAACTCTTGCTTCCATGTTGATCCGCTGAACCGTCAACAGCCTCACTTCGGGATCTTCCGCGGGTACATCGTACCTCAGCCGAGCAGGATGCTTCCAAATGCGGATACCCAGCGGAGGGACGAGAGAGTCGGAGCCCCTGCTTGCCCTCAGTTTCCTCCTGGCCTTAAAACAACTGGCAAACGCGGATGCGTGAATGTCAAACGACAGCCTCATAGAGCTACATAGAAACTAGGAATCTACCAGTGCACCTGCCACCCCAGAACCAGTGGACGTGATGCTGAACATGTCAGATCTCAGGGTTTTGGGGTTCCACTCAGTTCCAGTTGCCCAAGGAACTGGCTTTTCCCCTTGCCTGCTGGCTTCTAGCTAGGGGGAAAGGAAGGTGCCTCTGTGTTCAGATAGTCTTGGGTTCTGAAGGGCTGTGAGCATTTCTGAGTTGAGTTCTAGTTGTAGACTGAGGTCCTAGGCACCAAAAAGATAAAGGATAAAACACCATCCCTCTGAAGGGAGGGAAACCCAGCCCCCTGCTTCCCAGATGCTGTGAACACAGAGGAAACAATAGAATTTGGCAGAGAGGGTGAAAGATGCCCCCTGAGATTCACACCCCGAGGAACCCCAAAGGGAGCCCCAAATGGCATCCCGGAACGGCCTCAGCCAGCCTGAGAAGCTGGTGTGCGCGGACGCATTTGGAGCCATTTAGGAAACCCCTGGCTTCCTTCCCTGTGCTCACAGCTTTCATCCCTCTGATATTTCTTTGTTCTCCAGCTCGCTGAGGGTTTGTATGGGTTAATGGAAAAATTACTGTTATTTTGCAACAATGCAATCAAAGTCAGTTCAGCAAACCCTGATAAAGTGAGAATAGCTTATTCAGATGAGCTGGCAGGCCTGAACTCACAATTGCAAAGTTTGAATACAAAATAAGATATTCCCCCTTTTTTTTTTTCAGAAAAAAAAAAGGACAGAATCCGTTGTCATTCATGCTAAAAAGGCATTACAGACTGTCGACACTGTACAGAAAAATAGGAGATGTTGACCTTTTTATTATAGACTTTTCTCTACTGTTGCCCTTCTTTCAGCGGCGCATCGCGGCCCCCCTCCCCCCGCCCCCCTCTGCACTCACACACACTCTTTTCAGCTGTATGTTATCTCAAATAATTACCCTCGCTTCTGGCTGTCCCTGGTGACTTCTGCTGCTAAAAAAGCTACTCATTGTCGGAGACTGAAGAGGGATTTCAAACCTGCTTCTTGTGGCCGGGCAACGGCTCTTAATTAACCACTCAGGTATTGGGGAAGCTCCCAGCCCAGCTCGCTTCCATATGGCTGGAACATGTCCTCAGTGATAATCACGGAAGGAAATATTGTATCAAAAAAGAGCTCACACAACCGAAAGCTTGTGCAAATTATTTTTAATGATTCTTCTCTGGTGAGTCGGCTTATTTGTTATTTCAAGCAGAGAGAGAGAGAAAGGAAGAGAGAGAGAGAGGGAGAGAGAGAACCCAGATCCCCCCAGTACACACCCCTCGTGCCCCACCCCATCCCAAATCGGATCCCAGGACACTGTCAGGAAGAGGGGACCCCTCCCAGCATCGAAGCCCCTCCAGACACCGTAGAAAGCTTTCCTCACCGTGATTTTCATCAGCTTTTGTTGCTATTTGGTGCCTGGCTCTTCTCAAACATACGCACAGACACACACGTCAAATTCACAGAATTTCCAACAAGCAAGTGATTTTATGTAACTGGAGGAGTGAGCCGTCTGGCAGTACTTCACATATTCACACCTCTGGTATTTCTTGCTTTACCAGAAATCGGGGGTGGGGGTCAGGGAGCTGGGTGGGAGTGGAGGAGGGGAAGTTTATACATCTAATTAAAAATGAAGTTGCATTTCCGTTTTAAAAAACCACTCATCCACCAGCATACTGTGTCACTAGACATTATGTACGATTTTACTTTGCGACAGAAACCATTACATTTAAAAATTCATTACAGCAAGGTTAGTTAGACACATGATGGATGCCGCTTTAATCCTGCCATACATTATTACAGTTAAAATGTAAATGATGAAAAATATTTTGTGCTTATCAGCATTTATGTGGAAATGTGTTTTACAGTGATATATGGTGTTATATTTCTATTATTGTGATGAAAAAGAAAGCAGTACAAAAAGACAAAGTGTTTATTAAAACATGGTTACTTGTGATAACATATTTCTGTTGTACATGACTTTAAACATATTCACTGAGGGCATTTGTCCAAAACAACTGTGAAATGTATTTGCTGTGCGCATCGGGCTAAGTTTTTTCTTCTGGTTACAGCTTTTTAATAGACTAATATTAATTCAAAATCATGTAGAACGCTGTGAAGTTGGCAGTCCTGTTTGCTTTCTGATGTGGTTAGAAATGTGTATGTGTGTGTGTGTGTGTGTGTGTGTGTGTGTGTGTTTAGAGACACAGGCTCTGGCTATAAAAAGAAGGCTTGCGTGTTTATTTGGTACAACCATCCAGAAGAACTCGAGCCACCCAATTGAATGTTGTTTCCAAAGTGATGTCATCCAGGGCACAGTAAAATCCTATTCAAGTTGTAATTAACATAGTGGAAAAGTAATATCAAACGTCACTTTCCAATCAGGTGTGCATGAAAAAAATGAAAAGCCCACCTCGGGTCCCTTCGTGGTTCCGTCAGGGCACAGGAATGTTTTAGTTGTGACCATGGAAGAACTGATGAGGCCAAGAGCAGTGCAAGCCTCAGATACTGTGCCGGACAGGAAAGTTACCTCCTGACTCCCCTTTCTGCCAAGTTCACTCACAATGTGGTTCCTGCCTCCTGCTCCCCTCCCCTTTTTTCACCAGCTCCAGAACAATAGTACATCCAACTGCAAAATGAAATAGAACACAAAAAGAAAATAAACCCTCCTCAGCAACCCAAAAAAAAAAGGAAGAGAAAATTTATTACTAAACTCTATTTAAAGAAAAGGCACATAAGACAAAAAGCCTTCCTACAGACATTCTCCGCTATATCTCCAGTCATTTTAGGACAAGGTGCTTAACATTTCGTCCAAGTGTTCATCCCCTGCCCCCGCCCCCGCGCAGAATATTTAAAGTTAGAATATTGTGATAGTGATACCCGCGAATTACATCCATTAAAGGTAGGTCCACGGTACCTGATTTGCTACATAAATTGTAACTCTTTCTCCCACCTCCTGTTGATGACACATCGTGTAATAGATTTGGAATTGACCAGACTAGGAGATCAGTTCCACCTTTCCCCTTCTTTCATTCTGTGTCCCAAGTGTCCCGGGGGGCTGCAGTGAGGGGGAGGGGGCCGCGGGGGAGGGCAACATAGGCTTAATGCAAATTTCCATCAGGTCTTTGCCCCGGCTCCTTTTTCTTCGTCTCCTAACATCTGCTCGTAGGAGGATGTCGTTGTGTACATTAGCACTGCAAAGTTTCGCACCCTTCGGGGCTACCTCTGGCACAGGAAGCCAGGACTGGTGAGCCAACGATAATACAGGCCTCGGTATTTCCTATCTCAGCACCTCCCTCGCTCTGCTCCTGGACCGCCCGGAGTTGTTATCTTTAGGAAGTCCAAGGTGGGGGAGAGGGAGGGCTTATCTGGCTCCCATCCTAGTTACAGACATGAAACTCCTCCCTGTACACCTTGGGAACATTGTCACAGAGGGGTCACATCCGCTCAGATTCGATGCCAGTGACTGAATGGGACCGTGACCTACACCGTCCTTCACCTCCCTTTGTTCGAGGCATAAGACCGACTCAGCTGATTTCCTTCAAAGCACAGGTTATAGAATTTGTGCAAATGTCTTCTCATTCGATCAGGAAGGCGAGAGCGCGCACACCCTCTGCAAGGCACTGTCTTTCCCTTGCATTTCACCTTATTTTGTTTTCCTTTTACAATTGTTAGTTTTCTATTTTAAACACACACACACACACACACACACACACACACACACACACACACACACACACACGCTCAAGGAAACAGGGGCTCTCAAAACAACTCACCCAAAGCAAACCTCTTCAGTTCATTTTCCTGCTTCACAAATTTTCCTGAGCCAGGATCCCAGAAGCTGTGGACTGACCTGGGGTTACCCTATTAAATGTATTTATTTCTCAGAGCTGAAGAATATTTGCTGAAAGCTGGATTATCACTTGGTAGACCACCAGCAGCTGTTGAAAACCAGGGCATAAAAGCTTGTTTATGTCTTTAATGGCCCACTTAATGTTGGAGCAAGTATGTTATTCATAATAAAATGCCAAGGAATAATCTTAATACCCCAATGCATGGCGCTAGTGAATTAAGAAACATCTGCTATGTCATAAAAGGACATTTTATTGGGGGTCTACATTAAAAACATGATTCCATGGAGTTCTACTGATTTATATTGTACACAACAAATTATGATGTCTTGAAGTAATTATACTTTACAATTAAACCTACAAGGGCCACTCTTGGAAAAAAAACAATCCTGCCCGGTCTTCATCATTCAAGATCATTTAAGCACATATTGTGGCCTTCCTTGCCTCGATATATTTCACCAAAGCAATGTTTAAAATCTCCCTTGGCATTTTTTGCCTCTCCAGGAAGATAACCAAGCAGAATAGGACTCCTGAAATCACCACTGCAGAATAAAACACCTATTTGGATTCAAGAAGAAAAGTGTAAAAAAGTAAGTCGTTTCTGCCTGTCTCTTGTCTGACTCTGACTTGGGAGCTTATTTTCATGTTACCTGAGGGAAGAAGATTTGGAACCTGGGCCTAGTTGCAGATAAAGAGGATGACCCTATGCCCCGCCCCCCAGGCTTAGCATGTGTGTGTGTGTGTGTGTGTGTGTGTGTGTGTGTGTGTGTGTGTGTGTGTGAGGCAGGGGCAGAGAAGTACTCCCCCAGAGGCAGAGATGCCAGGAGCCAGGGACACAGTGGCCCTAGAGATGTCCCCGAAGGCAGGAAGGTGCTGAAGGGACAGGGTGTGGCCAGTCCAATCCCAGCCCCTCCGCCCTCTGCTCCAGATGGCGTCTGTCTTCCACACACCCGTTATCACACCAGGAAGCCGTGTGTCACCACTTCCATGCCCAACACCACTCATGAGTCCAGGGACAAGTCTATTGCTTCCTGGAGCTGGGTCCTCAGAAAGGCATACGATGTAGCAAGAGGAAAGAGGAGTTATTTTAAAAGCTAGCCGCAGGGCAGGCTGGTTGTCCAAGGACAGTGGCTCTTGACCCGGGCTGCTCTGGAGAATAACCTGGGCAAATAACCTGTACCAGACTCTAACCCCAGGGGTTCGGTTCCATTGGTCTAAGACGCCCTCCCCAGCAACACACGCGTGCACACACACATGCGCGCGCGCGCACACACACACACACACACACTCACACTCACACGCCTTGGTAATTTTTTAAAGCACCCCCCATACATTCTCATGTGTATCCAGGGTCAAAAACTCCTGCTTTAGGGAGATAGGATTTTTTAAAAGATGGGTGGCATTTTCATGAGGCCAACACCTCCATAAGCTTTTTTTCGTTTTGGAAAGTGAGGCTGCCTGAGGTAAGTGGGAATGTTAAATATTAAACGGTGCTGTAGACAACAGTGTGGTGGTTCCTCAAAAAATTAAACATAAAATTAACATATGATCCAGTAATTCTACTTTGGGATAGAATGGAAAGCAGGGTCCTGAGAAGGTGTTGGTACACCGATGTTCACGGCAACATTATTTACAGTAGCCAAAAGTAGGAGCAATCCAGTGCCTATCGGTGGATGGATGGATAAACAAAAGGTGGTCTGTCCATACAATGGAATATTAGTCAGCGTTAGAAAGGAAGGAACTTCTGACACATGTTATTGATACAACATGGAAGAAACTCGAGGACGTTATGCTGAGTGAAAAAAGCCGGTCACAGAAAGACAAGTACTGTGTGATTCCACTTGTCTGAGGTACCTAGAGTAGCTAAATTCATAGCGAGAAAAAGTGGAATGGTGGTTACCAGGGGCTGTGGGGAAGGGGGATGAGGGAGTTATTGTTTAATGGGGACAGTGTTTCAGTTCGAGAAGATGAAACGCTGTGGAGACGGATGGTGATGCTAATGGCATAACAGCGTGAATGTACTTAACGCTACTGAATTGTAGACTTAAAAAGTGGCTAAGATGGTAAATTTTGCTGTTTATTTCACCACAGTTTTTTTAAATGTTAAAAGTGAGGCTGCCTGGGCTACTCTGGAGCTAATGACTCTGCATAGTAAAGTCACACAAGGAACACTAACTTTGGTCTCTGTAAAGGACCAGTTAGTATGTATTTCAGACTTTGACAATCAGATCTGTTGCAAATACTCACCTCTGCTGTAGAAACACAAAAGCAGGTAAAGATAATGCATTCATAAATGAGTATAGTTGGATTCCAATAAGACTTTATTTATGGACACTGAAATGTGAATTTCACATTATTGTCACAAGTTACAAAATATTATTCTTTTGTGATTTTTTTCAATCATTTAAAAATGTAAACGTAAGAACCATTCTCGGCATGGCAGGCCGTACCAAAACAGGGCTGGGTTTGCCCAAAGGTCATGCCAACCGCTTGTCTGGACTCTACTCCTGGCACCCAGGACCCTAGAATTTTCCATGCCCAAGCCCATTTCCAGGGCTGCTCAGACCTGCTTCCCAAGGGCTAAGTGTGCCACAGCTCTAGGCTGTGTGTGGAGATGACGGATGGAGACCGGACGTGAGTCCAGAAAAGTAAGGGAGAGCCTCTCCCACCCACCCCCATTCCTCCCTCAACCCCCAGGGGGTTCAGGGACTACGGCAGGTAGAGGAAGGAGGTGAGCTGCAGACCTAAGTCCGGGGAGCTAAGGTTCTCAATTCAAAGCCTCCTTCCAGGTGGTTGCCAAGTTCTCTTTGTCAAGGTAGATGGAGAGAACATTTGCAAATATGTTGATATTTAGAATATTTAAAACTTTTAAGTCATGGGACTTCCAGTAAGTGGACTTCCCTCTATTTGTGTCCCAGGCTGTGTAAAGGGTAAGAGTGGGCCCACCCCCTGTCATTCTGCACTAAGGTCTGCTTCTCAGAGCAGATGGGGTAGTAGCGCTTTGGAGGATGTTAGGAACGGTGCTGAGCAGGGAGGGGGGCGTGGTGGCAGGTGCCAGCTTGGCACAGGGCTTCAGAGAGACAGAAAGAGGGGGCCATCCTCAGACCTCTTGGTGAGTGGCTGGCCCTTCCTCAGGGACGGGTGCTTAAGCCTTTTTATTTCAATATTGAAGAAAGGGGGAGCACTAACTGATGTGGGCACACTCGGGGCTCCCGGAGGATCCTCGGGTTCTCAGCATCCTCATCTGAGGCTGCCCATCTGCAGCTGGCCGGCTGCAAGTCTAGTGAGATACGGTCAGAGGCTTCGCTCCCCACGCCCAGCACCACCATGGAGCTCTCTCTGGGCCCGTTCCATCCTTTTCTGCCTAGCTCATCTTTTAATTCTTTAAGTGCGATTAAAGCTTCTGTCCAACGGCCAACCTTTGCCCAGACAGAAGCTGGCAACGAAGAGGGAAGATGCATCTCTAAAACTGCTCCAGAGACGGATCCCTGCTTCACGGAGTGAAGTGCTCTGTGGACCAGACACACACAGCGCAAAGGCAGGAGTGGAAACATCCCAGTGGTCCCCTTGGCCTTCCTGCCACCAGAGCCAGTGTAAACAGTGTAGACGCCATGATGGGACGGGGCCAAGCAGGCCACCGGAAAGGTGGCCTTAATACACACTCATGGAAGAGGGTCCACATTGCACAAATACAGTGCAGGTACCTGATGCGTTTACTAAAAAACAAAAGCAATCAAACAAGCAAACTTCCCTTGCCACCCAGGTCCTGTAGAATCCAGAGCACACCTCTAGCCTGCACTCGAGGCCTCTGTGACCTGGCGCCGATCCTGCATCTCCAGCCTCATCTTCCATGGGGTCACCATACTCTCCTCCACCTGGATTCATCCACTGACAGTTTCCCAAGACAGCCTGGTGTTTTCCAGCCTCCGTCCCTTTGTTCATACCATCCGAACCTCTTAGAATTCCTCCTATTTTCAACTTCACCTTTCAGAACCTCTAGGTCCCAGTTTGCTCATCAAACAAGGATTTCATCTCTTCTTCCTTTGTTTGAACCTCAGGGTCAGCACTCCATCATCTGCCTTAGGTCTGGCAGTTAAACCAGACAGTGATTCTAACTGTGTGACCTTGGGGACCTGTACGGCCTCTCAGAATTTTAGTTTCCTCCTCTGTAAAATTGGAATGTTGCTAGATCTGCTATAATCACATGTTGTCTGAGGATTCAGGGAGAGGAGTCATCCTATCTGGCTCAGTCATCAACCACCATCATTAGTAGAGTTAGACGGGTACCTACCAGGACTTCCTGGACTGCAGGCAACTTTAGGGTGAGGACGGAACCTAATGCACCTTGTAGGTGAGTCACATTGATGGACCCTTTTGGATAAGCCTTACCAGATGACAAGGCATGGGTCCTTCCACTAATACGAGTCCTCTTGCTCCGCAAGAAAGGGTTCTGCTCTGCTACCTCCCCAACCCTCTCCTTTCTCCTCACTCCTGCATTCTAGGGCAGTATTTCCCAAATCTAATTTGCATGTCTCTGCTAGGATTTTTGACATATTCAAATGCATTAGTTAGGTTTAAATGTATCTGCATTCAACAGCCCCCAAATAACAGTGGTTTTTAAAAAGAAAGAATGGGGCTTCCCTGGTGGCGCAGTGGTTGGGAGTCCACCTGCCGATGCAGGGGACGTGGGTTCGTGCCCTGGTCCGGGAAGATCCCACATGCCGAGGAGCGGCTGGGCCCGTGAGCCATGGCCACTGAGCCTGCGCGTCCGGAGCCTGTGCTCCGCAACGGGAGAGGCCACAGCAGTGAGAGGCCCGCGTACCGCAAAAAAAAAAGAAAAAAAAAGAGAGAGAGAATGGGAACTCCCCGGTGGCGCAGTGGTTGAGAGTCCACCTGCCGATGCAGCGGACACGGGTTCGAGTCCTGGTCCGGGAAGATCCCACATGCCACGGAGCAACTAAGCCCGTGCGCCACAACTACTGAGCCTGCACTCTAGAGCCCATGAGCCACAACTACTGAGCCCACACGCCACAACTACTGAAGCCTGTGCACCTACAGCCCATGCTCCACAACAAGAGAAGCCACCGCAATGAGAAGCCCGCGCACTGTAACAAAGAGTAGCCCCCACTCGCCACAACTAGAGAAAGCCCGTGCACAGCAACGAAGACCCAATGCAGCCAAAAATATAAATAAATAAATAAATAAATTTATAAAAGGAGAGAATGAATGTCTCCCTCCTTTCCAGAAGTGTGGAAATAATCAATCCAGGGCATAGTGTGGTGGCAGAAAGGCAGGCCCCTTCTATCTTGCAGCTCCTCCCTGGGTGGCTGCCATTCCAGAATCATCATGGATCCTGGAGCTACAGCGAGAAGTAGGAGGGGACAAAAAACAGGGCCACTTCCTTTAAGGACACAGCTCAGAAATTGTATATACTACTGCTGTTTGTAATTGGTTGGCCAGAACCACATGGCTCTATTTAGCTGCGGGGGACCCAGGATTACCTAGGGTTTATTCTAGATGGACAAACGTCCAGTGAAAAACTGGGGCTCTCTTTAGAGGAAGAAAGTGAGAATGGTAACTGGGACAGTGAGAAGCTTCCACCCTATTGTGAAATACCTGTAGTGTTATTTCTTTTACTTTAAGCTTGTTATAAGTTTATCAAAGTAATACAGGCATGTAACTGAAACAGTCAAATAATGCTAAAAGGTTTATAATGGAAAGATCACATTTTTCGCTACTCACCCCAATGCACCTCTCCAGAAGCATCAATTTTAATTCTTTTAGAGGTTTCTTCAGGCATTAACCTCCACATTTCTTACATAATATGATGATATCGATATCTCTTGATTCATTAATTTTAGGCTTTTTATATTGACTTTCTTTGGTAAATAAGGATTTGTCTTTCTTTCTCTCAAACACACACACACACACACACACACACGCACACACACGCACACACACACTCTCCTGCCCGGCCTCCTCTCCCCGAGATCTTCCCAACAGGATGATATAAAATTTTCCAGTTAAATCAACATCCAATGTTTTTATTATTTTGACAGTGCAAATATCATTCAATGTTGAGCCCAATGGAGCTGCCATAATTATGTTTCCTTTTTGGAAAATGTATCTCTTCTTGGAATCAATAATCATCTATTTTTTTTTTCATTTTCATAGTTTAAAAAAACTATTTTTTTTGCCTCCCCAGCTTGTGGGATCTCAGTTCCCGACCAGGTATTGAACCCAGACCACAGCTGTGAACGCCCAGAATCCTAACCACTGGGCCACCAGGGAACTCCCCACAAAAAACTGTTTTAAATCCCTCCCATTGCCTCCATTAGCTGATAAATAAAATTATCCATGTATCAATATATCAGACCATCTATTTTTCTTTTCTTAGAGACTCTCCTTCTGGAGCCCTCTGTCTTCCTGATCCAGTCTGGACCAGTTACACCATACTGGTATGTGGCTGTCGCTATTACCTTGTCCCAGAATTCTCTTTGCTTCTTTCATGTGTTATATTCGTTTCCTGGATCCCAAGCTGCTTTCTTTGATGAGGTATGTCCTCTAGTCACTTCCTGGGAAGGCGTCCACGCGAGGTTAATGCTCTGTCTGTGAGATGCTTTGATGCTACCCCAACACTTGGTATTTGAGCTGGAAACAGAATCCTAGGTTGAAAACTCATTGTCATTCAGTGTGTTGAAGACTGTATCTCCTCTCTCTTGGTGTTAACAATCTGATTCCGTTATTCCTCCCAGTCTTGTGAGTGTACCATGGTTTCTTTTCTTCTCTCTAAAAATCTTAGAGTATCTCTCATTGGTGTTATGGAATACCATGCTGATGAGCCTTGGGTGGACCTTTTAAAATTCACTGTGCTAGAGAGACTTCCCTGGCAGTCCAGTGGTTAAGACCACACAGTCTACTGCAGAGGGCACGGGTTCAATGCCTGATCAAACAACTAAGATCCTGCATACGGCACAGTGCGGCCAAAGAAAAGAAAATGTGCTGAACTCTGAGTGGCTCCTCTCGACCCACACAAGAAAACTCATGTCCTTCAGTTCTGCAATTCTTTCTTATGTTATTTCCTTGATAAATTTCACTCCTCCATTTTGTGTTCTCTATTCTTTCTTTCTAGGAGGTCCGATAGTCAGATGTCAGACCTCACAGTTAGGTTTTATAATTTTAAAAATATTTTCTTTCCATTTTTAGTCTCTTTTCTTACTGAAATATTTCATCAACTGTACCTTCCAACCCATAAATTGTATTTCTTATTGCTTTGAGTTCATAGAGTTCTTTCTTCTTTGAACCTTAAAAGCAATGGTATCCTGTTCTTGTTTCAAGGATACAATATATTTCCATCTCTCTGTGAATATTAATGATAATATTGTGACATTTTCTTTTATTCCTTGCATTATTTCTCATACCTCAGAATTTCTTTCCTTCTGATTTCTTGTTTAGTCTCTGTCTTTCTTGGTTGGGGTGTTCTTTTCCATCTGTGAATCCTTTGCAGTCATTTTGAGTTTAAGAATGCAGCGCTGACAAAATTATTGACTGAAGGGTTCCTGTACCTGAGAGAGCGTGTTGACAGGTGATTAGATGGCAAACCAGCTTTTTAGTGTGTTCCTATGTATTTCCTCTGGTTCCAGGTTCTCCCGAGAGGAACTGTCCACCCCTTCACCTCCTACTTTTGGGTTATCAGCCTGATAGTACATTCTGGGCAAAGAAAGTGCACGGCGAGACTGCACTGTACAGTCAAACTGGCTTTCACTTAATCCACATCTTTCTCTTACAGCACCTTATTCTCATTCTAACTCGTTATCTCTTCTATATCAGCTTTCTGTTTTAACATGTTATGAGTAAGCATCACAGATGGCTTCAAGTTTCAGTAGAGATGGAGACTACTTGGGTTTCTCATTCTTGCAGACATTCTTGCAGATTCACGTGAGAAGAGAAGGGGGAAGGAAAGTACCCTATTACCTTCATTCTGGAAAGTACTATGTTATTGTTTAATTTATATTTGTCTCTGTATTTGATTCATTCTTTTCACTTAACGACGTTCACTCAAAAGGGAAATTTATATCGCTATTGCAAAATGGCCAACTGGAAAGAAACTATAAAAATAAAGAACAGGGCTTCCCTGGTGGCGCAGTGGTTGGGAGTCTGCCTGCCAATGCAGGGGACGTGGGTTCGCGCCCCGGTCTGGGAAGATCCCACATGCCGCGGAGCAACTTGGCCCGTGAGCCACAACTACTGAGCCTGTGCGTCTGGAGCCTGTGCTCCGCAACAAGAGAGGCCGCGATAGTGAGAGGCCCGCGCACCACGATGCAGAGTGGTCCCTGCTTGCCACAACTAGAGAAAGCTCTCGCACAGGAACGAAGACCCAACACAGCCATAAATAAATAAATTAATTAATTTAAAAAACTAAAAAAATAAATAAAGAACAAATAAAATAACACTATTAATTCTAGCAAGGTACTATTGCTTGCTGAAGGTTTTGGGCTTTGTTAAAGAGGCAGGCTAGCAAGTATTAGAAAGATGTTACCAATAGAAAGACATATGAATTAGAAAGAGATACTAATACCATAACACCACAAAAAAGAATAAAATAATGCCATTTGCAGCAACATGGATGGACCTAGAGATTATCATACTAAGTGAAGTAACATGACAGAGAAAGACAAATATCGTATGATATCACTTATATGTGGAATCTAAAGAAATTATACAAATAAACTTATTTACAAAACAGAAATAAACTCACAGACATAGAAAACAACTTTATGGCTACCAAAGAGGAAAGAGGGCAGGGGAGGGATAAATTAAGAGTATGGCATCAACAGATACACACTACTATATGTAAAATAAACAGCAGGGTCCCACTGTATAACACAGGGAACTGTATTCAATATCTTGTAATAACCTATAATGGAAAAGAATCTGAAAAAAATATATATATAGCTGAATCACTTTGCTGTACACCTGAAACGAACACATTGTAAATCGACTATACTTCAATTAAAAACAAAAATAAATAAATAAATAAGAAAGAGATGCTAATACCAAATGGAGACATTATCCTTTTGTTAACCTAACAGACCAGAAAAAAAAAAAACCAAAATGGGAATAACTGACCCAGTCCCTAATTCAATTTTATTTAACACTGTGTCCCTTACCACTCCCTCACAGATCTCTGCATAGCTTTCTTGTCATTGTTCAAATTTCAGCTCAAACTTCTCGGAGAGTCTCCCCTGACTACTCCCACTAATATAACCTCTAGACATATCTCACCACCCTGTTTTCTTTGATTTATTGACACATTGCTATTTCAAATGACTCTATTTGTTTACTTGTTCATATTCTGTCCCTTCCACACCACTGCTGGAATGTGTCACGAGAGCACAGAGTTGTCTGCCCCATTCACCCAATATATCCATGCCTAAAATAAAGATGGACACATAGTAGATGCTCAGTAAATATCTATGAATTGAATAAATGCAGGCATAAAAAAAACAAGAACCGAGTTTACGATTCACTCTTAGTCTTTTGCACATTCTCAACCCTCCAACAGTCCTACTTTTTCTCTCCCTGCCTCTTTCTTCTCTTCTCTCATCCTTCTCCTCTGTCATCAGGTTTCAACCACTAGGCTCACTCCTATGTGATGGGAAGAGAAGTCATTTTAAAACGGTGGCTAAAACCGAGTTGAAATGGGCTGACAGCTTTCCTAACACCTCTCAATGTCTCTCATGAGGGCCAACATCTCACAATGGCAGATGCTGGTCAATTAGGCAGAAATGCTTTCATCTTAAGAAAGGGAGAAAAAAAGGACTTTAAAGACCCAAAGGTATTTTTGGCTGACATAAGTGTAATTAATTTTTTCACAAGACAAAATGGACAGAAAATGAATGCCATTAAGAGCTGAGTTTTTAGGCTGTCAAACCAACAAATCAATTCAGGGAAAACAGCCAAATAACATGTTTTCTTTTTTCCCCCCTCACAGTTTTTATTTTCTTTCAATAAAGTTTACAGTGAAAAGTAGAGAGAGTTTACATAAAATTTTTGATTTCCAGTTAGTCTTATCAAATGGGGTGATGTAAGTGCATTGGCCAGATTCCATCGTCTGGATATCATCATGGAAGCTGAGTACTGCTCACCCATTTGGGTGGGGCGTGGCATCTCGAGTTTGCCACACCCCTCACCTGGTCTGTATCAGGGCAAGTGCTAAGTGCTCGGTCTTACTCCTCTCCACGTCCCCTACAAGACGGAACTAAGTACCAGGTACATAGGCAGTGCTCAATAATTGTAGGATAGTTTGGTAAAGTTCCTTGTATTTTCCCTCTTTGCAATCAATCTACTGACTCTCATGCATTGGTACCTTTATGAAAATTTCCATTTTCTCAGCCTAAGGGGGTTCCCCTTAATCAATAAGACATCTCTCTAAACTTGTTTATAAATAACATCTTCAACCAGAAATAAAATAGACATTATTTAAAAAACCCAAAATTGAAACCATTACTCTGTGTTGCCATAACCAGACTGACAAACACTTTACTGCAGAGGATGCCATTTTCAATGCAGAAAGGACTTTACTTCCTCTCCAATGAACAAACATAGAAACATATTCTCTAAAATAAGGTAAGTGCCTGTGCTCACTCAGAGGCCAGATCGCTAGATCACGCTGCATCTGGAGGTCAGAGGCTCTCCCAGGCAATGAAGAGAGCTGGCCAAACAATGGCATTTCCACGGTGACTGCAGGGGGCTCTGGGTTCTGTGTGTGCTCCCGCCACACAGGCCAACCTCTCTCTGAATGAGTGAGTAGAAGGTCATATGGGCTTGAAGAAGTGGGTCAGCGGGAAAAACTGCAGGTGATTACAGGGCTTTTTTTGAACATTAGCCAGTGAGAAAGTGAGCCACTATCCTTCTCCTGTAGAATAATTTCCAGCTATCGAGACAGTGTGCAAATTTATTTAAGGTAATTTTAAAGAAAAATGACTTGGCAAACATCAGGAAATGTCAGAGTCTTCTCTTTAATTAAGCACCTCCTTATGGAGGCGAATTTGCTCACTGTTCTGAATACTGAGCTGGAGTCAGGGGGGCTTGTGTCTACTTTGCAATTGTAGTATGTGCAATAAGACATAATAAACTAATAATAGCTGATGAAATTTTGCAAGTGATTGACCCTTTCATATATAAAGAAGAGTTGGTTCTTAGTAATCCATAGAACAGTGTCACTGACTCATTTGCCTTTTTGAGCAGGAGAGAAAAAGATGTGGTTATCATATATCAGGAATTTCACACAACCCAAAATCCAGGTTATCATTGCCAAAAAATGTACTGAGTAATTGTTCCCAATGTACTATTATTAGACTTGATCTGTTCCATTACTATAGAAATTACCTTCTCTGCCCCCAATTTTTTAAGGTTAGTCAAAACCTGGGTCCAGGGGCTTCCATGGTGGCACAGTGGTTAAGAATCCACTTGCCGATGCAGGGGACACGGGATCGAGCCTTGGTCTGGGAAGATCCCACATGCCACAGAGCAACTAAGCCCGTGCGCCACAACTACTGAGCCTGCGCTCTAGAGCCCGCGAGCCACAACTACTGAAACCCGTGTGCCTAGAGACTGTGCTCTGCAACAAGAGAAGCCACCGCAATGAGATGCCCACGCACCGCAATGACGCTCGCCGCAACTAGAGAAAGCACACACGCAGCAACAAAGACCCAAAGCAGCCAAAAAAAACCCAAAAAACAAAACAAAACAAAAAACCTGGGTCTTTCCATGGAAGCATGATTTCATACATGTCTTAACAGAAAACAAAATGTTAAATACCACTGCTCTTTTTCATAATGGCAGAGCATTTGCCAGTTATCATTTTTACATTACCCATTATGTTATCATGTCTCTTATGTTAGAATCTATGCAATAAATTTCTCCAAGAATTTAATGTCAAGAAAAATGTTTTTCTCCAGATAAACTTATAGGGCTCCTTTCGATCAGCTCCTGAGATGAACTACAAAGTTCATCTTCTTGGTTCTTTTGCCATCTGCCAGTAAGCCTGGAGTTTCAAATTTCATATCACCTTGCAGTTGAATGCAATAAAATGAACACTAAATCTGGAGCCTAAAGATCTGCCTTCTAGACCTAGTTCTATCACTTGTAAGTGGCACGTGCCTTGAAAAATTTACTTAAGTTGCCTGAGCCTCAGTTTCCATATCTGTCCAATGATAATAGTAATATCTGCCCCCCTAGGGTTTTGCAGACCTTCTTGGTTGCCTACTTACCGGTCACCCCCCACTTTTTCTCTTGATAGCAGAAGTCCTGTATTATTCTGAGTTCCCAATGGAAATGTGCTCAGGAAAGGCGGACCCAGTTCTAGTGAGTGAGTCCTCATTGGTCATTGCCAACTAGGGTAATCCCAGCCTCCTTTCTCTGAGACTGCTTAATAGTTGGGCATTCTACTTCTAGTCATCCTAAGTATCTAACCTGTTACTTTGAATAATTATACATCAAAACATTTTGAAAAACTATAAAATGTTATGATAATTATTATGTTTATTCCCAGTGCATCTATTTCTCCGTTTATCTACAAGCTTCTTGATGCCTCACTTTTTATCTGTTTTCCCTATACTGGTTTAAGTGATTTTATGGAAAGTCAGCTCTAGTAATTCTTATTGTTATTTGTTATTGCTGTTGATGTTATATAGTAGAGCTACTACTCATCGACAATTAATCATAAGGTTAGTATTGTGCTGAGTGCTTTATGTACGCTATCTCATTTAATCAACACAAGAACCCTAGGAGGGAGACATTATAATCATCTCCATTTATAGATGAGTAAATTGAAGCTCACAGAGGTGAGGGAACTTGACCAAAGTCACACAACCAGCAAGTAACAAAGATCCAGTCTGAATGATGTTAGAGGTTGTATACTTAACCGAATTCTCAAATATCACTTATTTGGGAGGTGAAAGTGACAAATCAATCCATCTATCAATAAGGAACCTACATCTTAGACACCAAGCCTTTTTTTTTCTTTTTTAATATCTTTATTGGAGTATCATTGCTTTACAATGGTGTGTTAGTTTCTGCTTTATAACAAAGTGAATCAGTTATAACCAAGCCCTTTTATAACACCAAACCCAAGCGTGATTTGTCCAAGGATTTCAGGAAGGCTCAGCCTGCCCACCTTTGCACCTCTGCCATGTTAAACACTAGAATTTCTTACCACCCAGTTTCCGCCATTAAAACTTGGCAGCCAACTGAGCAGGTCAGGTAGAATCTGTGAGACAGGAAGGGAGAAATTCAGACTTTTGCAACAAGACAAAGAAAATAAAAAGGGTGCAGGGGTGGGAAAGGCAAATCAGGTTCACCATTTTCTCACAAGTCCCAAACATTACAGTACAAATCTCAGAACTGGTTAAGGTCAGTTAGTGGTGAACAAAATTCTCACTATGCTGACATCACAACCATACTCCTTTTGCATGTTTGATGAACCCACCTGGTGTAGAGGGCTGTCGAGAATGTATCAGTTAGCTCAGGTATTTAGTGGCTTGACAAGAAATCCTAATCATAAGCAGGATGACATGGGCATCTTCAAGAAGGTGCTGAGAGAGAAGTTTTCCATCAGACTCATCTGAATGAGAAATCCCTCCCCAAAGAAATGCTTGTCAGACTCCATTTCGACAGATGAAAAGGCAAAAGGAGGAATTATATTGAGTGAGTCTGAAATTGTCTACCACACCAAGGTCACGTTCTCTTCTTCAAGGGTTGTTGTCATTCAGTGTGTCATCAACTGTCCTCAAGCAAAGTCACCAGCCTCGAGTAGTGGGAAGTCGGAGACTGGGGGAGTCGAGATTGAGAAGCTCTAAGCAGAGGTGATGGGTGAAATTAGTCTCCTGTGTCTAAGACAAATGTTAGGACACGTGCTCAAGAAGCTGACTCCGTCCCAAAAGCACAGTCAAGTGCCAAGAGGGCTTAAAAGCCAAAAAGAGACCAGTGGCCTCTTGAAACGGGGCTCAGGAGAGCGTGGCCCGGAGCTTGTGCTGACAACATAGCGAAGACTCCTAAGAGTGCAAGGGAGGAAAGTGGGTTGCCCTGGGGAGAAGTTTCTGGTAGCAGCCCTGTCCGAGACCACAGTGCTGGCATGTGCATGCTCTCCTAGAAGGATGTGGTACAAATCCAGAGTGTGGGTGGAACCTTGCACTGGTGACTGGGAAGGTCAGAAGACTCTGGACAGCTTTAGGGAAACACCCTTAAATGAGCACCCAAATAGACTTTTTGCACCTGTCTCTTATCACCAAGCATCTGTTTGTCCAGCCATCATCATTTTGTGAGAAGACCCTTCTTACTTTGAGATAAAAAGCTCGTGTCCTGGTCCCCTCCTCCACCCAGCCTTTTGCATAGTGCCCACCCCAGTCCTTTCCATTCCTGCCATGCCCAAGAACCGGAAGACAGTGCTTTGACAGAGCTGTCCGCGTTCCATCCAGGTTGGCCATTCACCGTTGAGACATAATGGGGCACCATGGAGTGCCAGGACCCACAGAGTTCAAAGTTGCCTCTGTTATCCCCTGTTTAGGTCAAGCAAAGGAGCTCTTGTAATTCAGAGAGCGCCTATACTCAGAGGCATTGCACGGTCTCATTACCATTAATTTTTGCATATTTAACTACAGTTTTTAATTAGATGGTATTTTATTATTCATGCACATAATTTGAGTCCAAGTCGGGCTGCTCTCTTGGAGGAAAGAAAAAAAAAAAGAGGAGGGGGGTTGCAATTCTTGTGAATTGGAAGTTGGTCTCGGCATTCCTTCTTGACTGGTGAGTGAGCATGGCAGACTGTAAGTCTATAATGGTTCTCTTTTAATTTTGCTAATAGCTATCATGTTAGGTACCTTTATAAATTTGTTAAATTCCGAGTGCTGGGAGTTGTCTCTGTATGCGGTAACTGTAAATAGTTTACTCTGTTTGGTTTGCACAGACAAACTGTTTATTCAAGCTCCTTGATGTATTATTAAAATGGGTAATGGGCCCCTGGGAAACTATCTAGTTCTATGCCTTCATTTGCAGAATAAACCATGCGTTGTTTTCATCTTTCCTCATGATTGTTAATGGCACTGATGATGAGATGGGTGGATTTTTTTTCTCCGCTGCCTTTATCAGCTCTGTTTTATTATGCAGGCAAAATGGCCAGGCTGCTGGATTTTGTCTGAGGTTTTCAATTAGTCATTTGACTGAACACATCTGTGCTGGCATCCACCCAGAGCTGGACTGCAGCTATTACCGGTTTACACCTGCTGAACCATGGCCATAAATGCGGATGGGAATAAACCTAAATTGGCCTTTTAGATATGGTTGAAAAGTTGTAACGTTGCAGTGTTTTATAGCGGTGTCAGGAAGGTGTGAACTTTTCCGCCTTTAAGGCCTAAGAACCTGCCACGAAATTCCACTCCACTCAAATGACTCACTTAGAGGTTGGTTATTAATATCTGTTTGCCGTTTTGCAGTCCCGATGACTTAATCGGCTGACGTGAAGTAGATAAGATTATATTTGTACCGCAGCTGGGAATGGTCGAGGTTTAATTGTGTTGGTAAACAGAGCCCAGTGGCTGCTTTGGAATCTCTGCTGATGCCTCGGAATTATTCCTCAGCAGTTTGGAACGTGACTCTTACATCTTCCACTGAAATGAAAATTGCTTCCTGGCAGAGCAGAGGCCTCGGTGCTGGAACTGGAGGTGTGGTATTACTTTAATATTCCGAAGAATCTGTCATTTACAGTGGAGGAGGAAACCGGGGCAAACTTCAGCAAAATCAAATGCAATCTCCTCACTGCTAAGTGCTCGTGTGTTTTAGGAGAGACATAGCTAGTTGCTAAATATCTAGAAGTCCCCTTGGTGGGTCCCCAGGAGCCCCAAGGGTCAATAAGCCAGGCTGCTGAGAGCAGTCGCCAGGTCACTGAGAAAAAGATCTCCTTTGGCTCCTAGAGTTCTCCGATGTTTGTGGAAGCAGCAACATTTATGTTGGATCCAACAGGTTCACTGGGGACTGGAATAAAAACATTTCCCTCACTGTGGGAAAATCCTGAACAATGTTTCAGACTTCCAGGATGACAAAAGAGATTGGCATTGCAGCCAGAATGGAAGTGCTGGCCATGACACCATCTCTGCCCCCGAGGGAGTAAGCTTTTGTTAGTTTCACTCTGGCCATGTGAATGTATGGCTACCATATTTTACCCCTAATAAGCATCAATGCCTCTGTGCTGAACCCTTAAAATCTGGTTTCTATGGAAAGACCCTGTTTCTTTATTACCCTTTCCTCTCTATCAGAGGCCACCAGCAACGATTCGTTTCTCTCACCATTTTCCTGACTATGAGATGAGCTTATCTAGTTTGTAAGTAAGGATCCAGTCTTCCACTTGGTTCATACCAGCCAAGTTCATTTCTTTGAGCTTTATTCTTTGTTTTTACTTTTCCAATGAATACCTGAGGCAGATCCAAGCCATTGGTAATCCTCAGCATCTCATCCCGTCCCACATTTACTGGTCATATGAGAAAAATCTATGCAATGAACACTATGTAACACATACGATTTTAGGAGATTCACTCGCATTAATGCTTTAAGTCTTCATAACAGCCCTATGAGCAAGGTGATATTATTGTCACTCCCATTTCACAGATGAGGAAACTAAGGCGAAAAGAGATCAAGAAAATTGCCTAAGATCACACTATGAGTAAAGGAAGGAGACAAGATTCATGGCAGGCAGTCTGGGCCAAAACAAACAAACAAAAACTATGTTTCTAACCATTAGGCTACACAGCCACTTAGCATGAGAACGAGTTTCTCAAGCCATGGGTTTGAAATAGCAAGCTGAGATCTTGCTGGAAGAGTTGCGTGGGTTGAAACTCTTTTTTCACCCATACCCCTTATTGGTAGATATTTAAGTTGTCCCAGTTTTTCCAATATTTTAATAACATCTTTTCCATCTCCTTGGGCACACATGGACTTATTTAGAAGTGGATTTGCACAATTATAGGTCATGCACACTTGAACTTTTACTAGGTATTGCCAACTCACCCTCCAAATGGTCAAACCAATTTACACACCTACCAGCAGTGTATGCGGAGGAGCTGTTTCCCATACCCTTGCCAACATTTGGATATTATCAAAGTCTTCTAGCTTTGCCAATCCAGATGCATTTTTCAAGGTTGAGATTTTCGGCTGTTTGTGAAACTAAACCTTCAGACTTGCTATCTGTGAAGTTCAGCCTCTGTCTCTCAGCCGCCACCATCCTCACTCCCACCTTCGCATCCAGATAAATAAAGATGCTCTAGGTTCTTTCAGATACTAGTCAAGACACAAAATCTTTTCTCCTCTGGTTGTATAGATGCAATATCAGAATAACTAGTTGTACTGCGGCATTTTTCAGCCTCAAAACTTCACAAATAGCGTGTTGCTAGGAAGCAGTGTGATAATTTAAGTGTCCAGGCTCTGGACTTAGACTGCCTGCGGTCAGATTATGTAGCTTACCACTTCCTACCTGTAAGGCCTTGCTAAGCGATCCTATGTCTCAGTTTTCTCATCTGTAAAATGGGAATGCCTGTAACACCAGCCTCGTAAAGTTGTTGCGAAGACTAACATTTAAATAAAATATGCACAGCGCTGAGAAAGCTGCCCGGTTTATAGTAAGTGTTGTTTTGTCCACTATAAACTCTATCTAACAACTGGACCTAATGAGCTAGTGAACAGAGGAAATATTACTCTCTCTTGTTTGAGAGAGAGTGATATATTCTCTGTTCACTAGCCTATTAAAAGCATCTTGTTTAAGATCATAGCGTTTGAAATGGTAGGAACTATTATGGTTGTTGAGCTCAACTCTTTCTAATAGCCACGAGCCACTTGCCAACAATGGCCATGCCTTTTTCCATTCCCCAGTCCCCAACCCAGTGCTTGGTACCTAGCAGGTGTTTAGCAAATGATAGCTAAACGGATGGACAGACAGACAGACACACCATGGTTCATTGGCCTCAGTAGGCAAAATCTGTACTTGTTCAAAATGCAAATGCCCAGGCCCCAGGCTAGACTCACTGGATCAGAATCTCTTGGGTGGGGCCCTGGAATCTGCATTTTGACCGGCTTCCCCCATAATTCTGACATACTAAACCTTTGGGTATAAGACTGGAGATAATCCCGGCTCTAGAGAAAATTATTTCCAGCTCCTGGTACAATTCCCTCCATATAGTTGCTATTCGATAAATATTGTTGATGCATGAATTAAACGTCTCAGGTGGTAATTAGAGGATTTTCTCACTCGTGAAAATCTCTAGAGTTTCCAGAGATGGAGGCTTTTTAGACCCTTTCAACCACGGTTCTTGTGGTGTGGGTCTCAGAGCCCACATCCCGATACCATGCTGGGCTCAAAAGAGGAAGAGGCTAAGGTCCCCTGTGGCAATCTTACCTCTGCTACTGCTCTTCCAGCTAGCCTAAGGCCATCTGCTGTCACCCAGCACACTGAAATGACTTCCTGCAAATACCTGGGACCTCCAGATTTCACGGGTACCATTAAGCAGGCTCTAGGGTAAATCGTTTTGAGCCCAAGGTCAAGCGCATCTCAGCAGCCGCTCCATCACTTCCCCTGTCCTCCCCAGACCTCTTCGACTGCACACTGTGGGCTGCCTGAGCCTCCTGCCACCTTGCCAGCATCCTCCACTGACAATCACTTTCTCCCTGCGCTGAAGGACCTCCGGTCTCTGGCTTGGTTTTCATCACTGCCATCACTCCTGCTGCCCCTTCTCCATATCCAGCCTGAACCAATACTCCCAGCTCCCCCCAGACCATGCCTTATTTGGGGGATTTGGGGCTCCCAAGGACTGAGTCCCAGTGTAGGTCATTCTAATGAAAGGAGCAGAGTCCTCAGAACTATAAAGTACTCAAGACACATTTGAGGATGGATGTTGGCTGGGCTGCATTAATTCTTTTGAAATCACGATGTTGCTTAATAAACATTATTCCCAGTGTTGGAAGAAGCGGTCCTCTCTTGAAGGTGCTTTTTAACATATTGAGAATCTCTGGACTGGGTTCAAATGAATATCAAATGGATGTTTTCAGCGAGAGCGGATGTTTGTGGAGCGCCTTCCAGCACCAGGCAGAGCGGGGAGCATTGAGGGTGTATTGACTCCACTGGTTCTTTGCAACAATCCCAGAGGTTCGATATGGATACCAAACCCATTTTACAGAGGAGGAAACTAAGCCAGAGAATGATGCAATCATTGCTCAGGGTAGGATAGCTAATAGGGAGCAGAGTTGGGTTCAGACCCACACATCTGGCTCCATGCACCACAGGTGACGGTGGAGGCTGTCGCATCCTCGCATGCCCTCGTTCCCTTCTTTCCAAGGTAAACATGCCCAGAGCAGCAGAGACAGAAACAGCGCTGTCCTTGTTGGGAAGGGAGGCCAGACCGGTTGGACTGGCCCAGGTAGAAAATCCCCCAGCCGGTCCCCACGGTGACGGTGACTACAGGGACAGCAGATCGCCTCACGGAGAGGTTATTTCAGGCCTGCAGCCACCCTTCCTCCAGGCTTGATCTGTGTCGCAGCTCCCCATATGGGCCTCCAGCACTGGGGTGGTCACCTCCTCCCCACTCAGTCCCCAAATTGGGCTGCGCACGCCGGCGTCCGGCGAGACTTCTCCCCATGTGGTAGTTGGGATGTACAGTCCCAGCACATGAAAGCAGGGGGCCCGACAAAGGGAAAGTGAAATTTCCCTTGAGCTATTTGCCCTGGCTGACTAACCCAAACCTTCCTTCTCAGGATGAAGAACAGCTCTGATGCTCTGATGTTCAAAGCATCAAAGGCGGATCCCCTCAGCTGAGCGGTGACACACAGCTGCTCATCAGAGAGGCCTCGGGAGTTCCCACCCGCACCGTTTCCAAAGCCCAGACCCCCTGACTCCACGCTGCGTCATTAGCAGCCAAGATGTCACGCGTCAGACAAGGGCTACCTGGGCCACATCCGTCCCTCCTCCCCCGTCCACGGTGTCACCCTCTGACCCCCGCCTCTAAAGAGGACACAGACTCTGGCCTTTCCTAACACCCCCTGCGCTGGCCGTGAAGTTCAAAGGCCATGGAAGGAGAGCTTGGAGAAATACAGATCAGCTTCCAGATGGCTGGATAACACAGTTTCTAGAAAAAAAAAAAGTCTCGACAGTTTCATCTTTTTTATTTTCTGAGGGCAAAAATGACCCATGTTCACTGTTGACGTTTCAACAATTCAGAAAAGCTTAAAGAGGAAAGTAGTCATGGCTGCAGAGCCCACCGTGGAGGGAGTCCCACCGTTACCTGCTGCTGACAGTGGTTGGCTGAAATAGCCGAGAAGCCTCATGCAAACACTTATCCTGACTTGTACCCCCCAGTTTACGTGGCCCTGTGACCTGCTGTCCCCTCCCGAGGAGCGTGGCCACCTTGCCCTCTTAGAGACTTCTTAAAGCCTCTCTCCTAATAAGCCATCAGTTCTGAACCTCTTCCAATACTTCCCTTAAAATACAAAAGCATCGCTGGCGACAGCGATGAGCACACTTCAAACTCTGCTTTTAAGTGAAATTGAACACCGAAAAGATGGCTGGCGACCAACTTCAGACAGCCCCGAGCAGCTCTGTGAGACAAGAGCCTCTCTCCACAGTTTGTATAAATCAAAAGCATGACCCCTACCCTCCTTTGTTTTTAGAAATTAATAAAGCTTTTCTAACACGCTGCTTGCCATCCCTAATAGCGAACAGTCAAATCACAGCTTTTATTCCCAGCTCACCACGTCCGGTAAATAGAAGCTTACGGGATAGACGGGGGAATGATAAGCAATTCCCACCGCAGCGAATTCTTAATATATAAATTCATCCGGCAGCAGTATCAACTGGCAAAACCAGGAACAATGGGAAGCAGCCAGGCCTGGCTCTGATGAGGTCAACCATCAAGGTTATCTATATTCAATTACTGGTATCTACAAACTTGCATAGCTGTCAGCTGGTCAGAGCCCAAATGAAAACTCACCATGCACTCAGAAAGCAAATATAGTTTCCGAGGAGAGCCTCAAATTAGCTCTGTGAGTGACTTGGCTTCAAACGCACAGGGGCCATCATCAGCCTTTGGGGACGTTCTGCCGGCAGCGTCTCAATGTCTAAATTTGGGTGTCATCTTATAAATCTCTGTTCCCGAAGTAGGAAAGGACTGGAATTGCTCCTTAACCCTGGGCAACGATAAATTATCTCACTCAACAATAGATAAACTTCAGACACTTTTCCTGTACCAGGGACCTATTGTGAGGTAACTGCTAATCGCCAGCATCTCTCCTCCCCCAGCAGCCCCACTAAAGACCTGTCGGTGGCGAGGAGACACAATAATTTGTTTTGCAGCTCCTCCTCCGGAACCATATATCATGTGTGGAAACAAAGCTCCGCAACAACAGATATGTATCTGTTTCCTTTATCTGAGTTCCTCTTCCCATCAGGGGCGATGCGAGGGGAACACGTTTCCAGTGTGACGCTTCCATAGCCTGGAAAGGAGGACCATCCCCCCTCCCAGACCCTGCTGGAGTTGGGATAAAGGTCTGGTTCTCTGGGAGGAGAGGCATGTTCTCCGGAAAAGAGGGCTTTCTGTTCACAGCCACTTCTGCCATGGCTTAAATCACACCTTAAATCAGTTCTTCCTGGCAGGTGCCTTTCAAACCCAGGCTTCATTTTCAGGTCCCCGTGGAGATTTACTGACTAGGCAAGTCAGGGTTAATCAATGCCTAGGTAATTTCTAGATTAGCCTGGGGAGGCCGTAAATTGTGGGCCTGTTAAGAACTAGATGTCTTTGATTTTATCCTGTGGCCAGAAGCATTTGTATTGTTGCTCTTTCCCTACCCAGCCCATGCTTGGTCCAGTATCTGCCATTTTCTTGATGCTGGTGATTCCCTTTCCAGTAGCCCCATTCTGATCCCCTCCTGAGGCTGGTATGCCAGCCATGCCCACATGACCACCATCTGAGCTGCAAAATTCAGGACTGTACATTCGTAAGTGGAATCTGTCTAGACGAATAAGACCAGGCTTTGGGACAGAGGTAAAAATATGATTACTTTCGTAAGAAACTACTTGACATATAGGGAGGAAAAGGCCAGATGGAACAATGTCAGTCCTGACTCTTAATCAGGCCAGGACATGACATGCTCCCACCTCCAACTTGGACCCCTGAACACACTTAGACAGAGCCAGCATATGTACAGCTGTGCAGGTTGTGTACTGCACAAGAGCTCAGATCTCAGGGGATGCCAGTCACATATTCTTTGTAGATTTCTATATTTGTCATGACAATTTTCTGGCAGATGACAATAATGTGCTTTGTTTAAGCAAATCAGTACAATTTTTGATAGATAGAAGTATCTTGAGAAAGGCAACCTGTCTTTAATTGACACAAAGTCACCACGAGGGATAGTGGCGGTCCTGCCTCAAGGGACACACTTCTTATCCCTGAAACCCACATGGCCACTTATTTCGTGGCTCTCTTTCTACGTGTCAGGGAGGAAATTTGTTATAATGAGATGATCTGTTCATGGGTCTGTCTCCTCCCATGAGGATCTCCTTGTCCATCCTTGTAACCTCAGCACAAAGCCCAGTGCCTGGCTCGTGAAAGCGCCCAATACTTGCTTGTTGAAAGAATGAATGAATGAAATTCTATATCCTTCAACCCATATACAATGTCTACCACATAGCAGTTTAAAAATGAATTTTTTTGAACCAAACTGATTCCACCTAGGTTTTGGAAACCTCTCTATTTGCCAAATAGAGCGTGAGGATATTAAAAATGGAGGAACGTTTTGATTTTTCCCTTACAACCTGATGCTAAGAGGTTATCCAAAGGAGATGTTTCAGGGGTCAGTGGGGAAGGAGGAGACAGCCACAACCCAGGGGATGGTGGTGATAGACTATGGACAAATGTTTCCTAGTCCTGTCTCAGGATACTGGCACACATTTTCTTAAAGTATGGGAAGTGTGTTAGGGAACAGAAATGACACACTTTACAAGTGGTAAACTCAGTGACTGTGCTGAAACTCCACGCTGAGGATTTTAAGATCAACTCCCCTCAGACAGTCGATGTGGAATTCCTATCAGGGACAGACAACTCCAATGCCTGCTTCTTCTCCTGTCTGGGAAGTACCAAGTCCTGTGACCACCAGGCGCTTCCGTCCCCTTTGAATGTCCTCTTTGGAAACCCTGGGAGCACTTGGCTACATTTCTCATGGGCTCTGGAACATTTGTGATCATGACCATGCAGTCAGCCATGGAGGCAGGATAATTGGGCAATGTTAAAACATAATTATTATTGTATTAGTGCTTTATTTGGTGATTATGAAACAAATGATTGTTCGTAGTGAAAACTAATTCAAAAAAGAACAGAACACTGTAAAGAAGGAAACTACTTGTAATTCTACCTTGCCCCCATCAGAGATTAACATACTGATAAATTGGTCCCTGTCCCTTCAGAGTCTTCCTATGGAATTTGTCTATGGACACCTCTGTTCCCTTATGCATTATCCATTAAGATAGTAAAAAAAAAAAAAAAAAAAAAAAAAAATCCATACCATAGTATTGTTTATGTAATATACTTTTTAAATTTAATAATATATTGTAAACAATTTTCTTGTCAATATTTTTACCTTATTTTTCAAAATTCCTGAATAGTACTTAGTTATATGAATGAAAGGTCATGCATTTAATCAACCGTGATGGATGGGCATTTCAGTTATTCAATAGATTGAATGTTTATGTCCCTCTCAAATTCATATGTTGAAATCTTACTCCCCATGTGATTGTATTAGGAGACGGGGTCTTTGGGGAGGTGATTAGGTCATCAGGGTGGAGCCCTCATGAATGAGATTAGTGTCCTTATAAAGGAGACCCCAGGGAGCTCCCTTATCCCTTCCACCATGTGAAGACACAGTGAGACGATGGTCATCTATGAACCAGCAAGCAGACCCTCACCAGACACTGAATCCTCCCTCTTCTTGATCTTGGACTTCCCAGCTGCCAGAAATTGTGAGAAATTGGTGTTTAAGCCACCCAGTTTATGGTATGAAATGGTATTTTTTATTATAGCAGCCTAAAAAGACTAAGGAACCTTGTTTTCTTCTTTTTGTTGTTTTTTTATTATACACAATGCTGTGATGAAATTCTCTATATACATATCTTTGAGCATTTGTCTGCTTATGGAATTTACTTTTAATAGGAAAAAATAAACTCTGCTCTCCAGGGATGGAAATACAGAAACAACATAAGTGGAAGCCCATTTAGTCAATCAAATCACATGTATTAAGCCCCCTTCCAGTAGCCAGTCACCGTGATGAGGATACTGTGGTAAGGTAGACATGAGTCTTGCCTCTAAGAGCTCACCATCTAGTTGGGTAGGAAAAACATAAACACAGTACATAGTGTCGGTAGGACTACTATCAGTAGCATGGAACTACTGATATGGGCACCCAGAGAGGGGAGTGGAAACTAATCCTGCTCCATGGCGAAGGAAATATTTGAGCCAAACCCTGAAGAATGGGTAGGTGTTTGCCAGGTCAATAAGGGAGCTGTTGAGAAAAAGATTTCTAAGAAGAGGGAACAGCATTGGCCAGACACGGAGTCCTGACACACTAGCATGGGTGCTGACAAAACCATAGTGGTGAAGAATCAAGCTTTCCATGTTTTAACCACATCTTTGTAATTACTGCCTGGGAGGTCCTAGCACATGTTACCTCAGCTTTGAGAATTTTTGTTTTCATGTGTGCATTGGACATACAATGGTGTCAGCTCACAGGTACAGGGCAGTTAAGGGCTCAGATGCTGATGCCAGACTGCCCGGTTCACATCCTGACAACGCCAAATTCTAGCTGAGTGTCTTTGGATGATTTCCTTAACCTCTTTATGCCTCATTTTCTCATTTACAGAATGAGATTATAATGGTTCCTACTCATAGCTGTTGTGAAGATTAACCAGATGAATGCATTTAAAGCATTTAGGGCAGTGCGTGACATGGTTATTATTTTGGTGGGGATAGAAAAATTGGTTACTGAATGCCTACTCTGATTCAGATTCTAAGTTAAATGCTGATAAGTCCATGATGCCCAGAAAAGATACAATTCTTGCCTTCATGGCGCTTAGATTCTAGTGAGAGAGGTAGATTCCCCCCACAAATAGAAAAGAGTAAATAATTGTGAGCTGTGATCATTATTATAAAGGAAACAAGTGAGGGATTGAGACAGACATGGGGGATCCACCTGAGACAGGAGGTCAAAGATAACCCCTCTAAGACCTGAAGGAAGGGAAGGAATGAGCTGTGAGAAGAGTGAAGGTGTTGGGAAGATGGAGAGAACACTGGGGCAGAAAGAGCAGTATCTACATCACCCGGAGGCAGGAGAGCACTTTGGTAATTCAAAGAGTGGGAAAAGCCAGGGTGACAGGTGGAGAAGTTGGCAGAAAGGTGTTTGAAATAAGGCCAGTGACCCAGGCAGAGGCCGGGTACCCCAGCCTTATGCTGTGTTCCAGTTGGGGTTCTATCCAAGTGCAATGGAAGGTACTGAAGGATAATGTAAAGCAGGGCAGAGTCATGATCTGACTTATGTGTTAAGATTATGCTGAATGTTGGGTAGAGAATGGTTTGGGGAGAGTGTATCAGTTATCTAGTGCTACCATTTTGCTGTGTAACAAACTACTCTCCAACTTAGTGCCTTAAAACAATGTTATTTTTGTGGGGGATGAAATATGATTTATCTAGGCTGATCTTGCCTGGACTTGACCATGCAAATGCAATCAACTGGCAGATTGGCTGGGGCTGGCTGATCTAAGGACATCTTTGGCTGGGATGACTTATCTCTGCGGATAAAGGTAAGATTGGGATAATGGCATTTCTGATGAATGAAAGGTTTTCACAAACAATTCAGTCACAGAACTAAAGAATCTAGAGGATGAAAGGAAGAGAGGGAGGGAGGGAGGGAGGGAGGAAGGAAAGTCAAAGCCTCCCTTGAGATAGAAAATCGCATTAGGAACAAAAAAGCTAAGAATTCACAATATTTCATCAAAGACATAGCACAGTATCTTCTGTTCACTGAATGCCTGCTATGTGGCAAGTGTTCTACAGACATGAGCTCATTTTTTTTTTTTTTTTTTTTAGTTTGTTTGTTTGTTTTTTGTGGTACGCGAGCCTCTCACTGCTGTGGCCTCTCCCGTTGCGGAGCACAGGCTCCGGACGCGCAGGCTCAGCGACCATGGCTCACGGGCGCAGCCGCTCCGCGGCATGTGGGATCTTCCCGGACCGGGGCACGAACCCGCGTCCCCTGCACCGGCAGGCGGACTCTCAACCACTGCGCCACCAGGGAAGCCCACATGAGCTCATTTTAACTCATTTGTACCTTATCAAAACCCTCTCGGTCAGATGACAATACTAATAAGGAGGACACAGTGGCTGACAGGAGTTCAAACCCATGACTGTCAAACTCAAAAGCATACTCCCTCCTCATGGGTAGGGTGGTGGTTGTCATGCTATTAATGTTAGTGATATTAGTGATGGTGGTGGTAGTTATGGTAGTGATAATGGTAATGGCAATGGTGGTGGTGGTCATAGTGGTTCAGTGGTATCCATGGTGGTATTATTAATAGTGGTTTGGTGATGGTGATGATGGTGGAGATGGTGGTTGTGGTGGTGGTGGTCATAGTGGTGCAGTGGTACCAGTGGTGGTATTGGTAATAGTGGTGGTGGTGGTGGTTGGTGATGGTGATGGCAGTGGTCATAGTGGTGATGATGGTAGTGGTGGTGGTCATAGTGGTGCAGTGGTACCAGTGGTGGTATTGGTAATAGTGGTGGTGGTGATGGCGATGGTGGTGGTGGTGGTGGTGATGGCAGTAGTGGAGGAGGATGGAGGTGAAGACTGAATAAAATGCAAGAGGTTAGCTCTACTGAAAGACATACCAGGGAACTGCCATGAAACATAAGCATTTGGACCCAGGAAGACACTAGGAAACTTGCAGCATATGTTGCGTCTGTAAATCATGATTAGGACTAGGGCAAGGCCAGAGTAAAGCCCAAGAAAATCACCCTGGCTCGGGGGCTCCGGCTGACATCATCTTTGTTGATTGCTCTTTGTCTACTCCGAAGAAGAACCAGCTCACCTTCTGCCCCACCCAGTAAAGTGGCTCAGTAAATATAATTACTTGCACCATCTAATCAATAGCGGATTGCTCCTGGTTCCTGCTTGTTCAATACCAGTGTGTGAGTTCACAGAATCTGGATACTTCCCTCAAGATGCCAATTTCTGCTTAATGTTAGATAAACCACATCTATCAACCCCACGCACTAATGAGATTTTATTGTGTCATTAATAATACATATCTTAAAAAATATGTTTTTGACTCACATAACGTGAAATATGAGGTTGCAAATATTTGACACTTCCTAGTTATAGAGCTCCCAGATGCCAGTTGAACAGCCCAAATCAATGTTGTTTTAAGCAAGCTCAGGGAGTGATTATAAAATTTGAGAGACAACCAATGGTTAGGCGAAGAGAAGCTGTTTCTCCATTGATTTCTCTTTTCTTAAAAAAATTTATTTTATTGAAGTATAGTTAATTTACAGTGTTGTGTTAATTTCTGCTGTACAGCAAAGTGATCCAGTTATATATATGTACACGTTGTTTTTCATATTCTCTTCCATTATGGTTTATCACAGGATGCTGTATATATTTCCCTGTGCTATACAGTGGGACCTTGTTGTTTATCCATCCTATATATAATAGTTTGCATCTGCTAATCCCAAACTCACAACCCATCCCTCCCCCACCCCTCCCCTTGGCAACACAAGTCTGTTCTCTATGTCTGTGAGTCTGTTTCTGTTTCATAGATAAGTTCATTTGTGTCATATTTTAGATTCCACATCCACTGATTTTTCTAAAAGAGAAAGAATTAAAAAGCTGTCTTCAGTCATATTAAGAGGCCTTTTAGCCTCTTGTAACTGGTAGCATTTGTCATCCCCAGAGGAGGTTAGTTCTTTGCTCTGAATTTGGGTCATGAGTTCCAAAGGAACACGGGGTTCTGAGGTCTCCGGGATGCTCTAACATATGAAAACCAGGGCTCAGACTTCTCCATGAAGAGGAAGCAAAGTACACCTTCCTCATTAGAAACACATTGCTGATAGCACGTGGCCGGGATGCCTGCTGGTGAAGTTCATCTGTGCATAGAATAAACATTGGGCAAGCAGCTTGATTCTGAGTGAGGCAGTCTCCACGTCCAATCCCAGACTCCGCGTCCAATCCCATCCCTGGGGAAAACCCCAGAGATGTCACTGGACCACAAAACAAAAACAGCTGCAAGGAAAATTAGGACACAAGGAGAAGTACCATGGAGTGATTAACACCCCCAGTTTTCTTGATCAGGAAATTCACATTTATTTTAATTGCCTCACTGTTGTGTTCATTGTATAAAGAATCCAGCTCACTCTTCTTGATTCCCTTGTTAGAAATACTCTCATTTTGGGACAAGGTGATGCATCTTCCTGGGATTCCTGGCTCTTAATGAATGACAGACAGAATCTTCATGAGGAGAGATTGTCTGTAAATGTTTTGTGAGTAATTCACCATAATATTCGACTCTATAGCTCGCTAATTATTTCATTAGCGATATAATAAATAGCGAGTTTCTGAAGCAGAGGGGATCTGTAAATCGGGGTGCCCCATGTACTAAGAGAGTGGGAGCATCTGTTCTGGGCGAGCATGAATGGATTTGGGGTTCTCACTCACAGGATGATTTGTATTCAGGCAGGTAGCTCTGTATGTCCCACTATTGGGGCTGACTGTTCAGACATGTGAGTTTATGTGCAGCTAAAGGTCTAGGGGAGTATATACATGCACGTATACACACGGAGTATTCAGACATCTCAGATCCACAGCTAGTTCCACACCACTTTATACACGGTTGTGGACAGAAGAGTGAGTGTCATCTCAAGGTCTGTGACTGGGTGTGACATGAGACGTATGTTCCGTGGTTTCCCAGTTCAGCCTTTGCCAGAAACTACAGTTATCTCTCTACAGAGATCAAACAGCTGTTCAGCTTCCCCAAACAGGCCCCTCCATGTGAGCAAAGTCTGGATCGATCTCTTTCTCATACTCTTTCTTCTCTCTTCCCCACCTCCTCTCTCCATCTTTCTCTCAAAACAAAACAACAACAACAAAAATTTTTTTTAACCTACCCATTGGTTTTCTTTCCAATTTCATAATCATTTTCAGAGATTTGCTTAATATAACCTTGACTGCGGTCTAAGGGTCCTTCTATGTTTGAGTTGCTATGATTCTAGAATTTTCTCCCTTTTTGATTTTATTTTTTTGATAAACATTGCATTTTTTTAATTCCCAAAGGGTGGTCCAGCCTCCACCCTCTTCTCCTGAATGGTTATGACCTTTTTTATCCTTTTTCAAAGTCTTTTTTTTTCTACTGACTGTTTCATTGATTCTAGAAACATCGGTTGCAGCCTGCTAGCTATCATTTCAAACAAGAGCCATTCTTCCTGAGACGTGGCAGAAAGGAGAACAGTGTGTAAGCCGCTAATTGTGTGTAACAAAGGAGAGACACAAGACCATTTGTTTGTATTTACATTTGCAGAAAGGAAACTTTTGGAGGGGTGTTGAGGGAGACTTTTCACCAAATATTTTGTACGTTTGGATTTTTGAGTTATGGGACTATTCAAAAAATTAATGATTGTAAATTTAAAAACAAACAAACAAAAACTAATTGACTTGGGTTATTCAGTTGGCCTTTGAGGGTTGTTATGACCATACAGGATACTTTGTCAAAGATAGGCAAAATTTTAAAAAATGGGTCAGTATATTTGGTATTCTGCTCAACTCACGAATTAACTGGGGGCATTGACAGTGACTGGTTGGCTTAGAGTTGGGTAGACAAAGCCTGAGACAAACCCACAAGAGATCGTCTGGGATAATATTTTGTAAGTATGCAGGCAGGTGGGAGAAGGTGCAGTGTGTGTTGAGAAAACTACAGGATGCCTGCTTCTGAAAATAGCACTTAGGACTGAAAATTGGGGGAACTGAGGCAAGGCACTGAGAGGGCAGATTTTCAAGGGGTATCAATTTTCTCATTACCCTGAATTGTGATAAAATATTTCCAGAAGCTGGTATGGATCAGGAAAGACACTCTTTCAACCAGAAGTCAAAGGTCGTCCATTCCACTCCTGGGCACTGAGGGCCACTGTCGCTGGTGTCCAGGAGAGGGTGCTCGCCAAAGGCAGAATTTAGTTGAAATGATGGATCCTTCTGAACTCCAACTATAGACCAAGCAGCCATTAACCAAAGACAGCCATCCCCTCTGCTCATTTTCTTTCCAACTATTTTTCCACACTCATCCAAAACACTACCCTCTAGCCTCCCATTTTTCTTCCTGAATCCCACGTGGAAAAGAGACGGAGATTAGGGAAGGCATACAACCCGTGTTTTTCTTCCTTTCTTCTTTCTTAAAGCAAAGGTTCAAAAACATATCTCGGTCTAAAAACAGCACCATTATTGATCCACTTTATTTTGGATGGCTGCAATAAACACCTGGGCAAGGAAGGGGGAGGTGGAGAAAGTAAAAACAAAACAGCGGATTCATTGGCCAGAGACGGTGTTTATGTGTAAGTGATACTAAAACTAAGCTGGGTAACTCAATAGTAAAATGGGCAGGGTTTAGGGCTGTTGCCATTAAGAAAATAACACTAATACAAGACACATGTGGGTGCTGGCCGGGACACATCCCCAGAGCTCCTGCGCAGCCCGAACCGGGGATCAAGGCTGAGAGTTCAACTCCAGCTCACAACCTCTGCTGTGATCCCAGGTCAGAATCTGGTAATGTAATTTTCTGCCAGAATGGGGGAATCCATGTGTTCCCAATGACACATCAGGAGGTTTTGTTTTGATCTATTAGATCATGGAATCATTGGCCTTTAAAGTTCTGAGATTTTTAAGTTTTGCCTGGTCCTTTCTCAAAGAAGTAACCCAGAGAGGTTAAGTCACTTACCCAAGTTCACACAGTGAATCTGTAGCAGAACCAAGACCAGCCCCTAGATATTAATAGCTGTTTTGCAATCAATGTGGCCAAGGAGATAAGTTGGACCACACATCACCTCTACTTAAGCGACATACTTGGTCTGGGTGTCGCTCTAATTCTGAGAGGTTGTCATAGTATGTGCTCATACATCAAAGCACCACACCATAAACCAAGAACATGAATAGAACAATTAAAGTATTAATGGAGATCCCGCAGCCTGCAATTGCCGCCTCCTTTCTGAAGTCTCGTCTCTTTTTATTTTGTTCATGTTTGGGGGTGTCAGCTTGAAGGTCACCAATGAAAGAGACTCTCCCTAACCTCCCAAACCCAAGTTGTCGACCCTCCACCACTCATCTTCTAGCATCTTCCTTGTTTGTTTCTTTCACTGAAATTAATCCTGTCTGTTCAGCTGTTTCCTCACTTCTTGTCTTTTTCTCTTTTTAGAATGTGAGATCCGCGCGGGCAGGGATTCCCATTTTGCTCAACGCCATATGCCCAGTGCCTGGCCCGTAGTAGATGTTCCATATATTTGTCTGCACGCATGACAAAATGCGTGAATAAATTCCACTAAGTGGACGCAACTTTCCCATCCTTAAAACCTCCATTCGGGCTTCCCTGGTGGCGCAGTGGTTGGGAGTCCGCCTGCCGAGGCAGGGGACGCGGGTTCGTGCCCTGGTCCGGGAAGATCTCACATGCCGCGGAGCGGCTGGGCCCGTGAGCCATGGCCGCTGAGCCTGCGCGTCCGGAGCCTGTGCCCCGCAACGGGAGAGGCCACAGCAGTGAGAAGCCCGCGTACCGCAAAAAAAAAACCAACCAAAAAAACCCCTCCATGCATCCATTCTAATACATGGAGGTTTTAATTAATAATTAATTGATTAAATATTTTAATTAATAATTAAAATAATGTTAATTAAAGTTAATTAATTTTAATAATTGCTTAATAATCCTTTTTAATCTTATGGCACCTGTATTCTGCTTTGAAAGACCCACCCCACCCCATGTAGCCCCCTCTATCAGGTTGGAAGGCCTTTGAAGGAAGATATATTTACGTTGTATCTGCAGCAGTGTTTAGGACCATGTCCTGACCATGTTGGTTCTAAAATTTAATTGAGACAGGCACATAGATCAAGAGCCTTTAGAGCCCATCCAGAAATAAAAGTCAATCCACCATTTCTGGACCATTGAGCTAAAGGAAGGCATGCATTTAAAGAGAGAGCTTCCATTGCAACTAATTAATACGTTTTGGTCTCTTCCTCTCTTCTGAACTTGAATCTGGGCACAGCCAAAACAGTGTTAAACAAACCTATGTGGACCGAGTTCTTGTTTGTGTCTCCTGAACAGCTTCTCCCAGCTGGCTTTATTTAAGTGATCATAGGATAAAATTTCATCACAACCTCCAGTGATGTGATGAAAGATTGCTTCATTTCTCATCTCCAGGGCTGGTGCTCAGAGGTCCCTCAGCCCAAGAAGGGACATAAGACATTGGGGGAAGCTGCATCCCAGCAGAAAGCGCCACCCGGAGGCAGTCAGAAGGCAGTGCTGACCAAGGCCACCAATGAAGAGCAGCGAGCAGTGTCCTTGGAATTGGATGCATCTGAGTTCTAACCACAGCTCTCTTATTTATAGGCTGGTTGACCTTGGGCCACTGGACCTCAGTTTCCTCATCTGGAAAATGGGAATGGTATATCCCTTACATGGTTGATCATGTAAGTGTTTATGGGGGGCCTGGAGCAAAGTAGCCACTTAACAAAGGGCAGTTATTACTACTCTCACGACCACTGTTACTTCCCCATACTGTCTCTTGTATTTAAAACCCAAACCCATTTCCATGCCTACAGGCTCCATATAACCTGAGCTCTGTCCTACCTCAGGGCCATTGCACTTGCTGTTCCTTGGACTTGGAACCCTGCTCCCACCTCCAACTCCCATGGCATGGCTTGTTCTTTTTCCATCCTGCAGATCTCAGCTCAAATGTCACTCCTCCAAGATGCCTTCTCCAATGGCCTAATCTAACCCCTCTTCGTGGTGTTACCCTGATTCACACCCTCACGCCCTCCTCCTCTGAAACTGCCCTTTCTACTCACTCCGTCGTTTACCCTCTTCCCCATCGGCACCCGCAGGCTGTGAGCTCCCTAGGACCCTGCCTGCTTTTTTCACTTCTGCACCTCAAGCCCCTGACACGTAGTAGGTACACAATAAGTACTGGCTGAATGACGGCATAGATAAACAAATGCATCTCCATGAAAACGACCCCCCAGAAAGCCCAGAGAACAGAGAGGGGGTCCAACTATACAATTTGCAGAGTCCAGTGCAGAATGAAATGTGGGACGCCTTATTCAAAAGACAGCGACTGCAGAGCGTTAAACCAAGCTCAGAACACTGCCAAGCAACTGCACAGATCACACACCCATGGAGCTGGCCGTGCCCGGAAGGCCATGGCAGACAGCTGGAGGCCTTTACCGATACGCAAGGCCCCTGGAGAGTTTTCAGATCACACCGTGTGGCTGGCCCCAGCAGACACAGTTCAGGCCTGGCCTTTCTCCCCGACGTCTTCCAGCACTTTCTCCTCACTCCAGAAGGCTAGTTCCCATTGGTTTCACTCCTGCTCCCAAGCCCCTCTGTGGGACTCTTCCCATTTTCCGGCCCCTCTTTGGGAGTATTGCTTCAGAATATACTCAACATAATGAACTTCTGAAGGACAAACAGTGAGAAATTCATTCCACCCAGAAGACAACAGCTTCAAAAGCTCTGGATGGCAGAGAATAAGGGACACCCAGGAGCAGGGCTGCCACATACAGCTGTGCAGGTTGCTCACTGCAAAAGGCCCTTCCGAGGGGTGAGTGAGGACTGAAGCCCAGCCCATGCTACAGTTACCCAGCCAGGTGCCTGATGCGGGGCTGCATCTGCCCAGAGAGAAGGGGCACCATTTTCTTTGCACAAAGACACCGCCCACTTGACGAGCCATGTGACTGCCTGGAGGGGGTGTCATTTTCAAATTTGCTCAAAAGCACCATAAAATTTAGCAATATCCCTGCCCAAGACCAGACAAAAGCAGCTTTCTGAGCAGCTGAGAGAACTTGAGAGTGTAACCAAAAGCCAAAAACAAACCCAAAAAACCCTAGATCCTCTTCCGCTCTCAATTAGGCTGGCCTGCTCAGTGCCCAGAGGCAGGAGGAGACGCAGACATGAAGATTGTCACCAAAATGCACAAACGGTAGTTATCGGGATGTGACATGGACGTGGGAATGTAATAGGCAGGAGGCCTTCCGCCTGCTGGCCTGCAGGAGGCAGTACGTATTCCTTAGAACGTGGCAGGGGCCCCAGGGATGGCAACTTTCTGGGATGTGTTTGGAGGTGGGATTAGAAGGAAGGAGGTGTCAGAGAGCTGTGGTGCAGAGTGAGATGGAAAGCTGATGTTCTGGGCTGTTTGCAGGGGGCGAGCCAGTTTTCACTGCCACTTACCTCTGTGTAGCTTCAAAGGATTCTTTAAGCCCTGGAGCACTTGCTGGAAGAGTTCTGTGCTCTCTTCTTGTCTGGAATCCTCCCAGGATTAGGAGCAAAGAGGAACAAACAAGTCCTCACTCTGTTCCCTTTGGAAACCTGGCACAGGGGCTCTGCAGTTAATATGGCGGCTGGCAGCCCAGTGAGAGCTTCTCAGGACCTTGCAGGATTCCGGTCACCTTACAGGGCATGTCTGGTTCCAACCGAAGCCTCTATAACACCTCTTCAGTGCTCTTGAGGAGACCCTGCACCCGCTCTTCCTTTAACTGCCTTTAAAAAGTCCCTGGTTTTTAAATGGGACTTGTACTCAGATAGCCAGAACTGCAGGAGAAGCCAAGTGGATTTTTGTATTTGATTTGATTTTCAAGTGCCCTGTACCACCAGTTTACAACTGAGTAGGGAGATGATGGGGAACTGGGGAGTGAGCTAGTATCTGAGTTAGGTATTTTGCATTCGTGGTATCAGCTAGTTCTTACAGCAGCATTGTCAGGTGCAGAGTGAACCCCTTTTACAGATACGTAAACTGAGGCCAAGGAAGAGACCATGTATCAAGGGCCAACTCTCCTCTGGGCAATATAATAACTTGCATATCTCATGTGTAAACAACCCTGTGAGATGGGTATTAGCATTAATTCCCATTTTACAGATGAGGAAAGTAGCGTTCTGAGTAGTCAGGAATAGACTCAGGTTTGTATAACCAAGAAGTGGTATTCCTGGGATTCGAACCCAAGCACAGATCCTTTTGGTTCTGTTTCCCTCTCAAAGTGAGGACGTCTTAAAGTGGATGTCTGGGCTATTCCACTGTGATCCAGTTTCCATGCTAAAGCATAGGAACCCTTTCCCCCGGGCTCTGGATAAAAATGGAAGTGAAAGGAAAGTTCTTCATTTGCATGTTTCAAAAGTCAAGTGGTGAAACTTCGCAGCTACCATCTGGGTGGGAAGAGCCTTGCCCTCCCGCCCGGTCCACAGCCACAGGCACTGAACAAAGCCAACAAGTCAATGACAAACATGCTCCCAACCCCCCTCTAAACCCACACATGCCCTGAACCATGAGATTTACAACTGCCAAGGGCCTCGCCTTGGACAGAAACCAGCCCAGCATCATGATCCAGGCCTTGGAGGCTAAACCCTCAGATGGGGAAAACATCCTGCCCTTTACAAGTCCATTCCCTCTCTCGGTTTTATTAACAGAAGGCTGAGATCCGAATATGGGTTTGCAATACCAGTTACCAGCTGGTGGAATCACAGAGCAAAGCCCTTTCTCCTGGAACCAGCCTGAAGACTACACCAAGCCACCAGATGGGCAGTAAAATCTTTTAAACAGCTGCTGTCTACGGCTATGCTACTACTGGGGTTGTGAGTTTATTTGATAGGGATCATGGGTGTGCAGAGCCCTTCAGACTGAAAATTAAAAATACTAGTTTATGAAGCCTGGGTCATCTTCCCAGCCTCTTGGGATTGTGACAGCTTCCTAGAGTTCAGTTGGGGCAATCCTAGGCTCTTCTATGTTCTGGGGCCGGAATGTGGAACCCTTCCTTACCAGTAAGAGAGAATAATACAGCAACTATGACATTCATGGGTGCAACACTCGCCCTGCATTCAGCAGGTGTTATTTCTTTTAACCCTCATGACAACCGCATTTAGTAGGCACTACTAATTTCGTCTATTCAATAGACGGGTATTTTGAGGCTCAGAGAGGTTAAGGATTTGCCCAGAATTACACAGATGAAAAGTGGTACGGACGGGTTACAAAGCCTGGACCCTCACCTTTAGGGAAACTCTCCCTACTCAGTGACTCCTACCTGCCCTTGGAATAAACAATCGTGTGGGGATGAGCCAGTCCACTAAGAAAGACAGTCTGTACCTCTTGGTCTTCTGCCTCCTCACTCAATTTGCTGCCTCAGTTTCCCCAAATATAAAACGAGAATGGTAAGAACATCTCTTCACAGTGGTTCATAGAAGCAACAAAGTAAGAAATGCAAACTACTTAAAACAGTGCTTGGCATACATTAAGCATCCAATCATTGTTCGCTCTTCTTCTTTTGTCTTACTGTGATTATATATAAAGGGTCGACGGCAGCCCCGCAATGCTGTTCCCTGAAGACCATTTCAGTGCCTGGATCGTGTCTGTCCTTGGAAGAAAAATCTCTGGGAAAAATTCTGCCTCGCTTTATTTTTAGAAGCCAAACTAGTCCCCTCTTTCTTTCACCATCATTTGTAGAAAGTTCTTAATATTCAAACCAGATCCCGTTTAACCTTTTGCCCAATGTAGCTTTACTTTACTTCAAACCCCTTTGGCTCTCTGAGGCCTGGCTTCCTTCAGGCTCAGGCTGTAAATGTTTGACTTTGATTTGAGATACATGACAATAAATTAGGGGACATTTATCAAAGCTGCTTTTTGCATAAATTACCGCATTATACAAATACACTTAGCAGGATCCTGCTTCTTTGATGTTGGGAGCAAAGATTTATGTGCGATGGAGTTTTTATTTATCTGCCTTGTTCACCTCTACAAGGGCTGGACATAGCCCTCAATTAGTTCCATACTTCTCGAAATGACATGTATCTCTCGCAACTTGAGGAGAAGGAACAAAGATGCTTAAGTCCCATCCAAGTGGCCTTTTTAAGGAGATGAGAAGCTTTATCTGACCCGGAGTGTCTCTGAATTCTTTCTCCTGAGAGCAGATAGAACAGCAAATAAATTGGTTGCTCTGGAATCTTTCTCCACTATTAAAAAAAAATGGAATAGAGGAAAGGGCTTTCTTTTTATTATTACTATTATTTTTATTATAGAAGCCACAGAAACACGAATACCTATCCAACCGGGTTCAAATTGATAAAGGGACATCTCCCTTGTCTTGGGCTTCTGAATTTCTAAATTTAGATCCGTGGAATATACGCCATAGAAGTAAAATTCTGTGTGACCTGGTGGGGGGAAGCCCAAAAGTTTAAATTTCACTGGCCATTTGCATTCACTGGGGTGGCTACCCTAAACTTACCATCTTTTCCCTTTTTTGATGTAAGAGTATTTTTAGAAGGAAAATGACCACTCTCTTTACCATTCTTTCAAGAAAAAAAAGGATACAGTTGTCAGAACACAGGATCTGAAACCTGGAGATGCGGGTCAAGTTGTGGTTCAGATGGGCAGTCAAGGCTGAAGGGAGCAGTACGGCCCCTTCGGAGTAGTGGCAGCCCATTTTCAGACAGAGGGCTCGAGGGCTCTGCCTACTCCAATTCTGGAATATCACGTAGGTGACCTTCTGCCCCAGTCTGACTCTGCTGCAGAGTCCCTACTCTCTGCAGGTTCACAGCACTTAGAGAAATGGCAGTTTTCAGTCCCACCAAGGAAGGTAGGACAGCGGTCTGGGGTGGGGAAGCTACGAGGGTAGCCCCTACCCAGGTAGGAAGAAGCTCCAGTGCAGGGAGGCATGGCTGGCAGCGAAGGGAAGCATCTTCCCTGACCGTGACAGCCATGTTGACACCCAAGGCAGCCCCCTGTGGGGAGCAACCTGGAAATCAGGGGGCAGGCAGCTCTCCAACTCAGCAGTGAAAAATAGCCCTCCACCGTTCCCTCAACCCCCCAGGGGCATATCCCCCATCATCTCATTTACATCCCGAAACTTACCCTCCTTCTCAGTGTAGCCATTCATGATCCCTGAAGCCCCAGCTAAGTGCAGACAAAGTGAGGGGCACAGGTATGATAAAGGTACAATTTAGGAAAGGATTTGGTTGAGTAAAGATGAGAGGCAACGGCACCTCAAAATGGGGGGAGAGTGGGATGAATAAGGTAGAAATATTCAGGAACAATAATGATAATATGGTCATGTTTGCATTTGTCAAATGTCTATTCTGGCCAAGAACTGATGCATGGTGTCATTGAACTTGCCCCACAAGCTATGAGGTAGGAAGAGCTGTTTAGCCCTATTTTACAGATGAGCAAATTAAGGCCCAGAGAGGTCACATCACTTTCCCTAGGTCACCCAGCTGGTAAACTGCACAGCGGGGATATGAACCCAGTCTTACTACTAGAAAGCAAGTCTGGAGGAGGAGTATGGGCACCGGGATGAGCAGCAGACAACATTCGTTACGAGGCCCCTTCAGTGGACAGAGCACTGGAGTGCACCCACAGTGTCCCCGTTCTCTGCAGGAGCACAGCACTTAGTGAGAGAAATGGCAGCAAAGGGTGGAGGTAGGGTTTCCATTCAGGAAGGTCTTGAACACACTAAAGACTTAGTGGAAGTTTGTGAGCAACAGAGTGACAGAGCAAGTGGGGCCCGCACCTACCTGTAGGTGGCTGTCAAAGGGCCTCTGCACAAAGAGCCTGGCCTATGCAGCGTCTCCATGCTGACCAGACAGGAACGTAGATCCAGAAAGGCCTTCCCATGTGGAATCTCCCCAACCTTGGCCATTTCCGTGAAGCCAAGGGCTCCAGACACACCCTGTCCAACCATGAGCCCTCCACATCGAGAGTGTTCAACTGAAGGTCATGACGAAAACTTCTAGACACTGGGCAGAAATACCCTATAATAATCCCGTACACAACCAAATTGGTGAAGGGGGTGGAGGCCAGAGGGCCCATGGCAAACTCTTGGGCATTTCGGTGGAAAGAGGAAAACCCTAGTCTTTGTAGAACTCTACCCTCCCCCACCATAGCTAAATGGCCTACACCATCTCCCTGCCTGCCCTGCCCATCCCTTTCCACATCTGGGAATCTTGGATCCTACTACATTTTTCACAGGGCTATGACAAAAATTAAGAGTTCATGGGGCAAAGGGAACCTAGGACAGTGGCTGACACCTAGTAGGAGCTCAAGTTAGGCTAACCCCACTCTTCCCAAGTCTGTTCCAACTGGTAGGTATTATTGTTTTTATGATGATAAATTTTTAAACAAATTTTAATTTTAGATTTACAGAGTTCTTCTGAAGGTAGGACAGAGTTCCTATCTACTCCACACCCACTTTCCCCTATTATTACCATCTTATATTAGTATGTCCATTTGTCATAGTTAATGAACTGATACAGATACGTTATTATTAACTGAAGTTCATACTGTATTCACATTTTCTCACTCTTTTCCTGGTGTCCTTTTTCTGTTCCAGGATCCCATCCAGGGCACCATATTACATTTACTCATCATGTCTCCTTAGGCTCCTCTTGGCTATGATGGTTTGTTAGAATACCTGTTTTTGATGACCTTGACAGTTTTGAGCAGTACTGATCAGGTATTTTTGCAGAATGTCCCTCCACTGGGAATTGTCTGATGTTTTTCTCATGATTAGACCAAGGTCATGTGTTTGGGGTAAGAAGACCACAGAGGTAAAGAGCTGTTCTCGTCCCATCGTATCAAGGGTACAGCTACCAACACGGCATCACAGTTGATGTTGACCTCGCTCACTGGGCTTGAGGTGGCATTTGTCAGGTTTCTCCACCGCGAAGTCGCGCGCTCCTTTTCCATCGTGTCTTCCCTGGAAGAAAGATACTTAAGGAGTGAGAGGTTATGCTTCACCTCTTTGAGGGCAGAATATCCACGTAAACCATTTTGAGTTCTTCTGCACGGAAGATTGGCCTGTTTTCCCCCATTTATTTACTTATTCACTCATTTATTTACATCAGCATGGACTCATGGATATTAATTTTATACCTTAGGTTATAATCCAATACTACTTGATTTTGTGGCTTAAATTCTTCTAGCTCTGGCCATTGGGAGTTCCTTCACTTGGATCATGTATCCTTTTGACAAAGTCCCATCATTATGGGTTTGGTTTTCTGGTTATGTTTTGTTTTTCAGCACTTTCTTACTTTCTGGCACTACAACATGCTCTAGGTTCACGTGGTATATTTCATGCCCTAGTCCTGGAGTCCCAGAATCAGCCATTTCTCCACACTCTGGTTCTTTTTATTGGAGGAGGATATTAAAAATCAAGATCTGGGCACCAGCTATGGACATTACAATTGAGATGTCATTACTTCTAAGCCCTCTCAGCTGACAGAGCAAGGAGATAAATGTATGTATACTAACCCATGAATATACATATATATGTATTAAAACTTCTGCATCCAACTATATGTTTCAATATTAAGCTAAACACGAGTTCATTCTGATGTGTCCAACTCTGATCTATCCCACTATGGCTCACTCTAGCCTCTTCTAGATTCCTTATCTGTAACTCACTCCAACTGTGAAAAACCAGGCTCCTGCCATCTTCCATCCATTAACTTCATTGTTCAGTTCTGGTGTACATGTATAGTGGTTTCAGAATTCTTAACTCATACCTTGGTGGGAGACAACTTTATCAGCTAGAGTGGAGTGATTACGTACACTTCCTTCACCTGCAGTCTTACAATTCCGCTCATTTCCAAAGTTATTTAGGTCAGCATCTTATTCCTCCATCCCCTTCAGTGAGATTGTTTCATACCTTCATAATACAGATAGATTGTAGTGTCATATTCTGCATTCTATCTTGGGATCCCTCAACCTCCTAAATTATTTTTTAAAAAATATGTACATCAAGGTTTACTCTTTGTGCTGCAAAGTTCTATGGGTTTTGACAAATGCATAATAACCTCTCTTGACCATCACTATAGTGTTCAAAATAGTTTCATCGACCTAAAAAATCGACTGTGCTTCATCTGTTCAGCCCTCCTCCACCCCACGTCAAATCCCTGGCAACCCTTCATTTTTTTACTGTCTCTTTAGCTTTGCTTTTCCCAAATGTCACATAATTGGAATCATACAGTATGCAGATTTTTCAGATTGGCTTCTTTCACTTAACAATTCATTGAAGATTCATTCATATCTTTTCATGCCTTGATTGCTCATTTCTTTTCGTTGCTGAATAATAGCCCACTTACGGCTGTACCACCGTTTGTTTATCCCGTCATATCTTGGTTGCCTCCAGGTTTTGGTGATTTTGAATAGAGTTGCAATAAACATTCACATGCAGGTTTTTGTATCAGTTTTCAAATCAGTTGGGTGGACACCTAGAGGTTCAATTGCTGGATTGTATGGTTAGAGTACATTTAATTTTGTAAGAAACTACCAACCTGTCTTCCAAAGTGACTGTAGCACTTTGCATTCCCACCAGCAATAGATGAGAGTTTCTGTTGCTTACGTCCAGCTGTAGGTATTGTCAGTTTTTTGAATTTTAGTTAATCTAATAGCTGTGTAGTGATACCTCACTGTTATTTTAATTTGCAAACCCTTAATACCAAATAACGTTGAGTATCTTTTCATACGTTCACTTGCTACGCGTTTATCTTCTTCGGTGAGGTCGTCTGTTCAAATCTTTTGCTCCTGTTTAAACAGGGTGATTCGTGTTTGCTTATTATTGAATTTTCAGAGTTCTCTTCTCTTTTCTTTGTCATACACTCTGGGCCAGCTCCATCCTTGTTTCCCCTACTTCCCTGCATCTGTATCATCCTGAGCGCAGAACATATGGAATGTTCCATCCCCCCAACCTCTCACTCCCAACTCAGAGAAATAGGAAGGGTCGGCTCTCCAACTGTGAACAGCAGATACTTAGCTGCCTCCCTTGGAGCCATGACTGAGTCTGAAAGAGCTCAGCCAGGCTGAGCCCAGACCCCTCTTGACGACCATGGGTCCCCCACTGAACTTTGCATGCACCTCATAAGATCATGTGCTAGGGGAAGCCCCCTCCGCCGTCCCAGAACAGACTCAGCAACAATTTCGCAGCAACACAACCAAAGACTGTAACGTTTTAAGCTGCAAGGATCCTTAAAGAGCATTTAGTTCATTTTATAGACGAATAAACTAACACTCAGCCCATAGATGTCACCAGGTGCTCCACCAGGAAAGGTTAAACAGTTTGTAAAATTTAGGATTCAACACAAACTTTTAAATTCCTTGCTACTCAAAAGGCAACAACCTCAGCCTCACATGGTAACATGTTAGAAATACAGACTCTCAGGCCCCCCTCCAGACCTACAACCGGAATCAGAACCTCCATTTTAATGGGATCCTCCAAGCTGCGTTAAATGTTCATGAACGTGTAAGAGCACTGTCTTCATTCAGTAATTTCTCAAATCATCAAGCAGCACGTTGGGCTAAGCATCAATTCATCGCAGAACAGATAGCACCCGCTCTCAAGAGGTTAGCCTTGAGTGGACACTCACGTCATCAAATGACTTCCCAAGTAATTGGCAGATTGACTACGATCATGGCGTATACCATAAAGAAACAGTGTATTTGAGAATCAGACCTGAAGGGTAGGTAGGATGGAGCTAGGTTAAAGACGACATGGAAGATGAGTCCATGTGCATGGTGGATCACAAGGAAAAGCAGGTAGCTGGCAGAGAGTCCCAAGCCTGTGTGATCTAGGCATCCTGCAGAGCGTGTCAAGGGGTTGATATTCTGCAAAATGCTACCCTGCAAGTGATACGACCGACCCAAAACCCAAAAGGGTGGTGGAGCCCAAACCCAGCTCTCCTGCTTCCCCAAACTAAGCCCTTTCCACCACCAGGCCACCCTATCCTGGTCCCTGGGAGTCCCCCCAAGGATGACACGGAGAACCAGGCCCTGGACATCAGGCTGGCTGCCAGCCAGGCTGGATACACATGCAAGTTATTTTCATGGGGCAGCAAATTCTGGAAAATATGTGGTTTAGAAGCAACATAATTATCATCCTCTAAAATTAGGTTCATAGTCTAAACAAGCCCCAGTCTTCCTTCTGCAAAAAAACAAACAATCGCAGGCAGGAAGCCTGCAGCGATGCAGGTCATGTTGGCCAACAGGCCTGCTGGTCTCCCTGCTGAGCTAAAAAGGCAAACAGCATGCAAAAATGTAAATATTATATTATTTTTCAAATACCGCCTATTCCATTCTCGCCCCAGCTGGCTCTGTCTGTCCACCTCGGCGCCCTCTGAATACCGCGCCCCTCTGCACTTTGGCCGTGAAATACATGGATGGATTTTTTTCAGAAGGCATTATCTAAACTGCTGATGTAATAAGGCCCTGGTATATGAAATTCACTTAATAACTCACGCTTAGTTATTTATTGTGAACCTGGGTGCCTTCTCCTTGATTCCACTTCCCAGCGAAATCTAAGTGCAGCTTTTCATCATGAACGCCTGAATTTATGGCAAACAGACCAAGTGACATTAAGAAAGCCACACAATCCCTTCATTCAGCCTTTAATAAGGAAGCCAAGGAAAAATTATCCTAGCTGGTTTGCGGGTGACAGCACAAGAACTTTCTGGAGTCAGAAAAGTTAGCACCGCGCTTCCTTGTCAGCCCATTAAAAAGCAAAGCTGGCATGGCATATTAGAACCATGTGTGAGAAGGAATTTCTCCTCTGGTAAGACATTCCAAATACTGTCTCCGAGCCAAAGACTTTGGTGTTAGGCTAATTTAAGCAGCATGTTGAAATCAGCGCTCAGAACTTTGATCATACGGAGATCGTTTGTTACAAATTGAACTAACCCAGTCTCTATTTCTGGCGGATCAGAACTCTGGATTTGTTGAATTAAATGCTTCATTTAGTACCGTTTGCACATGAAAAGGAACCCTGCACTCAGGAATCTGATAGTGAATTTTTCACCTAACCAACAGGTCCACTTTTTTATTACTTTTAAACCTAATCCATACTCCATCCACACTGTTCCTAATAACCCCAGGGCTGTTCAGAGTGAAGTTTTAAATCAACTCCCATGTCATTGGGGGTGGGGGTGGGGGGGAGGGGCGGTGGCAGGGCAGCGGGGCTGCTGAGCCATCCTTGAATTATCAAACCATGTAATAAAGAACATATTGGAACCCGGTACCAAAATAAAAGCGAGAGGGATAAAAAGAGAAAAAAGCCAAATAAATTAGTCCTCAGTTGTTATTTACTGTCCAAATAACCCAGTTTCCTTTCATGACAACTGTGGGCTAAAATAGCAAAATGGTTTTGCAGACCTATGATTTTCGTCCTGTTGCCTGTCTGGTCCAGCCGAAGCTACGAGGGAGCGAGGTTAAAAGGGCACAAAATAGACCATTTCCACATATGGCTACACTTTCTGTTCAGTTTTGAAGTTATAATATCTTTAACTGTAGATAATGATATTATAAACTGTCATTTAGTGCATTTTAAGTATATTACATACATGAAACAAAGATCTAGAAGGAGCTGCAGCTGAAATCTTAACAAAAACATTGTGACTCAAATCCGCCTAACAGGAGACAGGTATTGGGTTTGCTAAGAACATCGTGGAGCAGATAATCACAAACACAGAAGACTGTGAACGGACTCCTGGGTGTAAACTGTGATCCCGGCCGAGACTGGGCAACGATGATTAAATAGTAATTAACTGTTAATTATAAACACTCAGGGGTCAACAAGGTACTTTGCGGTATGGTTTTATTTTTACACCATTTGGTTCCTCCATAACTTCGTTTCCTAAAATTTACCTCCCGTGAGTGGAAGGTGGGGAGACCGAGTTAGAAAGCCATCTCTGCTTCTGCTGCTATTAAAACAGCACTGACACCTCCTCAACCGGGGGCCAGGGGTGGAAACACCTATATTTAGGATGATGATTCTTTCCTAAGCCCGGTGTGTAGTTAATTCATAAATATCCTCTCCTATAGGCTTAAAAATCCTCCTGAATGAGGAGTGCCTTCATTTAAAAGGAAAATAATTAATTACAAAAAAAAAAATGTTACTGCTCTTGTGTGACAGAAAAATCTATGGATGATTCCTCTGTTTTATTGGCATGAAGACGAGGCTGATTTCCCCCCTCCCCACCCCAATTCTTTGGAGAAAGAAAATGGTTACGAAACAGATAACGATAATAAATTTTTTATTGGTGAAAAAAGAAAGATCAAATCTTTAATGAAATCAGGATGGGCTTTAGAGATGAACTCCATCTGAACTCGCCAGGATTCATGGAACTTCAATTAAAACAATTTCAGAAAGGCAGCCGATAGCAAGGCGCTTGGAAGTGTAATTAAAATTGAGCAAAAAAAAAAAAAAAAAAAAAAATTGAGCAATATTTTAGCACCAGGCTTTCCAGCAGGATCCTGAGGATGTGTGGTAGCCCGGGGAGGGGAACCCTGGGGGTGAGGGGTTCTGTGAGGCGGGGTGAGGATTCTCAGCAACACAGGTAAGAAATCCCACAGAGGCTAGAATCCCAGGCAACCGCTCACAATACATAATTTTTTAAACATTTTATTTATTTAATTAATTTATTATTTTTGGCTGTATTGGGTCTTTGTTGCTGTGCGCGGGCTTTCTCTAGTTGCGGCGAGCGGGGGCTACTCTTCGTTGCGGTGCACGGGCTTCTCATTGCGGTGGCTTCTCTTGTTGCGGAGCACAGGCTCTACGCGTGCAGGCTTCAGTAGTTGTGGCTCGCAGGCTCTAGAGCGCAGGCTCAGTAGTTGCGGCGCATGGGCTTAGCTGCTCCGCGGCATGTGGGATCTTCCCGGACCAGGGCTAGAATCTGTGTCCCCTGCATTGGCAGGCGGATTCTTAACCGCAGCGCCGCCAGGGAAGCCCCTACAATACATCATTTTTAATCTACTCTTTTCACCTCCATCCATGTGGTTGTAGAAAACTGGCTTCTTGGGCTGGAAGCTGACATTTTCAACCTGGAAACAGCCTTTGATGAAGTCACACACAGGGACTCCAGTTAGAAGATCATTAAGGCCCCATAATGTTGCAGTTAAAGCATGGACTCTAGATCCTGGGTTCAGATCTTGCTTTTCCATATACAGCTGTGTGACCTTAGACAAGTTACTAAATGTCTCTGAGCCTCATTTTCCCAGCTTTGAAGTGGGCTGGTGGTAGCACCCAGCTCTCGGAGCTGTTGAGAGGCTTCAAAGGCTAGTCCATGTCAAGTGCTTAACACAGTGCCTGACACCTAGTTAGCACGCAATAACAGTGAGCAAATATTGGTATTTATTAAAGCCGAAAATTAGGAAAGTGAACTCCAGAAGTTCAGCTTCTCCTTTTAAGAGGCAAAGTCTTCTACCAGATGTGGCACCAGCATGGTACGGACAAAATGAGTGTCTGTGTGGTGAAATGCGGGACCCCTGAGGAGCTTTGCACGAGGAAGGTCCTGGCTTTGGGAAGAAGAGATAGTGTTCACCTCTTATGTGGAGCAGCAGGGAGATGTGCAGCTGAGGCCTGGACCTCGGAGAGACTCTGGCTTAGCCTCACTTCCAGCAAGAGAAAAAGGAGGCAAGAGAAAAGGAAAGAGGACCTGGAAGGAAGGTAGGAAAGCAGGAAGGGAGGGAGGGAGGAAGGGAGGGAAGAAGAAGCTTTGGTCCGTGACACTCTCGGGCCCCAGCTGCTCTCCGTTGCCTTAGATGCTTGAGAGTTGCATCCCTACAGCAAACCTTCCTCTGACTTGAGCTGGCATGAATGGGTTTCTATTCCTTGGCCACCCAAAGAGATCTCTCCCTCACTCTGAACAGTCTCATTAAATGACAGGGAGGGGTTTTCCATGCATGGCCATGGTCACAGATACCCAGCTCCATGGGGCACAGTGGGAGCAGGATTCGCACGTAGCACCCCCAGGGATTCCTGAGAATCACCTAGAACAGACCAGCACTCACGAACGCGCCAAACCCAACAGGCAGCACTTGGTCCAGGCACCGACTTACAGTGGATCCAGACAGCAGCTCTGCAGGCAGGGCCCACCAGCCTCCCCGAGAGATCATCTCTCTGCCACTGAGTGCTGGGGCCTGACCCAGCAGTTGCCCTAAGTTTTCTAACCCCCTGAGGTAAGATATCCACACTGGCTTTTGGGAACCAGCTCATGATTTTAAGTGAAGTCAACTTTCTAATGGTATAGAGAATCCCAACTTGTGAGTAATAGAAAAAAAATTAATTGCATATCCTTTGGATCGCCTTCCATGTTTTTTTTTTTTATAGCTACGGCAGCAGAATTACCTTCCAAATTATATTGGGCCCAGGTTATTAAAATGGCTTTCAATTCCCTGAGTAGACACAGTGATAGACAGCCGGACAGGGTTGCTGAAGCACTGGGATACTTTCCCTCCTTTTTTAAACTTCTTGCAGATAAGTCACATGCAGATATCTGAGAATTGACTGTTTCCACCTCCAATTAATCTATTTCCTCTGGTGTCTGTATTTACTCCTAGACTTCCCCTGGTTTCCAGTATAAACCGATACTCTTTTAATACTCCAAATCCATTAGACACTTTTCTTTTCCCTCATGAACAAAGGAGAAATGTTTTTGTGCAACTTTATGGAAGCCATCAATCTCCCTGAGAGGGTTGCTACGCTCAACAGAATCCACATTATAACTTATGCAAAACAGAGGATGGAGACGTGGGGAGAAATGCCGCTTTCTCTGAGCAGTAGCAGTGCATTAAAGAAAACATGCATTTCTGCTGAAATTCATATTGGTAAATGGATTTCCCATCTGAAACATTGTTTTTCACTAAGAGAAGCTTTTAATCCCCTTAAGTTCCTTTCTAATCTGCCTTGGAAGTGCTTGTCTCAGGAATATAACAGTGATGATATAACAGATTTAATTTATTAGAACGAGACAGCAGCCAGCCAGCAGAGTACATAAGAGTGCACGCCCGCCACCGGCTGAGTGGGGCCGTCATTCCGGGATGGAGAAAAATTGTCCCATCTCCCCTGAATCCAGCCCCACTGCACAGCTATGCCCAAGTTCAGATCTCAGCTCCCTGGGCTCTCTTTGGAGCCAACACCCCATCTTCACGGGGTAAAGCCCTTTATCCTCTAAAGGCCAGAGGAAGGTTGAGGAAGGCAAACCCCTGCCTGCTTCCCCTGCCCCATCCGCTGGAGAGTAGTGGCTGAATGGGAGCAGAGACCAGCCAGCCGGTAGGGGCCAATGCCCAGAAGCTCAGGCCTCAGTGAGACAGGCACGTCCTACTGCCTCATCTGATGGGCCACCTCGGGTAGCTAACAGCCCCAAGGAGCCAAGAGTCAGAAGGACAGGAGATACAAAGGCCACTGTTCCTATATCCCATCCCACTCCCAACCAAGACAGAGGAGAAAACCATACAAAAGCCAAGGATCCGTACTCAATCCCAGTTCCGCTTGTTCTGGGATGGGCAGCAGGGAATCCATTCTGGTGGCTCAGCCTGCTGCATTCTCTATGCCAGCCAGCTGAACTGACACAGCTGGAGACACGGGATGGCTGAGCGCACCTGGCTGGGCCGTGTCCAAACCAGCATGGTGGCCCCAGGTACAGCCACACAAAACTCCGTTTCCTCTTCCTTTGAACAGAAAGCAGTTTATTTACTCACTCAAGCCACGCTTATGAATGCTCTCGGGAGCCAACCTTTGACACAGAGGTAACACTCTTTGAGCCCCACGAGAGTGTGAACGAATTCAGCACAGGGCATCAGTGGCGTTTTCTAAGTGGGCGCCTCTGCTGTCACACACAGTATGACACCACAATGGTCAAGAGCACGGCCTCTGGAACCAGAAAGTCCTAGGTTCAAGTCTCTGCTCCAGCTCTTACATGGTGGGAGACCTCCCTTAAGTAATTCAACCTTGCTGAGCCTCTGTTTTCTCATCTGTAGAATGGGATCATGACCATCTACCTCCAGTGAGGAATAAATGACCTCATGTTGTAAAATGCTTACCAGATGCCTGCATCTATTAAGTGCTGATTAATTACAACTGTTATGATGTATGTAGGTCTACTTGCCAACACATTCACCCCGTCTGTTCATTCATCAATTCCCCCAAACATATATTGAGCGTTTAGGATGTGCCAGGCTCTGCTAGACACTCTGTATTTGGGATGAGGGAGATAGCAGGGGAGGGAGAGATACTTAATAAAAATCATCTCTGATGGAAGCGCAATTTTGCACTCCTTCTTTTTCATTTAAATTTCACACGCACACACAAACCTACAGTAGATAGTCAAGGCAGATATAATCGCTTCCATTATAGAGATGAGCAGACAGATCCAGTGAGGTTAGGGGACTTTGTCAAAACGGCAAAGCTGAAAAGAGCCAGGACGGCGGGGTGCGCGTGGGGAGGTCTCACACAAGTCTCCTCCCATACTTTTCCTTGAATAGGATTTTCCAGAAAATAGGATCCTGAATCTCGTCAATGCAGAATGGAGTAACACAAAACCACACGCCCAGGACCCCCGTGGATTTGGGACATACCCCATCCCGTGGCGAGTGTGTGCTTAGGTAGGAAACCATATCCCGTGCTCGATGGGGGCCAGGGTCTGCTGTCTTTAGACGATAAGAAGGAGGCCAGGAAAGGGAAGAAACTGGGGGGAACTTGACGCTTATTAAAAGCACTTGCTCACAAGCTGTGTTCAGTTCCACATGGTGCCCAAAGCCGGGAACCTGGCCTCAGCAGGGGTCAATGTCCCGTCCTGACAGGCGTGAGCTGGGGAGTCTGGGCTGAAGATGGATGGGGGCGCGAAACACGCCCGTGACAGCGGTAATCCACACGACCCAGGAACGCAGGCTGGTATTTTGGCCACTTCTCCACACTTTTTATGGGCCTCGAAGTGGGAGGAGGGAATTTTCATCATCTCAGACATAAATAACTCCATGAACAGCGTCGAGATCGGACACCTCAAAATTAACCACCCTGTACAGCACAAAGCCGCTGGATTTGCTTCTCAGCTGCAGAGCTGCCTGGAGCTAGGCAAGGCTCCAAGGCATTAAAACAAGCCTGGCATTTCCACCCCTGCTCCCGGGAGGAGTCCCTGCTCTGCCTGGTGGGATGCCTGCTTCGTGCTTGCTTCTTGATCGTAGATTTTTGTATCCCTCCCTCTCCCCTCACCCTGGGCTGAAGACCCTGCCTCCTTCTTTATGGAGGAAATGGAAACAACCAGATTCATGCTCTCTCATCTCCCAACACCCACAATCCACAAGCTTGCCTACGTTCGAAACCCATTCTCTGTCTTACTTCAAGATAGAGTGGAAGACACGTCTTTCCTCCCACCGGGGACCACTTCCACTCGTGTTCAGAATCCCTCCCCTTCTAAGAGTCTGCCCTTCCAGCTACACATACTCACACACATCAACAACCCCTCTCTCCTGGATCATTCCCACCTGCAATGACACCTCCTCAATATCCCCCATCCCAAAAAAACAAACCAAACCGAACCAACCCAAAAGATCTACCTTGATCTCTCATCTCTACCCAACCATGTCCTGTTTCCCTAATTCCCATCTTGGCAAAATATCCTGCAAGTGTTACCTCCAAGCCCCAACTCTACCTCTTCAATCAAGTCCAAGTTGACTTTGCCATCACTCCACTGAGCCTGACCTCAATTTATCAGTAACCCCATGTTATCAAATGAAACGAGTACTTAGCTTCTTCCCTTCCTTGGCTTCATGGTTGACCCCTTGGTCTGTCCTGAACCACTCTCTCCTTTTGGCAGCTTCTGCTTCCCACCTGCTCCCCTCCCTCCCAGCTGCTCCTCAATCTTATGTTGACCCAGCTTTTGCACCCAACCTCTGGATGTACGAGTGCTCCTAGGTTGAGTTCTCAGATCTCTTCTCGATGTTTTGTTCATTCCCTCTTTAGGTGAGCTCACTCATTCCATGGTTTTAAGTACTATAGTACTATCTATGTACTACTGACTTTCAAAATGTTAGCCCCAGTCCAGAAAGTCTGCCTGAGCTCGAAAATGTATATCTGGATGCCTTCCTGCCATCTCCACTTAGACATCCAGTAGGCTTCTCAACATGACCTTCCTTGACTAGGCAGTTAAAAGAACCAGAAAGACAACAGGCCTTTTAAACCTACGAAGACGTTCAAACTCATGTAGAGTTAATAAAATGCAAATTAAAACAAACTGAGATATTTTTCACCCATAAGTTTGGCAAAGAGAGATCAAAATATTTTAAAACACACTGTCGACAAGGATTTGAGGAAAGAGGTACCTTTGTAAGTTGGCAGGTAATATAAATGGGGATGAGTCCTCTGCAGAGCAAATTGTCCATATCCATCCAAATGAAAAATACACATCCTCTTTGACCCAGCAATTCTACTTCTAGAAATTTACCCAACAGATATAGTAAATATACTTAATAAACTTATTTCTATTAATATTTATCCAATAGGTAGAGTCGCATTCGCAAATGAAAACCAGCTAATATTAGCAATAAGAGAGGGCTGCATAAGTGAAACTAAGTTCCACAGTGGAATACCACTTAACTGTTGTAAGAAGGAAAGAAATCTGTCTAAGCTAGTAGAGAAAATCTCCAAGGTATAATTTTAAATTAAAAAAATTAAAGTGCAGAATTTTGGGTATAATATGCTATTATCGGTATTTTAAAAGCGTGATGGAGACCGTGATACCATAAACGCTTACAGAAATACAAAGTATTCATGGAAGGAGACACACAAAAGTTGACACAGGATTGCCTTTGGGGAAGTTGAACCAGGAGATTAGTTTCTGAGGAATTAGGATGCTCTCTTTTATACCTTCTGTTTGAATTCTTTTTTGCCTTGTTCAATTCTTTTATTTTCAATTTAAAAATAAAGTTATTATTTTCATAGCCTGGCTCCCTCTCTACTGTCAGCTCTCATATGAAATGCTACCTTTCCAGCAAAGTCTTCTGGGCCACCCCATCTAGGTCAGTCTCTCCTATTTTTTTAATCTGTCACCAAAGCAGCTCCACTTTGAACTATTTTAAATATTGGGGTAATAGGAAGGTTTAACTCAAAAATAACCTCTGCTCTCCTTGTCAGAGAGGTTCCCCTGTGCGCGCCATCTGAAATAATACCTACAGCACTATCCCTCTCTAATTCTTTATCTTGCTTCTTTTCTTTTCAAGGCACTTATCACCATCTGAAACATTATGACATATTTTTCTTTGTTTATTGTTGGCTTCCCCTTATTAGAATGTAAGCTCCAGAAGAACAGGAACCTTGCCCTTGTTTGTTCATGGCTCTACCCTCTGTGGCTAGAACAATGCTTGGCACATCCCGTATGTTCAGTATTTGTTGAATTAACGAACGGTTCTACTGCCAAGAACAAAACAAATAAATAAAAAGATGTTTAAAGGTCATCGATCTAGAAAAGAAAACATCTAAGGCAGTGAGTTTAGTGCTGGGTCTCACATCCAGTTAGGTCATCACCAGCGTCCGCTTCCCATTTGTATTGACATTGATTTGCAAAGCAAAGGCCCTGGGGAAGCATCATATAGGACCGAGAGGTAGAGAGAAAATGAAGTCAGGAACGGGTAGCTCTCCAGGAAAACCCCAGAAGTGTGGAGCAGGGAGACAAATGACGATATAGAAAGCGGGAGTAAGAGAGGGTCTCTAGCAAATCCCCAAGAGGAAGCTCCTTTCCTAGTCAGGGAGAGTCAGGGCACGAGGAAGAATAGAAACGAGACATGCAAGAGAATCCTTGGGTCCTTCTGTCACCCTGATTGCCCATGATTCCAGCTCCTCATGGGTTGTACACAGGTGTCAGAGCAGACAATTGTCAAGGGAAAGAGTGCCTGAGTCATTACATTACTTAACCCCCCAGGGCTACAGGCAGGAGAGCCATGAGTCAGCAAGTCCCTGGGAATCAGCGAGTTAAGTGGATCAGCTTGGGTAGCAGGCAGCCAGCCAAGGAGCCCGGGGAGTGTGTGCCAGGGATCTCCCCCCACAGCCCAGCCTGGCCCTGGCAGCCAGCTCCTATGGAAGAAGCAGCCCTCTGACCCTCTTTGCTGGGGATGACTTTTGGGGGTAACGCAACGGCCACAGCCTCTCATCGACTTGCAGAACACTGTGTTCTCAGCCCTGGTGCGTTAGCGCCTGCACCGATTCTGCTGGGGCCTCCAGGAACCTCAGGAAACCTCATGTTTTCTAAATTGTACTTTTATGCTCAGCAAGCCCTCAGGCTACCTGGTTAAAAGTTGACATTAAAAAATCCTTCATAATTGGTTCGTTTGAATGGTGCCCTCTGCAGAGTCACCAAGGCAGGCCGTGTTCATTAGCAGCCGTTCACGTGAAATCCAGGCAGTGAAACATCAATCACGCTGGGGCTTCAAAACCCGTCTCCAGGCTTCCTCAAGCCCAACCAAACGCCAACACGAATAAATCCAGGGCGAGACGAACTTCAGGCGGCATCTTCTAAGCTAAGGTTTCTCCACCTTGGCACCATCTGAGGCCAGGTAATTCTTTCTTATGGGGGCTGTCCTGTGTTTTGTAGGATGTTTAGAAGATCCCTGGTACCCACTATATGCCAGTAGCATTGCCCTGTTTGTGACAACTCCAAATGTCCCCAGATGTTGCCAAATGTTCCCCGGGGGGCAAAATAGCCCAAGGTTGAGAAACACTCTTTTAAGCTTCTATCCATCTGGACAGCTGAAATTTTGGAGGAAAAGTCACCAATTCCAAAGAGACATTTCTTGAGGGTCTACTATATGCTAGATGCCGTGCTAGGCATTGGATATGGTCAAAAAATAAGGGGTGTACACGGCCCCAAGCATGTCTCCTGAAAGAAGGGGGAACCAAACCCTTAGTTCTTTCTCAATGACCAAGTTTCAAGGGCCAGGGTTTCCAATAGGAGGCGAGGGCCGGGTGAGGTCAGGCTGTTTCGTTAGGAGAGGATGGGTGGGTGAGCACTTGAGAAACTCCTCCAAAGGGAAGCCTCAGAAATGCTTGGTTTTAGCTCCTCATGTAAATGGATGTCGCCAGCCTTGAAAAGAGCACAATGGGTGTACACGGTGAATCATCGGAGTTAATTACAGAGATCGCTGCAGAGCCGTGCAAAGCCCGCTGAGCTTAGCTTGCAACACCAGGTACAAGAACAGCCAACAATGATGATGATGTTCACGTTAATAACTGGCACTGACACAGCCACAAAGCACTCCCTGCTCCGGACCTGTGCCAGGAAAAATAGAGAAGCAGTCAAAAAAAACATAGTAGCATCGATCCCACCCTCTGGTGAAAGGCAGCCACCATTTTCCCCACTGTGGTCTTGGAGACTGACTGAAGGGCCCGGTGGGGCGTTGCTGCTGGGTAGATGGATTGTGGCGGAGGCCGGCGTGTGGGGAGGGGGAAGCCCAGGCAGATGGGGAGAGGAAAGTGGTGCACTGAGATCAAGGGACAGACAGACGCTCAGACAGATGTCATTTCATTGCATTAACGGTTCATTCGAGTGACAGCAAAACGTCCCCAAGAACTTGGCACTGACGAAGGCCAGGTCCCCCAGAGTTAAATAGTGCAATCTATAGGCTGGGGGTAAGTAAGGGTCTCTTTGCAAACAGCTAAGGACTGTCAAGGCGTCACGGGGCTGGAGAATTTGGGAACATCCAATGTTCTCATCAAGGCTGTTATCCTACTTGCAAGTTAACAAGTTAGCTTGCCAATTTCACGGATGCTGGCAGAAGGCACAAGACATCTGGATCAGAGACAAAGAACGTTATCACTTATGGCATAGCCAGCAGCATATTTACAAAAATTCCCTTTGTCCCCAATCCCACGTGGGTGACACAGATTAGCCAACTAGACACCTGTCCAGGCAGGGGGTTGCACTGTAGGAGAGGAATCCCACACCTAGGAAAGTGGAATTTTTTTCTAATGGGCAGTAAGCATGGCTGCCCTTTGTTTTGGGGGTGACTCTAAATCCATCTTCCAAAACTCCTTTCCAAGATGGATGTGCAGAAATGTGACAGACCCCTGGAGAATAATCTCCCAACAGGAACGACCAAAATCTGGGTCACCTTGGCTTAGATGACAAAAAAAGAAAGACCTAGGCAGTCACAAGTCAAGGAGTATAAGGGAGAGGACACCATGGCCTGGCAGACTTAACACCGTGTTTCCCTGTGGAAGGCTCTACCTGGAGAGGTAGAAGATCTCAGATTAGCTATAACATGATTTTAAGCCCCTCTCTTCCCACTATGTAGTCCCCGAAGCCACCTTCCCATTAGAATATGGACTCCCATGAGTACTTATCTAGAAAGTGGTTCACAGCTTTGCCCATATGATCACACCATGCTTTTGGTTAGCCGTATTTCTGATGGTCATTTAGTCCGTACGCTTCCTGGCGTATACATCAGACTCCGCGCTGGTTAATGTGAGTCTGTTTTACCCTGAGCTCCTAATCCTGAAAGGTTGAGAACAGGAGCCCTGAATTTAACGTGGCAACTTGAATCACAACACTTAGTTCTAGCACTTATTCTATGTCCCGAGCTCTTCATATTCCTAATCGAACTGAATCCTCCAACCAGACATATACTTGGTAGGCAAATCGCTGAGTCCCATTTTATACATGAAGAAAGTAAAACGCAGAGAGAGGAAATTATGCAACTAGAGGCTCACAGGTGGCCGTGGCGGAGTTGGCACTTGAACTTGGTCTGGCTGAGGCCAAAGTCATCTAACCACAGCTCAGAAGGACTCAGGAGGCTGTGTGTGGCCAGCCAGTCTTCCCTCTGACGCCCTCTGTCACGCCTTCTTAATCTGTCCTGCCAGCGAGCCAGGAGATACGCCCTGAGCACACCTAGGGTGGCCTCAGCCCTGTGCCCTTCAGCACCCTCAGCCCCCTGAGCCAGGCTCACCTGGACATGTAGGTACCTCCTGTACCTGGAGTCCCTTCCCCTCATCTACACGCCATCTAAATATTTCCAGAAGCTTCTCAAAAAGCTTTGAGTTCCGTTCCAGTTACTATTGTCACATAACACGTTCCCTGCAAACCCAGCAGCTTGAAACAACCATTTTACTTTGCTCACAATGTTGAGGGTCAGGAATTGGGAAAGGGCTCAGCTGGGACACGCTCATTTGGGGGTCTTTCCTAAGGTTGCACCATCCCCAGAGACATCCCGTGAAGTCATAATGTTCATGGCTCGAGAGTGGGCGGCAACCGATGAAGCCGTCACTCAGGGTCACTGTCATCTTAGAGATACTTCTTTTCTGGAGCATCTGCACCTCCAGGGAGACCTCTACCCCTTGATTCAAACTATCGGATTCAATGCCCTTGGGATTTCTCTTTGGGCCCCTATCACTAGCTTGAATAGGTAGTAACCAAATTCTTGACGGACAAAGGAACCCCTCTTACTGAGGCTGGTATGTGAACCAACGCCTTATCTGCCCCTTGGTAACAGATGATGTATTCGGGATCTACAGAGGGAACAATCTCTTTTACTTATTTTAAATACACACCCTTCCACCCAATACACCCCAAATACTTCACACATTTAAATCATCCCTCTGCACAGGCTTTAAGCTGCAAGCCAGTAGTATATGGCTGAGATCACGAGTTGGGAGCCGGATGGCTCAAATGGAGCTCTTGGCTATCTCCCAGCTGCGTGACCTTACTTAACTATTCCAGCCCTCAAAGTCCTCATGGGGATGGTTAAAGTCTCTACATGACAGAGGCATTGTGAAGATTGTGAAGATTAAGTGGAGTGGCACAGGTAAAGAGTTTAGAAAAGTACCTGGTATATAGTAAGCACTCCACTGAACTATGCTTTATGCATTCAGAGTGATATTCCTTGAAATGAAACATCGTCAATGGAATCAACTATCCTTGAGTAGTCAAACTATCGAATAGCATTACACAACTCAAGCGCTTGCTTTCAAAGATTTTGTTTGCAACTCTCAAGCCTGCTAATGGCCTCCTAAAACCATCACCTAGTGACAGCGTACAGAGTGTTCAGTCAGAGACCCAAAAGCCCTGCAGGGAGTTTTCAAGTGTTGTTCACTATATAGGGGAGCCACAAGCACACATATCTGAGTTCTTCAGTGTGAGCTCAGCCAAAGTAATTTTATTTTCAAACATTTGGCATTCTGTAAAATCATATTTTGCCTACACGCTCTTTATGTACTATACGTCGCCGTACACATGTGAGAGCTATACTCACAGCTGACTGCCCAGGATAACTTAAAAGGATTTTTCAATGGTCATTTTATTTTATTTATTTATTTATTTTGCAGTACACGGGCCTCTCACTCTTGCGGCCTCTCCCGTTGTGGAGCACAGGCTCCAGACGCGCAGGCACAGAGGCCATGGCTCACGGGCCCAGCCGCTCCACGGCATGTGGGATCTTCCCGGACCGGGGCACGAACCCGTGTCCCCTGCATCGGCAGGCGGACTCTCAACCACTGCGCCACCAGGGAAGCCCTCAATGGTCATTTTAAATGGACACAATTCGTGCCTTATGTGTTGGCTTTCAGAGACTAATCCTCACTTAGGATGAAACCCAGTGTCTCATTTTATCTTCCCAACAGCCCTAGTGTGTGGGCATCGTTGTCCCGGTTCATGGTCAAGGGCATTTTACCTCAAGGAGATAAACTATCTGATTCAATGCCGCGCGGCTAGTAAGTTGCAGAAGTGAGATTCGAGCCCCTCTCGCTATTGGTTCCACCTCCCTGAATCTCACAGCCACAGCTCACTGCTCTGTGGCCCCTTCAAGGCCATGGATTAGTCTCACCTGCATGAAGACTTAGAAGCACCCAACAGCCCTTTTAACAGATATTATGAACTCCATTTTTTAGAAATGAGAAATCAAGATCCATGAAGTTAGCAACGTAGCCATGGTCAGACCTGCTCCTTCAACACTGTTAACTCTCTGTCTTTATAGTCTCGTTTGCAAGGCATCTAGGACTCTGTCTCAGCCTACTTCTCAAGGCCGTATTCTGTTGTCTCCTTTGTTGCCTCCTGATCCGCACGCTTCCACATCCGTGTATGTGGGAGCACTGAGGGTCACTAATGCAAACACCTACAGACCCCAAGCAGGTAATATCAGTGGGCCCAGTGGGTTGGGTGGGAGGCATTAGGGAATGGTGGAAACTGCGGCAAACTGAGAGCAAGGCACCTGCTCTCAGAAGCTGCCACTTCTCAGCTCCTACCTAGTGTGTGGCGCTAACATGGCAGATCTTCTAACCTTTCGTGAGAATCCAGAAACCCACCATTTTGTGTGATATCTTCCTATTTTAACCTATTGGCAACTAATTCGTGTGAGTTCACCAGCTCTATGAGAACAGCTTCCCACTCTATTTTCCAGTATCACTGACTTCTAGTTACATGTCTCTGTTCTAGGGTGAGCTGAGAACCTACACATGGACAGCCTGCCAGTTCCTTAAATGCCACAGTTGTTTTCAAAGAGGGAAGGGGCTTGCCCTTTTCATTCCTAACCAACGACTTTTCCACACACTCCTATTTCTGCCATCATCCAGTGCACTCAGACCCTATGCCACAACTGTGTGAACCATGCATCAGAATTGCCTGAGGGCTGTTTTAGAAATGAAGATGATCACACCCCATTTCAGACCTACTGAAAAAGACGTTTCAAGCGTGGAACTCAGGAATCTCCCCAAAGCCACTCTCGATCTGTCCCCTACCACCCCATATGCCAGGCTCACATCCCCCCCGACAGAGAATGGATTTAAAATATTCTCTTTGTTAATTCAAATGCCAGTGGTCCTTTCCTGTCCAATCTAGCCCTCACACCGTTGTCTGTTTAGCATCCCTGAAAAACAGCTTTGCAGGCTGCACGCCTGCTTTAAACGTTCATGGCTCTCCATTGCGCAAAGAAAGCGTGTAAAGCCTGGCATTCAACCCACAGCTTCCTCCCAAACTTCCCTTGTGCTGCTGTACATAGTCCTGATCTCTCTGAGAACCCTGGATTGCCCCTGCCTCTTACATGCAACTAGCAAATGCTGCCATGAATTGATATGAATGTTTACTACGAGCCCTGTCTCTTCTTTCACTCACTCACTCACTCATACATTTGTTGGTTCAGTTCACTCATTTGTTCTTTACTGAGCATCCCCTTTGTGCTAAGCAACCCACGCTGGATTACAAGCTCCTTGGAAGTGACAAGATTGGTGTTAACAGGAGTATAGCACCCTCCCTGAACCAAGAGCTCTATGTACAGAGTCATAGGTGAGCTGACGAGGACATGTTGAGAGGGGGTGGGAAATGGTTTACCAGGTAGAGAGAAAGGACTAAGCAATGAAGTGGAAGTAGGGTATATCAAAGGCAAATTCTAGGGCTGGGTGAAGGGACATTGACCAGGGAAGAGCAAAGAAGGGTAGGTTGAGGCCACTTTCAGGGTGGGTTACATATTTTCGTTAGGACTCTGGGCTGAAAGAAACCCACAGATTCACCTCAAGATGACATAAGTTGAAAAGAGAATTTATTTGTTTGTGTAAATATAAAGTGTTCAGGTGTGGCTGGATCTAGAAGCTAAATGATGTCATCAGGCCTCAACCTTACCCTTTCTCCCTCTCAGCCCTGCTTTCTTCCATCTTAGCGCATCTCAAGCAGGCTTTTCCCTCATGATGACAAGTTGGCCTATGGCACTCAAGCTGCCAGGCTCTCCTCCCGTATCCCCTATGGAGAGAGTACATCTCTTTCCTCTAGTTATTCCCATGGAGAGTTCTGGGATTGAATCTCTTTGGATTACCATTGGGTCATGTGACCATCTCTAAACAGTTACTGTAGGCAACGGATTAAATATTCTGATTTGCCAGACCTCCGTCCCATGCCCACCCCTTAACCAATCACTGGGCTGGACAGGGGCTACCCCTGAACCAATCACTATGGGCAGCAACCTTGATTGGTTAGCCCTGGGTCACATGGCCAGACCAGGAAGTAAGAAGTGTGAAGTCAGTCCCTTGGACCCACATGGACTGTGTGTGGAAGAGGGAAAGGCAGAGCTCTCCAAAAGACTGCACATAAACCCTTATGTAATAGGCAGGCATGGAAAGAAGATTCTGGAGCACTCGCTAACATGCTGAGGGCAGTAATCTCAGCCAGCCAGCCTGTGCTTCTATGCTCTCTAAAGAGAGGAAGCCCCTTCTGCCCCACCTGGAGCATGTGATTCCCACCACAGCAAGCCACTGCCAGCTTTGGCCCACTCCCCTTACCCTAGCAAAGGGGCCCCCAACTCCTCCGTATGCCACTGGAGGTCTGAGAGCTGCAACTGCTAGAGCCACCCCAGGGCCCTGACACCCCTGGTAGAATGCCCACCCAAGGCCCGGGAGCACGCACTCGCCCTCTCCAGCAGGAGAGGCAGGCAGGGCTGACCACAGAGCTCCCTCCCCTTCAGCCTCGCTGCCTCTGCAGCACAGCCTAATCTCTGCAACAGGTGGGAGGCCTGGACCCCGGCTCTCAGCTTTCACGGTCAGGAGCACAGCAAGGGGAAACTCATTACATGGGTTTAACGGGGTTTAAAAGGCGTTAAAGAGTCCTGTGGGCCAAATTAAGGGGCCTCGACGTACAAGCTGAGTTATGAAGAGATCTAAGGCATGTTTAGGCCGAGAGCAGGGGCCCCAAACTTGGTCTAGCACAGTTGCGGTGGGAAAATGTGCCCTCCAGGGAGTTAGCAAACAGAAAGGAAATAACAGGTGTTGGAGGCTGGGAGGCTGGCCTGGGGGTCCGGAGGATGGAGAACACGAGGCGCAGGGCTTTCCCTTTCTTCTCCATAAATGGTATGAAAAACCAGGCACTAGCCATCAAGGGACAGCTGGTTAAATAAATTAAGATACATTTAAAGTCTATCTTCGGGCTTCCCTGGTGGCACAGTGGTTGAGAGTCCGCCTGCCGATGCAGGGTACGCGGGTTCGTGTCCCAGTCCGGGAAGATCCTAAATGCCGCGGAGCGGCTGGGCCCGTGAGCCATGGCCACTGAGCCTGCGCGTCTGGAGCCTGTGCTCCGCAACGGGAGAGGCCATGACAGTGAGAGGCCCGCGTACTGCAAAAAATAATAATAATAATAAAAATAAAGTCTATCTTCAAGCTGGGATACTACATGACCGTTAAAGAGAATGAGATATGTCTGTAAGAACAGGCACAGAATGGTTTCCAAAAAATATTGTTAGGTTAAAAAAATAAAAACAAACAAAATGTAGAACAGTGTATCTAATAAGCTATCATTGTTTATACACACCATTTAGGTTGAACCATATGACATTTTCACTTTTGTAAAAAATACTGGTGTATATCTGTCATATATATGTATGTATAACTTCCATCGTGGTGTATAAGGAGAATATTTTTGGCAGTTCACACAAGACACTGATAACCATGGATTCCCCGGGAGACACCATACGGAACTAGGGGTCAAGAATGGGACAGAGAATTACTTTTCAGTTCATAAACTTTTCTAGCTCCAGAATCTTTTAAGTCCTATGCCTATTTTATATGTGGGGAAAAAAATGTTCTCAGAAATCTACTGAATGCTTCTACGGTGCAAAATATATGTACCCTGTTATCCTGCACAGGCCTAAGAACACTCCTGCGAGGTAAGTACCACCAACAATCCCATTTTACAGATGAGGAAACTGAGGCAGAACATGGAGACTTTCTGAAGTGGCTCAGCGGGATGCATAGTTGGTGAGTCTGGCTCCAAAGGCCAACTCCTTGACCATGAGGAATGCCGTGTTTCCTCCCACGTGGCTGACCAACTCAGGTCAGAATCTCCTGGGTTCTGCCCCAGTTCCCCTCCCAAAACAGCCTCTGTGATCCAACAATCAGCAAAGGGTTCCTCTCTCTTGCTCAGTACTCGCTTTGCCCTTGGAAGGAGGGTCCAATCAAGGACCAAGGTCCCCCTCTGATGGAGACTCATCGGAGGACAGGGCATCACAGATCTGCCCAGAAGGCCATGATGCTGACTTGTGGTCCCCTAAGACAGCAAAGGCTCTGGTGAGTCCCCCGGGTGACTGTTCTCCTCACAGGCCAGACACCAAAGAATCTTCAACCACTGCCTTCTACCCATTCTGTGGGGAAACTAACAAAAAGTGATGTTGACCTCAAGGGGTGGGGTCCACTCAGCCCCACCGACTTCCAGTATAAGTACAGGAAGAATAATGCTGTGGGCAGGCACTGTCCCAAGTGTTCCACAAGTACTGTCTCATTTCAGCCTCACAATGGGCCCATGATGTAGATACTATGCAATCCCAATTCACACATAAAGAAAAGGGCACAGAGAGGCTGAATAACTTGCCCGTGGAGGCAGAGCTGTACTTTAAGCCCACGTTCTTTTGCACTGCCTGGTACTGTCTGCTTAGACCATTACTTTGGAAGGGGCCACATCTCACCACGCCACGACAGCTTGATTAGGGACCAAGATGCAGTTTCCGGAATCAGTCTCCAGCTCTTATCTGTAAAATGGGAGTAATAACAAGGAGAAGTAGACCCGAGTCAAACCTTGATCTGCTGGTTCCAGAAACCATGACCCTTCCAGCACTTTAAGCTCCTCTCAAGGAAGGAAGTGGCTGGTGGGGAGGGTGGCCGAGGAAACTTCCAGTGGTTGCTTGTCTGTGTTTCCCTTTGGGGTTTAGGGAAGTTTTTTTTTGTTTTTTTTTTTAAATGGTCCTCTGTACATTTTTAAAAATTATGTATGTATGTATTTATTTATTTATTTTGGCTGCGCCGGGTCTTAGTTGTGGCACGCAGGATCTTTAGTTGCAGCATGCGGACTTCTTAGTTGTGGCATGCAAACTCTCAGTTGCACCCTGCATGCGGGATCTAGTTCCCCCACCAGGGATAGAACCCAGGCCCCCTCTGCATTGGGAGCGTGGAGTCTTACCCACTGGACCACCAGAGCAGTCCCTAGGGAAGTTTAGAAGAACATTCCCAAAGGTTTAAAGCTGAAAGGCAGGTCCGAGGGATCAGTGTAGTCTCTACTCTTAACTCAAGGACCCATCTCCATTGTTACTGGAGCCCAGGGCAGGCAGGAGCAGCTGCCTGAAGCTCTGAAAAAAAAAACAGCAATGCTCTTGAACTTTGATAAACCCATCTACTCGCTCTTCTCAGGGTCCTTGGATGGAGCAGGTGTCCATGCACTAGCCTGTTAGACAAATTCTTTCCAGAAAGAGCACCTATGGGGTTACCTAAGAGGTAGAATAAACGCATATTCAGGGCACCAGTAAAGCAAGGCACTAACTACCCTTCCCCCCAAAATTTAGTCTTTGCTATTTGATTCTTTTAATGAAAGTAGCTATCATGTGGACTTTCGTTGGACATGTTTAGCATGTGTTTTACACTTAGCAGAGGATACTACTCTTATCAGTATAGGACCTCAGTATCAGTTAGGGTCATATTAGCTGCTGTAACAAGTAAATCCCTAAAATGTATGATGGTCCAAACACAACAGAAAATTATTTCTCACTAGTAAAGTCTGAAATGGGTGTTCCTGGTCAGCGCGTAGCTGTCCTCGCAGTGGTGACTTGGAGACCCAGGCTTTTTGTACGGTGTGCTCTGCTGTATTCAACATTTGGCCCCCAAGGTTACCAAGCTCATTGGCATCAAGCTGTAGAAGTGGAAAGCATGGAGGACTGCATATGGGAGGTGTTCACAGGCTGGGCTGAAAGCGGTACACAGCTGCTCAAATTCCAGCGCTAAAACTCCATCACGTGACACACCAAACTGCAAGCGAGACTGGGAAATACAGTCTAGGAGATCATAGGTTTGGTAAACAGCTGGCCAGTCTCTAAGACAACCTCCAAAAGTCTTAATCTGAGTCTAATGGAGATGCTGGTTTATTCCCAACTCGAGGCAAGATGGCAGATGGGGAGAAGAGGCCATGTCTCCACCTCCCTGTATAGTATCTAGAAAAAGTAACTCTTCAGTAAAGAATGAATTGTAAAAACTACTCTAAATGTAATACATTGACCTAAGAAGAGGACAAACTATCAAAATACAAACTCATGTTAAATGGAAAGGGATTTTCCACTTCAAAATCTTTTCATTTAATAAGTATGTGCTTGATACCTACAACAAGCTGAACTTTCGGCTAATCCCTGAAATATAATGTTAAGCTGTCATGGAGCTCACGTTTTATGAGGGAGATAGACTTTAGCCAAGTAATCGCATAGAGGTATGATCCCCTGTCTTGGTTTGGGTTCTTCCAAAAGCAGCCCTAGAGACAAGGATTTGACTGAAGGTGGTATTAGGAAAGTGGCCCCGGGAAACACCAGTGGGGAAGTGAGTCAAGGAGGGGAAGGAAGCCAATAAGGCATGCATCTTCCAGCCAGGTACCACTGTGGCAGCTGGAGCTTATTCCCACTAGGGAGCTCTGGGCAGCCATGCAGAACACGCATGTCTGAGTGTTCCCTTTAGAGCAGCAAGGGAGCTGGGGTATTTATACACCCACTGCCATCAGCCTTGGGGGAGGCTAATTTCCTGGCACTTCCAGCCCATCTTGCCAATTGGCAGCGCAGACCCCCACAGCCAAAGAAAGATGTGGATGCTGGCAGTCAGAAGACGTTGGGCCACCAGCTTACACTGACATGGTAAGGTCTAAGGGTTCTCGGTTGGGTACTGCCTGCATCTGTTACACCGCCCAGATGCCACGGATAAAAATACAGGGGCGACAACAGTGAGAATAAGACGATCAGGCATAGCTGCAGGGGTGGTGGGCTGGTGGGCTCTGGAGCCAGACAGCATGGCTTTCGATCCCGGCTCTTACACGCGGCACCTCGGGCAAGTCGCGGCTCTCTGCCTCAGTTTCCTCATCTGCAAAAGGGGCAGAGAAGAGTACCTGCCTCCTAGGGCTGCTGGGAAGATTAAATGGGACAATTCTTTAGAGGGGCTTAGAAGAGCGCCTGGCCCCGCCTGCGCCCACGCTCCGCAAAGCCAGCCCAGCGTGGTATTTGGGGTCCCCTCTCCATCTCTCCCAAGCAGGTGGCTTCCTCTCTGAGTCAGTCATCACGCCACCACCAATTAAGTGGCACCTTTGGCCTCTCGTCTGGAAACCAAACTTCCCATGACCCAGGGACTGGCAAAATCCCCGGCCTGGCCGCCCTCTGTGCTCCATTGATCCTGCCGGACACGCGATAGCCCATTTGTACGGGATGGCATTTACTTCTCCGTTTGTCGGATTCCAGTTTCTGGCCAGTTCTGAGCACCCAGCCACGGGGAGAACAATGCCCCCTCTGTTCCCCCCCGCTCCCCAGCCATTCATGTCGACTTTTGTTTCAGCCTAAAATAACACGAAGCCGGAGGGTATTTTCTTAACACCACCAAGCCCTGTGGAAAATGTGGCGGGCTGTGGCTGTTTCGGGTCCCCAGCTGATAATGATGTTGTGATGTATAGGTGAACTCCCGCTTGCCAGGGCTGGGGCGACCCTGGGATTAGGGCCACGCTTATCTCCCAAGACATCTTAGAGTGTCTGGGATTCCATTTCACGATGGAGGCCCTGGGGTCGAAGTTACGTTATGTACTTATGAGCAAAGTGGACTATTCCTGGTCTGGGCTGGAGTGGATTACGGCTGATCACTCGGCCTAAACCAGGGACATCTGAGAATGTTGAAGAAAGGAAAGGGATTCCGCAAATCCAAACAAACACGGACTTCAAGCGAAGTCTCGGGCACTAAACATTTTAAAAGGCCTGCCTGGGTGAACACGGGTCCTGTGAAGAGTGGGTTCCCAGAGTCCAAACCTCTTCAAAGTTTCTCGCCAACCTGCTGGGGATGGCTCTCAGCACAACCTCTTAGCAGCCACATAAATCACACACCGGCAGCTTTATGCCAAAAGGCGCTATTAAAAAAATTTTTTTAATTGACTCGTCCAAAGGGCCTTACAAAAAGGTCCCAAACCCACCACTTTCTTTATTAAAGTCCACAGAAAATAAATATCAAATTTCTTTCAGCCGGAATTTTCTCTCCAACTGTAATCATAGAAGCTAGAGATGGAGAAAAAAAAAAAGAGGTGAGGGGAGGACACTCTTGGGTAACTTTTTCCGTGATCTGTGCAGTACAATGTGTTGCCACAGTCTGCAAATTCACTTTCTCATCTGCTCTCGAGAAGGCAAACGGAACCCCACAAACTGATTCTTGAGAGCAATCCCAATTCTAGAAATTTCTAAAAATGTTGCAGAACAACTACAAAAAATTAAAGCTTCTCTTTAATTACAGACGAGCTTTCTATTTAGTTCAGCCCCCGTCATGAAATGGAATTGAACTTCCTTTCTGATTCATTCTTCAAAACCTCAACGGCGATTTTATCAGAAACAGATCTGACGCCCTTGTGGTGCTCCCTGGGTCAATCTCAGTCGTGGACCCGCGTCCTCATTAAAGCTCATCTGTTTGGTTTGCTTAGGGAGAAATCATAGCAGATCAGGTTCGATTGCCTCTCTGCTCGTGAAAAAATGTCCTGACCTTTCCCTTGCCTTATTAGGATAACTAGAGGTGACAAAAGTCACAAAACACAATATTTTCTTAAAAGGGTCCCAAACCTCCGGCGGAAACTCACAGCACTGAAAGTGACCGGACTTCCTTGTTTTCTGGGTTAGCAGAGCCCTGACCGCCGGGACGTGTGGGAGAATGGCTGGCTACCACCAGAGTTTGCTCCTTGCCATCGAAGATCCTTGGGTGACTGTAGATGTCCCCAAAAGCTGAAAAAAAAAAAAAAAAAAAAAGGCTGAAGTCACTTCCCCCCACTCCCTGGACCTTGGCATTGATGACTCCTTTTCTCACTAACCTTAACTAAGCCACTTAAAAAGAAAGTGGAGGGGGGCATGGGGGAAATCTTTATAGATCGCCATCAAAACCTGACCACAAATGGTTCCAATTTGCCGCAGTGATTAAATCTATGTGAGTTTAAGGGTTTTCATTCAGGTCATTTGCTACTTTGGAATTTTGCTGCATGCCTTGCTAAGAAAACGAACTTATGAGTCACCGTCGAATGCAAAGAAGGAGGAAGGTTACTAAACAAACTCCAAGCAGAGCTTAAGTGGATATAGAAAATAAAGACTCCGAATTCTAAATATGGATCTGAGACGAGTGTAGAAGGGATTAGAGCCGCCTTTGTGCCTGGTGGGGTGGCCCAAAGCCGGCTTGCCTTTTCAGAGCCAACAGCCTAGGATCAAAGTAACAGCCACCAGTTTGTCAATATGCTAAGCTGGGTGTTTACACAAAAGTGTCAGCGCGCGCTTTCCACCACAAAGAGGCTCGTACATTCGAAGATTAATTACTTCCAAAACAGAGATTGTGTGTAAATACCAAGGCCTAGCCTCCTCGAGAGTATTTGCTTGGCCCCAGGCTGGGATGTGCTGCCAAAGGCAGAGAGCTGGGGGCCAGCATAGAGAAGCTGATGTCGGCCCATCTTCATCTCAGTACTTTTTTCTCAGCATGTGTGCTTTCTTGGCATTTCACCTTCCCTGGAATACACAAGCTGGACCCTACTTGGTCAAAAGCCTTATGTATGATTTCTCTCATCTCCCATCTTTCTCTCTTTCTCATACACTTCCATGTGGGGCAAATTTTCTGAGTTTCTCCCTTTCAACTCTCTCCTCCCTCCACTACCAGCAGATTATTATATTGGCTACTATGAGTAGAGGGGAAACTGATGGACTGCAGAGTCTTTGTGAAATGATCCCCGCCAAGTCATTTAATTTCAGCCTCAGTGTCCTTCCTCCTCTGTAAAATGAGGATAAGGAATATGCTTGCCCCATCTATAAGCACACCTGGTTAGAAGATTTAAAGGAAAGAAAAGCCATCATAATAGAAAGCAATAAGATAATGGTGATCATGGCAGATACCAGCATTCTTTTTTTTAACATCTTTATTGGAGTATAATTGCTTTACAATGTTGTGCTAGTTTCTGCTGTATAACAAAGTGAATCAGCTATATGTATACATATATCCCTGTATCCCCTCCCTCTTGCATCTCCCTCCCACCCTCCCTATCCCACCCCTCTAAGTGGTCACAAAGCACCGAGCTGATCTCCCTGTGCAATGCAGCTTCTTCCCACTAGCTATCTATTTTACATTTTATACCAGCATTCTGATAGGACTTTGTTTTATTAGACATTAAACACCTACCTGGATATGGACTGCATGCACACACACACACACACACACACACACACACACACACACACTACTCATCACACCAAAAGCTAAGTCTGGGGCCCAGGATAATTTCCTCATAGTATGGTCCACAGACCATATACATTAAAATCACTGGAAATGCTTTTTCCAAAGGCAGGTTCTCAAGAACCAAATTTCCGGTTTAGCGTTTGCTCAATGAGATGCTTCCATTATTGGTGGTACAAGGGTGGCACTGGGTAGTGCAGGAGGGACTACCCGTCATTTTTATAGCTGTCTATGTATTTTAAAGAGTATTATAGCAAACATGACAGCACAACAAGCTTATATTATTTCACAGAGTAAGTGGGTACAAAACTAGGCATATAAGAAAGAAAACAGGAGTCATTTCAAAGTATTGCCTAAGTAATTAGATCGGGAGAGAAGAAATTGGTAAAAATCATACAAGGGTCCATAGATGTTTGAATCTGAGAACTCTGGAAGTGAGAGAATCTGTATTTCTCAAATCTCTCCAGGCTGAGAACAAAACTTTGACGTCAGCCAGGCTCTATAAGCAGGTGGTTTTCTGTTCATTAATTCATTTATTCAAAGGGAAAATGAGGGCTTCCCTGGTGGCGCAGTGGTTGAGAGTCTGCCTGCCGATGCAGGGGACACGGGTTCGTGCCCCGGTCCGGGAAGATCCCACATGCCGCGGAGAGGCTGGGCCCGTGAGCCATGGCCGCTGAGCCTGCGCATCCGGAGCCTGTGCTCTGCAATGGGAGAGTCCACAACAGCGAGAGGCCCGCGTACCACAAAAGAAAAAAGGGAAAATGACTCATCAAGGGGTGGGGTGCTGGCAGGAGATCCCATGGTGTAGCTGATACACTGGGTCCTTGGGGGCTGCCGCCAGGACTCCAGGAACTCCTGGCACTGTGGAGAACTTGCACAGAAAGTATTTTTGAAGGAAAGGGGCAAGTGCAAAAGAAATCTTTCCCCGAACTCTCCTTGGGACCCCCACAGCTCTTCTCTACTGGTCACTGATGCCAGTGTGGCTATTTTCTCTAAACCCTCCCCAGGGAAACCTAGGGTCTCACAAGAAAGCCTACAGGGTCAGAAGATTGAGGAAAGAAAGATTATATTCTTCTTTTTTTTTAAGTAGATTTATTTTATTTATTTATTTTTATTACTTTTTTTTTTTTTTTGGCTGTGTTGGGCCTTCATTCCTGTGCACGGGCTTTCTCTAGTTGCGGGGAGCAGGGGCTACTCTTTGTTGCAGTGTGAGGACTTCTCATTGTGGTGGCTTCTCTTGTTGCAGAGCACGGGCTCAGGCACGCAAGCTTCAGTAGTTGTGGCTCGTGGCTCTAGAGCACAGGCTCGGTAGTTGTGGCGCACGGGCTTAGCTGCTCCGCGGCATGTGGGATCTTCCCGGATCAGGGTTCGAACCCGTGTCCCCTGCGTTGGCAGGCGGATTCTTAACCACTGCGTCACCAGGGAAGCCCCAGATTATGTTCTTCTGAGTCCCACTCTGGGGTCTCAAACAAAGTTTACTCACTGATTCATTCATTCATTATTCAACAACTATTTACTGAGGACCCACCATGCGCCAGCCACTGTTCCAGGCACAGGAGACCCTATGAAGAACAAGCTGACGAGGTGCCTGCCTTCAGGAAGCTCACAGCAGGGCACATGCTGGAGCACACGTAAGAGGCTCACGGGTTGACACAATAACTTGGCAGGCACACATATAAGTTTGATGATGGGAGATAATAACGTCAATTATGAAGGAAATTAAAAGGGTGACATGATAGACAAGGGTACCTGGGAATGGCCTTCTTTGGAGTGACAGCCAAAGAGCCAGGATAAGTGTTCCAGGCAGAGGGAACAGCAAGAGAAAAGACCCGGAGGTGGGAGGAACCAGGTTACAAAGGTGACTGGAGTACATCGTGGGAAGGAGCCATGGAGGGAGATGGGCAGGGTATTCCCATTCCCAAGCACTGCAGGAAGCCACTGGAGGAAGGGTGGGGTCAGACTGACGTTTTAGAACATCCATCTCTCTGGCTGGATGGGTGGCAGTTACATTCTGCCCCAGCCACTCTGGTCTCACTTTTCCCCAAATGCCCCAAACACATTCCTGCCTCGGAGCCTTTGCACTCACTTTCCTCCTCCAGGAATGCTGTTATCCCAGAGAGCTCCAGAGAGACCTCCTTCCGATCCAGCCTCCAATATCTCTCCATAGCAGAGGGGCCATCCCTGACCACACGCTATAAAATCACACCCCATCCCCAGAGCCCCCCATCCTCTCTGTTGTTGTATTTGTCTCTGTAGCACTTAGCTATTACACAGCAAACACACGTTGATGTGTTTGTCCCCTCCAGTCAAAGGTAAACATGCCCAGGACATAGTGAGTATTCAGTAAACATTTGGGGAATACGTTGAGTGGCCGAGCACACTGGGCTGAACCATTAACCTCTCAGAACCCAAGTTTCTCTCTCTCTTTTTAAAAACATTTTCTATTTTATTTATTTATTATTCTTTTTCATGTTTCTTTCCATTATGATTTATTATAGGATATTGAATATAGTTCCCTGTGCTAAGTTCCTTTTCCTGTCTGACTTCATAGTACCCACGCTGAAGGTGATTCATATTCATTCATCAGCTTACTTATTGATTAGTTTATTCATTCACTCATTGTCTAAGAGATATTTATTGAGCATCTTCTATATACCAGGCACTGCATTAAAATTAAATTAGATGATGAATCCAAGTAGCTAATGTAATAGATAATTGGCTAGACTTAATAGGTAATAGGTTAGAAGAACTAATCAGGCACCTGTTATGTGGTACAAATGTCACCTGGAGAGATGCCCACAAGAGAGGGCAGCCGGCAGCATCACTCACACAGCCAACGTGGACTTTGGTTCCAAGGCCAGGCAAGGTCTTGACTGCCGACCCAACTGTTCTGTTACCCCCACTTTCCCCACCCCCACATCCATTTTCCTCCTTCTTTGCCCTGCCCTGTGTTCCATGGGGCTGACCTCAGGTGTCCATGCTCTCTGGCTCCCAGCTGGCCAATGTGAGGCCATGACAAAAGATCGGGAAGAGAAGAGGACAGAATATCTATTCCCTGCTCTCTTCTTGCTTTGGGGTGTGATTTCTGGCTCTGGCCATGTCACTCCAAGGCTACAGCTCTGGCAGGCAGCACCAGTCTGCTCAGTGGACCCTGCCTTAGCAGAGCTCCGATGTCCCCACGCCTCCCCTGCTCTTTCAGGTCTAGAGTTAGTAACAGCATCCTGCTCCCCAGCTAGCCTCTGGGGCTTGTCATCCCTTGATCATACCCTTAATGTCCCTGAATGCAGGCCCTTCATTGAGGACCCTTGAACCATCAGAGTTGCTATCTATGTCCTACTGGGACTCTGACCAGTAGACCCACCATAGCAATTAATAGTGCAGAAAATGTCCATTGTTTCATAACAAAACTGGCATAACAAAATACTGTAGACTTGGTGGGGGGCAGTGCTTAAAAACAACAGAAATGTATTTCTCATAGTCCTGGAGACTGGAAGTCTGAGATCAGAGTGCCAGCATGATCAGGTGAAGGCCCTCTTCTGTATGGCAGACTTCTCACTGTGTTCTCATATGGTGGGTTCTCTTTTATAAGGGCACTAATCTCATTCATGAGGGCTCCACCCTCGTGACCCATGCACCTCCAAAGGCCCTATCTCCTAATACCATAACATTGGGAGTTGGGATTTCAGCATATGAATTTTAAGGAGGACACAACACTCAGAACATAGCAGTCGCATATATTGTAAAAAAACAATGCATATTGGTATGGTTAGATATATACCATATATACATACTATTTTATATCTACTCCCCTCCCCTCCCTCCTAGTATTTAGAAAAGTCACTCTGGCTGAACTTTTGACATAACCCTAAAGAGATCATCCCCTCACCCATGGCCCAGCCTTACAGCTGTGCCCCCTTCCCCTCTCACCGACACTGCTGCCCCTTTAATTCTACAGACTGGCATTAAATGCACTGTGCTCTACAGAGCTTCCTGTAGGCATCTACAGGTGCCAGCACTCATGGCCTCATGGCCTCCACTCACGGCAACAGCTGTACCCACACTTCAGGATCAAACTGGTCCATTTCCTTCCAGCTTATAAATTGTACCTTTTTTTTAGGTCTAGTGAGGAGGCAGGTAAGATAGAAAGTAGCCTTGCAAATCGAACTGTCATTTCCCGGGGGGTGGGTGCTGGGTGCACTCATTCTTCAGCATTGATTCATTCGACATTGGTCTCAGGCCAAGAATATGCTGGGTTGCCACAATGCCAGGCTCTGCAGACCCAGGGATGAACTGGCCAGACAAGGACTGAGGCTTTGAGAAGCTCTGTGGGGGAGGAAAAGAGAAAGAGAGAGGGAGAGAAAGGTGTGCCAACAAAAACCAGTTTGCCGAGACCATATTTCTTGGCAGAAGGAACTGCCCAAAGGGGAACGGTAGGTTCCCTCCACTCCAGGACAGGCCAGGGACCCAAGGGAAGTTCTGCAGAATCAGGAAGGCCCTGAGCTGGTATATGAGGGCCATCACCATCCAGCCAGATCTTCATCACCCAGTTGGCTGCTAAATGCTGGGTGTTGCTCCTGAGGGGGCCGGGGCAGCTCAGAGAATTACGGGAGGATCAGCAAAGCCAAGGGATGGAGATACACGTAGTTCAACAAGAAAAATCCGTCGTATGCCCTCACTGGTGTCTGGGGAGCAGGTTCAAGTTTGCCCCATACCTCTCCCTTGATTGATCTCCCATTTTGGTCATGTCCACGATTGCAAAACAGAGAAGGTGTTATCACTCTCCTCTGCCCACGGCATCTGATTAGAGACAGGAATGAACGAATCGGTTTGTTGAATGCAGCCCATGCCTGGAAGCTCACTTCTGGGTACAGGGTGCCCTGTGGCAGGGCGTAGCCCAAAAGACTCACCTGGGTAGTGATTAGGAGAGCAGATAAGAGAGTCGTTTCCTGCAGTCACAGTCTGTTCAGAAACTCCCTGGTGGTCGCAGGTTTGATAAAAATTCCCACCCTCCCACGTCGGTTGGGTCAATGCTTCAGGTCACAGGTAGGGAGGAGTACTTAGGAAAAAAAGTGCAAGGGTTGCAGTTGGGGCCCACCTAGAACACTGGAGGCTGAAACTATGCCAAGAGAGAAGATGGGCGTCCACGTGAGGCAGAAGCAAATACATAGACCTAAACAATGGCCTCTCCTGGAGCTCCACGGCCTCTGTAATTTAATTCCAGAGCAGGTGAAATTTAAAAGGCCACAATGTGATAAAGAGATAGGTGGGTTTCATAAAGATGCTGGCTTTTTGAGCCAAGGGAACGAAGGAGAGGAGGAAAAATGATATTGACTCAGCCACGGGAGGTTAAAAGTAAATACTGTCAGTGTAAATAACTGGGCTTTTAAAGGAAGTGTTTCACACCATTTCAAGGGCATCCGTGGGAGCTGGGAAGGGGAAATTAGGATGGGCATAACTCGCTGAGGGTACCTTTCTCTTTTCCACTCCATCTTTAGGGGACGCTAAGAGGCACTAAGGAGAATGGAGAGAGTGCCTGGGGATACAAAGACCCCCTGATTTGTCTGCCGAATGGGGGTAGCTTATACCTGACTTTTGCAGGGGATTGTGACCTTCCCTCCAAAGGTTTAGAAGATGCTGTCTCTAGGAGATGTAAAAATGAGTCATTCAGAACCAGGGAAAACAGGCATTTAGGTCCACGAGAGCTGGAACTGCATCCATCTCAGTTGCCACAGAATTCCATGTAACACGGAGCCCGTCACGGAGAAGAGGTTCTGGAAATATTGGAGTGAAAACAAGAAAGCAACCAACAAAGAGGCACGCCCACAGCACCACCAGCCAGCACCTCCTGGGCAGCTTCTAGGGGAAAAGCACTTTTCATCCCTTAACCCATTCCATCCTCCCAGTGTTGCTGCAAATAGGAACTGTTATCCCTGTTTTACAGATTAGGAAACTGGCCTTTAAGGAGGTGAAGAGACTTGCCCAGGCCACCCAGCTGGTTAGGAGAAGGAGCAGGATTTGAATCCAGAGCCACTTGTTCAAAAGAGTATAGTTATCCAGAGCTGAGGGAGAGGGCAGAACCGGGGAATGTTCCACAGCTGGCTCCACGGCAGTGTCTCAGCCTCAGGAACATTGGCCCGGATGCCCAAGCTCTCAGAGAGGATGGCGGCCACAGGCCAAGACCTGGAGAAAAAGCCCATTCTTTTTCCACGGGACCTGCCACTTTCAGGAGATGCTGAAACCATTTCCCAAACGTATCCACTCTAACATGCTGAAGGATCTCAGGGCACAGCTAAGGACATGGGGACATGCCCCAGGTCTTCCCCAAGAGCTGTCCGGCTCTCCCAGAAGATGCCCCAAGGTGGTCATGATGCCACAGATGATGCTGTAACTTGCCATGAAACCACTAAACAGGCCATAAATCTCTGTGCCTGGAGCTGAAGACCACACTCTCCCGCCATGTGGGCTGCCCTGGAGCCTGACTTTGAACTTCCTACTCGCCAGCTTAATAGAGACACACTCAGGAGTAAGCAAGGCCAGGTGCTTGATTTCGAACCAGACAGCAGGAAAGTGACCATGACAGAATTGGGTGATTTTTGCACCTAAACAATGGGGAGTGAGTTGCTAGGCTCTGCAGGATTCTCCGTGGCGAATGGACCTCAGACTTTTCTTTCCTCCTAGCCTCCCGCCCAACACACTCAGCCCAGATCCCTGTGGTGGCTGGGAAGTAGCCACTGGGTATGAGCATATATGGAGCTGACAGAGCCAGGGTGGGCAGGGTGTGGCAGGAGGATGGTGGTCTTGCTGGTCTCATCCACGGGAAGGAACCATCCCAGCTCCAGCATTGACTGGGAACATGCATTATCCCTCCCAGAAGAGCCATGCTTTAGTGGATGTCCATGAACTGGGGGTTGGCAGAAAGAACCAGCTGATATAACGATGAACATTTCTTACTTCGAGATATACATACATATATATATTCTTGGGGATTCATTAATGTGACTTGGGGAAAAAAATCAGCGTGGCCCATATTTGGTCCATGATTTGAGAGGCAGCCTATGAGCACGACCTTGGGCAAGTGACGATGCTTACCTCTCTGTGCTTCAGCAACCTTGTGTGCTAAATGGGGGGAAATGAAAGTTGATATTGACTAGGTCGATATATTTAAAGCACTCCCAACCATGCCTGGCATATCGTAAGTGTTCTCTTGAGTGATACTGATTATTACTATATCACAGATATGATTGCTTATAAAAATGTTAAATTTACTTACGTTAAAAAAGCACTTGAGGGCTTCCCTGGCGGCACAGTGGTTGAAAGTCCACCTGCCGATGCAGGGGACGTGGGTTCGTGCCCCGGGCCGGGAAGATCCCACATGCCGCGGAGTGGCTAGGCCCGTGAGCCATGGCTGCTGAGCCTGTGCGTCCGGAGCCTGTGCTCCGCAACGGGAGAGGCCACAACAGTGAGAGGCCCGCGTACCGCAAGAAAAAAAAAAAAAACATTTGAATATATTCCTCTTTTCTATTTCTTCCTGGTTCAGTCTTGGGAGATTGTACCTTTCTAAGAATTTGTCCATTTCTTCTATGTTGGCATACAGTTGCTCATAGTAATCTCTTATGATCCTTTGTATTTCTGTGGTGTCACTTGTAACTTCTACTTTTTCATTTTTGATTTAACTGATTTGGGCCCTCTCCCTTTTTTTTTTTTGATGAGTCCGGCTAAAAGTTTATCAAGTTTGTTTATCTTTTCAAAGAACCAGCTTTTAGTTTCATTGATCTTTTCTATTGTTTTTGTTTTTAGTTTCTATTTCATTTATTTCTGCCCTGATTCTTTATGATTTCTTTCCTTCTGCTAACTTTGGGTTTTGTTTGTTCTTCTTTCTCTAGTTCCTTTAGGTGTAAGTTTAGGTTGCTTATTTGAGATCTTTCTGGTTTCCTGAGGTCAGCTTGTATCACTATAAACTTCCCTCTTAGAACTGCTTTTGCTGCATCCCATAGGTTTTGGATCATCGTGTTTTCCTTGTCATTTGTCTCTAGGTATTTATGAACGTGTGTGTGTGTGTGTGTGTGTGTGTATGTGTGTGTGTGTGTGTGTAAAATGTTAAGACCCGTGCAGGAAACCTGGGAAGGTGGCATGAGAATGCTTGTAGCTTGGGGAACACAGAACTTCTAGCTGATTTTGTCAGTCTGCCTTCCTGCTGACTCCTGGCAGAGCTGGCCTGCTGTGCCCACGATCCCAGCATCTCCTCTAACGCAGCCCATTCTGGTGCCCAAGGGGCTTTTATGAAATTCAGCCAGGCTCTCCAGGTGGCCTCCCTGGTGCTCAGAAGTAGGCAGGGGTGGGGAAAGAGGATGCTGCCCCAGCTTGTCTCTGCTCCTTTGGCCCAGCTTCTTGCCTCCTACCAGAGACCTAGAGGGAGCTCGTTGGCAGGCATGACCTGACTCATTTGACATTAGACAGCAAGAGATTCATAGAAGCGTTAGCCTTTCCCACTCTCTGCCCACACCTCTGGCCCCAAGAAAGCAGTCTGAAGTGCCCGGATCCTGTGGGCCAAGGACTTGACACAGTCCAAGGGCTTGACACAGCCCAACAGGTAGTCACGGAAAGTCTGTGGGCCCGCACACCTGCTAACCAGCCCTGCCCGGATGGGCCTGGGCTCTGCTCCCTCCGTGTCCTCTCACCGCCTCAGAGAGGTGACCCCGGCAGGATTGCCACACTCTCTTTGTAGAAATTCAGGGAGCATTCTACCACCGCCTCCAGGGTCTCCTCAGAAATGAACTTCGAAAGGATTCGGTTTTGCATGTAGCACCAAATGTCCTTGGAGGGGACCCAAGATTAACTTGCCTTATCTTGAAGTCTGCCTGACAGTCGACTGGGTCATGGTAAAGTTCCACTGCAGGCAGAGCAATTAAACCATCCCGAGCACCTATGTCCCCCACCAGATCCTTCTGAGGCAAGGGCAGTGGCTGACCTCCTTGTGACCCCAGCCCTGCAGCAGATAGGGTTGCTTAAGTCTCTGGGTGGGGGGGGGGGTCTGTGCCCTCTGACACGCATGGCCAAAGGCTTTCTCACCCATACGTGGACTGATAACCCTGCACACTAGGCTCCCTTGGGAAAGGGAGACATGGGAGAGCGTTAGGGAGACAGTAGGGTGCCCCAAATCCTTGGGAGGACCTGAAAGGCTGACAGGAAGACATTAAGCCTGAGCTGGTCCCTGGACTTGGGATGGGGGAGCTCTTAGCTGAAGTAGTCACAATGGTGTTAGGAATAAACAGACCATGGGGACAGAAAAGACAGTCCCCAAAGAGAGGCATTTATGCCTAGAATACAGTTAAAGTACGGGTGGCTATCAACTGATTGTGACAAAGAAAGATCTCTTCCATAAATGGTGCTGGGATAACTGGTTAACCATTTGTTGGGAGGAATAAAATTAAATCATTACCTACACCATATACACACAAGCTTACATTCCAGATTGACTAAAAATCTCACGGTTTTATAAATGGTATGAACATTGTGTTAAGGGAGACAAGCCAGTCAGAAAAGGACAAACGCTGAACAATTCCACTTGAGTGAGGCACCTAGAATAGTCCAGTTCATAGGGTCAGAAAGTATTGAATAGAATGGTGGTAGCCAGGGTTTGGGAGGAGGGGGGAATGGGGAGTTGTTTAATGAGTACAGAGTTTCAGTTTGGGAAGACGAAAGCATTCTGGAGATGGCTCGCTGGGGGTGATGATTTCACAGTCATGTGTACTTAATGCCTCTGAACTGTACCTTTAAAAATGGTCAATTTGATGCTACGTGTATTTTACCACAATTAAAAATAAAAATTTTTAAATGTCATATTTTGTGAAATTACAGGAGCATTAGAGAATACTATGAGATAATAGTCTTCATACCTTTAGGGTGAGGAAGTCCTTTTCAGTGCAGAATCCAAAAAAGAAAAGGTTGACAGAGTTAAAATTACAATTGCACTAAGTGACAAAGATGACTGACGAATGTTTTAATGACAGTCAGGAGAAGAACAAAAGAAGAATAATAGATCTCCTGCTCGGGGCAGCAGAGCACTAGTCCAGGAGTTCCGAACCCTTGGCCACCTTCGCAAGTTCTACCTTTTCATACAACACCTATTTTATCATTTGCCTCTTTTTCCTTTATACTCTTAATCAACTTAAGCGAGGAATGCTTTACGGACAATAAAATGCACCCCCTTTGCGTCCATGCCATGAGTTCTGACAAACTTAGATACTCATGGAACCATCTCTAGGTCAAGATACAGACCTTTTCCATCATCCTAAAAGTGCTCTCGGGCCCCTTCACATCCATCCTCTCCCCCATTCCAGGGCTCTAGCGCTGGTTTACCGCTTCAACAATTTGCCTTTTCTGAGAAAATTTTAGAAGTGGAAGCACAGAGTACACAGTCTTTTGTTTCTGACTTCTCTCACTTAACACAATGCTTTTGAAACTCATCATGCTGTTGTGTGCCTTGATATCTTGTTCCTTTTTATTATTGAGTAGTTCTCCTTTGTATGGAGTTGCCACCGTTCCTTTATCTGTTCACCTGTTGATGGACGTTTGGATTGTTTCCAATTTGAGGCTATTATGAACAGTTACTGCTAAGAACATTTGCATGTAACACAGACTTTCACTTCTATTGGGTAAATACCTAGGAATGGAATTGCTGAGTCATATGGTAAATGTGTGCTTTAAACTAAATTTTAACTTCTATTCACTTTGAAAGAAAACTTGAAGTCACTACTATAATGAAAAGGCAGTATCCCTTGCTATAAAGCAAACTTTACCATAATAATAAAAATCTCAAGATTTAAACAGACACAATGGTATTGTGTTTCGTTTGCAAATACTGCGTCTGCCACCTTATACAAAGCAAGGCTCTTACATGCCTGAGATATCCTTTCTCCTGCCAAAGGCTTTGGGCTTTGGGTTAGTCCCAGAGAACTCTCTGCTAGGTGTTGGAGAGGTGTTAAAGTCGGGCCAGGTTAACTGCGAGGGAGGGAACGACTCTGTGATTCCACGGTACGTAATGTCACGCAGGTGCGCCACCTGTAATCACTACCTGAGCAGGAAAGAGGGATGACACAGAGAGTCAGTGATTTTGCTCACCCCTGCATTCAAGGACAAAGCCCTTAAGCTACATATAGCTATTTATTTAACAAAAAAGTATAAAGCGTTTATTATGGGCCAGCACTGTTGTAAGCGCTTTATAACTATTAGCTCATGAATGATAGATAGGGTAGAACTAATTTTTATGCGAGGTGAAACACACACCTGGCTGTTCCTGATGAGATTAAGGGTTTTTTAAAAAATTTATTTTATTGAAGTATAGTTGATTTACAATGCTGTGTTAATTTCTGCTGTATAGCAAAGCGATTCAGTTATACATATAGACATTCTTTTTCATATTCTTTTCCATTATGGTTTACCACAGGATATTAAATATAGTTCCCTGTGCTATACAGTTTCTTGACCCAACTAAGTAACATTCCAAGTAATGTGCACGTCAGACAGTGAAGCCCCTGCTCAAATCAGAAGCCACAGTCAGAGATGAACCTGGTTGTGATGCTCTCAGCCCCCTGTAAACCTTATTCCTAGAGGCTCAAATGCCAACCCCTGTAATGTGGCAGCTGCAGCCCCAGTGTTGCCCATAGTCACAGATCTGGAAGCAGATCCAGGTCAGTGTCCAGGCCCCGTCAATGACCAGATGTGCAATCTTAGGCAAGCAACTTAGTTGCTCTGTGCCTCAGTTTCCTCACCTGTGAAATGGAAATAAAAATGGTACCTGCTCATAGGCTCTATAGGCTAATTGGAAGAACGGCATGACATAACCAGAGAAAAGTATTTAGCACAGTGCCTGGCAAGTAGCCCTCAACGAATGTCGGATGTTCTAGCTTGTTGTTATAACAATAATCTAAATGCTAATACATAGGGTGCTCTGAGGATTAAGGAGATTATGGGCCAGTCTGTCAACAAGCGGTGATTGTCAAACAGCCACTGTGTGCCTTGGACTGTCCTAGGCTCTGGATCCCTAGTGGTGGAAAAGGAAACACAGGCTTGGTTCTCCCCCTCATGAAGCTTGTACTCAGTGGAAGACAGAAAATAAGCATGAAAACAATAGATAAGATAATCTGGGGTTTCTGTAAGAGCTATGAAGATGATAAGCTAGAATAACTTGATACAATGAAATTGGGTATTCTTTGGTTTGATCAGTAAGGGCCTTTCTGAGGGTCCAATGACTTAGATGACAATGAAGAGTCAGAAGAGGCCTTGAAAAGATGGAGGGAAATGGAATGACAATGAGCTTTCCTAGAAGAAAGATTAACATGTGCAAAGGCCCTGGGGTTACTGGGTTTGCGGGTAAATTAGGCCAGAGGGAGACGTAGGTGAAGGCCTGATTATCCAGGACCTGGAAAGCCACTGGAGAAGTTTGTATTTTATTCTAGTTGGAACAGAAATATTTCCCTTAAAGTATTTTAAGCCAGGGAAATAAGTGATTCGACTAGAGTTTCAGAAGGATCACTCTGTCTGCTGTGCAGAGGATGAACCAGAGAGGGCAAGAACAGAAGCAGAGAGCCCAATTTGTAGGCTGTTGCAGGAATCCAGCCCACAGATGTTGGTGGCTTGGGGCTGGCTGGTCACTGTGCAGTTGGAGAGAAGTGGTCCTATACAGGATGCCTTTTGAAGTTACAGAGGGCAGTCATGCTGATGGATTAGAGAAAGAGCGTGAGAATATGAAGGGAGTCAAGAAGAGTGCTGGATTTTTGGCCCCAGTAACTGCTGAATGGAGTTGCCACTTCCTAAGAAGGATAATGATGGGAGACGAACAGGTGCATTTGGAGCATTGTAAGTCTAAGGTGCCTGTTAGACAGTTGTAAAGGGAGTGCAGTGTCTGGAGTCCAGGGGGGAGATCCAGGCTAAAAATGTACATTTCAGATAAAAACACAATATATTCTAAAGATATACTAGCAGATCGCATCACCCAGAGAGACAGAATAATTAGAGAAGATGGGTCAAGCTCTTCAACACTCAGTAGCCCAATAGAGAAACACATCTGAGAAATGTTGCCTACCACATTCCCCTCTCAGGGATTCCCAGCGCACACCAGCACATTAAATGAACTGATAAGTTCCGCAGTTCGTAAAGAAGGCTGCTTACAGTTCTTTAACTTAGGATTTCCCAAATGTATTTGATCATGGGAAACTTTTTGCATAGAAAACCGATGAACAAGCCACGGGATGCCAAGCAGATCAAGAGCTCAAGCTGGGTCTTCAAGGATGAGTGGGATCAGAGTGATTGAAGTCTAGGAGAGCACAGAGAACAGACAAACTTCTGTGAAGGGCCAGATAGTACAGATTTTAGGCTTTGTGGGCCATACGCTCTGTGTTGCAACTACTCAGCTCTGCCAGTGCCAGCACAAAGGCAGCCACAGACAATATGTAAATGAACAGGCATGGCTGCGTTCCAGGAAAACTGTATTTCCAAAATCAGGCAGCAGGCCAGATGTGGCCCACGGGCTGTAGGTTGTTGACGTCATCCCTTGATCTAGGATAAGGAGATCTAAAAAAAGGCAAAAGGCAGAGGGAGATGTGACCCAGAGGAGAGAACAGGGCAGAGTGGGGAGGAAGCAGAGGGTCTAGGGGAAATGAGGAGTCTGCCTGGCTGGAGGTGGGTACCTCCCTCTTCTGTGGGTGTCTCAGCAACCTAGGAGGGACAGCAGAGGGTCCCAGCATCCAGTTCTACAGACAGAGAAGCAGAGGCTTGGAGGTTAAGCAGCCTGTCCGACTGAGACCCCAGCTCACGTCACCTGATTCTGAGCGCACTGCAAGGTAACCTACCCACGTGAGGGAGGCATAAGAAGACAATCCTACAGCCAGACTCCGCCCATCTCGGTGGATGGAACTTTATCCAGAGGCCATCTTCCCCTCTGCCCCTCGCCCAGATCAAATGGCTGTGCCGGTCCATGCCAGGCTGCGAGCCTGGGCCGCCACCTTCCTCCCCGACTCCAGTAGATGAAAGGAAACATTGCCTCACCAAACAGGGAAGATATGTGAATTAACAAATGCCAGTGCCTCCGGTGCCCATGATAGCAAAAAGAGATCCAAGGAAACACTGATATTTATTTATCTGGTGTTTTCTTTCAGATCTAGCAATGTGACAATAACACGTGTCACTGTCAGCCCAGGCCCTGCTGGCAACACCTTGAAAACTACGTGGAAGTTCAGCAAATAAACAGCAGTCGCTCTGATTCCAGTGATAAAATACCAGTGTAAGGAGAGCCTCCTGGGATCCATAATCTGGAATTGTCAGGGGATAAGAATTGTCTGTCTTTTTGATAAAAGATGTCAGCTACCCTTCTGGGTTTTAAACAGAAAGAAACACTTCTGATTATGAGACTGGTTGTATATCATGAAGTCTGTTGAAAGAATCAGTGTTTGCAATGAATGTGCTTCCCTTGCCCATCAATGTCCTTAAAATTTCCTTATCGGAAGAAAATTCAGCCAAATCAGAGTTACAGAAAGTACACAACCCCGAAGTGCCTTGTTTTGCTCTGAGCCCTTGCCTTGTGAAGGCTGAAGTTTCCTGATTACTATTCAGTGCAAAAAGCCTTCAAAGACTGCTCCAGAATCGGCAATTATTATTTTTTTTAAGGCTTAGGACTAATTAGCCTCATGAAAGATTGTTTTGTTGTTTGCGGTTTGTGGTTGTTATATGGCTTGTTTTGCCTTGAAAAATGCTGCAATTGCTTTTCTTTCTCAATTGAAATTCAACAGGGGAAAAAATAGCCCAATTAGGAATCATCAGTGGACTGCCTCACACATAATAAGCCCGAATAAATAAATATTTATTGAATGAGTGAATGAATGAATGAATATTAAACAGCTTCACATCCTGGGATGGACTAAGGATCCAGAATAAGAATTTAAATAACCATCAATACCTGTTGATGGAGGCAAGCGAGAGGACCAGTCTTATTAATACCAGTCAAACTCAGGGGGCCTCCAGGACACTGCGAAAGGTCGTTTATTCATTCAGCAAACTTTTCAAGGAATGTTCATTCCGCTCCAGGCTTCTGCTAGGTGTTGAGGGTTTAGCGGGGAACAGGATGCCACGGTCCCTGATTGCCTGGAGCTCATATTTTAATGGGTGGAAGGCAGACAAAATACAAGTACACAAACTAAGGAAAGAATTTAGGCTTGAGAGTTTAAGTGTGTTGGAGGTTAACAAACAGGTTAATTGATCGGGCTAGGAGGCGCTGGGGAGCCCCAGTTCAGGAGGTACCTATCGGTCTGAGCTAAGAAGGATGAGAATGCACCAGCAATGTGAAATCACAGATGTTTGTGGAATATGAAGTAAATGTTACTCAGAATGTATTCGTTCCCTTTGGCTGGTGTAACAAATTACCACAAAGTTGCTGGCTCAAAAACAACAGAAATTTATTCTCTCACGTTTTGGAGGCCAGAGTCTAAACCTAGTATCATCAGGCTGAGATTAAAGTGTGGGCAGGACCCTACTCCCTCTGGAGGCTCTAGGGGAGAATCCTTTCCTTGCCTCTTCCAGCTCTGGAGGCTGCCAGCATTCCTTGGCTTGTGGCTGCATCTCTCCAATCTCTGTTTTCATACGGCCTTCTCCTTTGTATGTTTCTCCTCTTCTGAACCCTCACCAGAAGGGATTCGAATGTCCATATTTCTACCAACAGTCCGATTAAGACGATGTGGGCTTTTTCTCTCCTGTGCCTCAAAATTCTTCCAGCTTTTATCCGTGATTCAATGCCGAAGCCACTTCCACCTGTTCAGGTCTTTGTTACAGGAGCATTCCACTTCCTTGCTGCTAGTTAAGAATCTCTTGAGTTAATCAATATGCTTGTAGTACAATCAGGCTTGGCTATCTGCTCAAAGGACAGGTCATGATGGAACATTTTAGAGGTCATGTGATGTATTCCTTTAGCACCAATTTCTCTCTTATTTTAACCATCACTGGGAGTGGGGGGATACACCTGCAATGTAATACGTTGTTCACTATTTTCCAAAACAAATAACACTCACTGTAATTTTATCTTTTCTGGATAGCCTTGGGGTCATTAGGGTGAACTTCTGTTGCTGCAGGAGAGCAAGGCTCTACCCTAAAGGCTATTAAGTGCGGTCCTGCGTACCCCACCACTGTGTTCCCAGTCTGCTAGATTTTGTGCCTAAACATGAAGGCACCCCCAAAACTGCTTAGATAATTGATTGTTTTCCTACTTGGGTTTCCTCCTAGGCTCCATGTACCCAGAGTCTCACCCTTGTGACTTCCATGTTGGAAACACCCAGCCCTTTCTCAAAGCTCTGACACGAAGAGATGAGTTTGGGTCACTGTGATCTTTGCCAGACACAAATGGGTGTGTCACAGACCTCTCTCCATGTTTACCTTCCTCTCCCATCTGCACGCTTAAAACCGTTCAATAGTTTCTCAGTAGCCCAATAGAGAAACACATCTGAGAAATGTTGCCTACCACATTCCCCTCTCAGGGATTCCCAGTGCACACCAGCACATTAAATTCCCAGTGCACACCAGCACGAAAACCAATCCCTTCCATGGCCTTAACAGGGCCAGCAAGGCCCAGTCTAGTGAGGCCCCTGCTGATTCTCCAGACCCATTCCCACACTGTGTACTCCAGCCACCCCAGCCTCTTGAGGCCCTTGCCTCTGCCACGTTCTCTCTGCCACAGGGCCTTTGCACCTGCAGTTCCCTCCACCAGGAGCGTTTCTCCTTTCCCATCTCTCCCTCATGCAGCGAGTTCTTCTCATGATCCAGATCTCAGAGCCAGTTTCTCTTCCTCGCAGAAGTTCTCCTGACTTTTCTGACCAGGTCTTTCTTCCCTATGGGGTCCCAAAGCACTAGGTTGCTTTCCTCTGTAGCGCTCATCCCAGATGAACAAATTTGCATTTATTCATGTGATAATATAAACTTCTGCCTTATCCTAGCCTAGATCATTCACTCCTAAGGGACTTTAACTGTGCTCTTTACCTTTGTGTCCCCCATGCATCACACAGCTGCCACTGTAGACTTGTTGAATGAGTGAATGAATGAATGAGTGACCTGCTGAAGTCCTAGATCGCCAGTGGCAAATGATGACCTCCAAGAGGTCCTTTATCTCCTTCAAGAGAAGATGAATCACCTCTCTTTCAGAAGTCTCTTGAAAAAGTCGGGCCCCGCCTTCTACGACGCACACATATCTGTCCCAGCCTAGGCAGGCCTGGGCCTGTCACCCTGCAAGAAAATGATGTGACTCTTACCATCCTATGTGCCAACCAGAGCACTAGCCCCAGCCCATCCTCAGAGGCCCTGTTCACAGGAGTCCCCAGTCCCAGTGGACAAGCACAGTGCTGTGCCCCCATTAACCAGGTTCCTGTCATTCTAGCTCCACCTGCTGTAGAGCCATGCTCCAAAGGGGGTAGGAGCCAAAGGGCCATGTCCTGCTTTGGCTGGGCAGCGCCTGAGGGACCACACCCGCTGCCCCAGCTCACCCAGCAGCGGAAAAGGAGCGGGCAGTGAGGTCACCGGTTAGAAAAGGAAGCGGGTTCCTCCAGAACCAAGGAGGATGCGTCACCTTCCCAGAATGCAAGACGCAGCCTGATCAGACCCCGAGGACCATCTCCCAGCAGTGAAAAGGGGAGGGCTTTACCTGGTGCACGAGACGGCGCTGTTGGCAGGACACAGCGTTTCCATGGTTGTCTGGATATGGACTGAAGATGGCTGCTGTCTGCATCCTATTGCAGGGGTGTGACCTTCAGAATTGATTTAACCTCCAGTGCTTCAGTTTCCTCATCTGGAAAATGGGTTTAAAAAATAGCACCTAAAAAAAATAAATAAATAAAATTAAAATAAATAAAAAATAGCACCTATCTCATAGAGTTGCTGTGAAGATTGAGTTGACACTGGCAAAGTAGGGGGGCCAGACACATAGCACGGGTGCGACAGTTGCTGTAAGATGAACTATTACCATTATTATCAGCTATTACTGTTACTGGTGGAGGTGACATGTTGTAAATTCCATTCTCCCCTTAAGCATCAGAATGGTCAAGGCATAAGGCGAATTGGTTAATCCAGTTTTCTAGACTGGGAGACAATCTCTGTACACACCAATTTTCAAACATCGTGCTATGTGTATTTTATAAATAATTTGCAAGTTGGCTCAACCTCTTTGATGTGTCAAAAGGATGTTTCAGACCCTATAGGGTCTTTGAAGGGCCTGGGAGTCCTCTGAAGGGCCTGAGGGTTCCCATAGCCCTGATGCAGGCAACACAGTGTGAGATGAACATCGCAGGCTCGGGAACCAGACTCACCAGGTTCAAGTCCCAGCCCTGCCCTTTGCCGGCTTCACTGTGCCCTACCACGGACCTTTGTCTGACCTCATTTGGAAAATGGGAATAATACTAGCACCTTTGCCATAGAGTCATCGTGAGGCTTTAATAACATAATTGACTCAAAAGCATTTAGCATTTATCTCAGCGCAGAGCAAGTATGTAATAAATGTTTGCTTCTAGTTGTTAGGGTTGGACAGGATTCAACTCTGCAAGGCATGGGGTCCACCCACAGTGGCTGAAGACGTGGAAGATGAAAACTGGATCTACAGGGTTTTTAAACTAAAACTCCACGCCCTCTTGTTTTCCTACCCGGCATCTTACTCATAAAAACCGAGAACCCAAAGAACATAGGGTGACAGGAGTCACAGCTTGCTGCCTGGGTTCTGGGTCAACAGGACTTGATAATATGGTCCAGGCTTTGGACAAAGCAGCCCTGCCTGGCCACGGCGAAGGAGATTTGTCATTTGGTTTGGAGTCAGGGGATGGTTTCGCCTTTCCTTCTGGACGTGCGTCGAATTCCAGCCAAAGCGTGTACCAGCTGCCCTCCCCCCCACCCCACTGGCCCAGCAGGCATCTATCTCGATGAGAAGCAATTTCACAAATTCAAACGGGGCGCGTCTTCTACGCGCGTCTCCTAATCAGAGTGCACGAGCCCAATTTGTCACTATGCTGTTTTCTTTCACTCGCTGCTCTAATTGTATAAATATGCCCAGAGGTTTGATGAAACTTCTAACATATCAACAACAAATGGCCCACTTACAGAGTGTGTTGTGGTTATTTTGAAGCGGGGCATTTCCCTCCTGAAGCGGGAGGCTCCCGTCCAACCCAGCAGCCTGGCACAACTGGGTTACCGCTCCTCGGATTCAACCTAATCCCAGGGCCTGGACCACAGCAAGCCGGGAGGGGGGCAGGGGAAGGATGCCGCAGAACACCGCTGTCTCTGACTCCTGGGCTGACTCCAGACAGAACCAAATCCCATCCTCTCCCAGATCTTTTCTCTCTTTGGGATTATGCAAAAGGGCAAACGGCGAGACTCAGGGACTTGAGGGCTCGATGCCGCTGGGGTTCAGGCCTTTTCTATCGGTTTCTCATCTGAACCGCTTTCAGTGCCTGATTTATTAAGAGGCTTGTGGTGAAGCTGTTGGGCTGCTCCCTGGAAACTGATAGTAAATCCGAGGTGTGGGTCACAGGTGGTGGAGCTCCCTGAGCTGGACGGTGGAGAAAAAGTCTAGGAAACCGAAACAAATGTGTCTGCATTTGCTTCTGGAAGTGTGACTTCAGGATTTCCTTTTGTATTTATTTTGAATTCCCTCCTCTTGGATTTAAACCTTCTGTCTCCTCTACGTTCATGTTCACATTTCAACCTATAAATTTCGTTTGAATAAAGGAGGTGTCTAGCAAGGAGATAAAACGTTCTTCAAGACAGAAAACTTCTGTCCCCACCCCGGCCCCCCATCTTTCACACATTTTGTCTCAAGCCACAGATGTTTCCTCTGCCTTATCGGTATGCTAAAAAGAAATCCAATATGCCGGGCTTTCACACTTTCCGCCGCAGAAACAAAAGACAACAGGAGGGGAGAAAGGCCTTGCTTTACTTGGAGTGGGGAGAGTTAGGAGGGAAATGGGAAAGGGCCAGGTGCCCTGGGAGAGGAGCGGGGACTCTTGTTAACCCTGGCTCACCTCTCACCCTCAACTGAAACTATGCAAGTCATAAGTGCTCCACCCACCTGTCGGGGCGAGGCTGCAAATGCTACCCTGATGTCACGTTCCTAATGCTCTTCCAGGGCTCCGGTTACGGGCTGTGCCGGGACCGCGCACTTGGCCCCGTGGAGAGCCGCCTGTCCCGCCCGCCCTCTGCTCTTCTGCCTCCTTCACTGGGAATTTCCATTTCCCCACAATGTTAATGGCACAGTCCTGGTCCAGGGCCCAGTGTCTTGAGCCAGAGCCCTTCCTGCCTCGTCCAGGAAGTCCCCCAGTGACCAAGTCCTCTACCCCATCCCATCCTACTATGTTTGATGTAACCTAGCCCTCAAAGCACTGTATTTAGGATTTTAATTTTAACGCGCCCGGGAGAACTTCTTGTAACACTCACACCCCCAGGTAACGAATGGTACCACTAGTCACCCAGACCTCAGGTGTGTCGAGGTGACCCCTCACCCCATTCCAGCCACTCAGTACATCGTCCTGTCACCACAACCTCTTAAATGTGTTCCCGTGGGCCCCCTCCTTCTCTGGCTAGGGCCACTGCCTTAATTCACACACTCACCTCTCATTAGACCCCAGCATGGGCAAATGCTTTATTTGTAATAGACAGATATATATATATATATAATGTGCAATAGAAAATAAATTGCTTTTTCATTTATAACAATGAGGGCTGTCTTTCTGAATAAATATATCTACTACAGAAGCAAGTCCATATACACTTTGAAAATGTATATGGGAGAGCCCGCCTACCTGGTGGGTAGACTGAGCAAACAGGTTAAGAGCACATGCCTGAGTCCGAAACCCAGCTCTTGCAGTTTCCTCGCTGTGTGACCTTGGGCAATTCTTTAACCTCTCTGTTCCTCTCAGGATTATGGTGACGATCAAATGAGTTACTGCTTACCTTACACAGGATGAGTGACATGCAGTGGTGCTGCATCTTCACTGGGGAAGTCCGGACTAGTGCACAAGGCTCCTCTGTGCCTCCTGCTTCTAGAAGCTGAATCAGAGCATGTCACATCCCTACTGAAATCCCTTCCCGTTGCCTGCAGGATAAAGTCCGAACCTCTCACCATGGCCCCTGATCTTCCACGGTCTATCTCCTTCCTCTGCTGTCATCTGTACTCAGGGACCCTGCAATGTCAAACTCCTTACTGCCCCGCAAGTGCACCTCATTCGTTCGTGCCTCTGAGCCTCTGCACGTGCTGTGCCTTCTGCCAGACATACCCTTCTCTCATCTTTTCCATTGGGCAAACTTCTCCTTCTCATGTTTCATTTCCTCAAGGGACCTTCCTTCCCACATCTTCCCCAGACAGGGTTAGACACTCTGAAACATCGGAAAAAAAAAAAATGTCAAAAGCAACTTCATTTAAAATCACAAACAGGGACTTCCCTGGCGGTCCAGTGGTTAAGACTTCGCCTTCCAATGCAGGGGGTGCAGGTTCAATCCCTGGTCAGGGAGTTGGGATCCCACATGCCTCGGGACCAAAAAGCCAAAACATAAAGCAGAAGCAATGTTGTATCAAATTCAGTAAAGACTTTAAAAATGGTCCACATCAAAAAATAAATAAATAAAATAACAAAGCTAAAAATATTCACCATGAAAACATCTTTTTTTTAAAAAAATCACAAACAAAATCATGTGTTAATCATGCAACAGGGTTTCATTTAGAATTTACCTTGAGATAAATGAAAGATTTCCAATACATTTATTTGACGTTTAACCACATCTAGGCTATAATTACAACTGTGCGTTCATTTTGAGAACTAAAAAAAGCCACTCATGTGCTTAGCCACAGTTCCTATAAAATTATACAAGGCGTCAATCCGACTGTTTTCTCTCCATGTTTGACTTTGACAGCATGATTATTTTAAAAGTCCATCTTGTGAACACATCAGAGGATTTCATTCATGTTCTCAAGAAACACTCAACACCTTGATATTCAACTCATCCTCTCGCAAAGCCCTTACCACGTCGTCATCCCTGTTCATTTTTCTTTTGCCAACTGCTCCACCTCTGCTGCCAGGTCCTCTTTGAACTCTGGCTTTGAGAATGACTCCAAGAAGTTCTCCAAGTTCACTTTCATCAGCTTCGTGAGACCCTCTGTCTTTTACAAGACTGTTGATTTCAGTTCGCAGTTAATTTGAGTTGTATTAAGTCATGTGTGTTAAGATGCTTACAACATGGGATTATCCAAAAATGAATACTCAAGGACCTCTGTCTCTCTTACAGCTCTACCATCCACCGTGTTATAACTGGACATTTGTACCAGTTATAGGACAAATGTAGTGAAGCCTCTGTCTTTGTCAGAAACACCCAGTGCCCCAGGACACCCAGCATTGGGGTGCACACACAATGTGCCTCCAGCGCCCCACATCCCCCTTTCCGCATCTGTTCCCCCACCTCCTTCCCTCCAAGTTCCCCACCACCATCACCCCAACACCCACAGACCACTCCACACACACTTCCCTCCTTTCCTTTCCGTTTTCACATGCTTGCTGTAGAGAAAAGCGGTTCTCATTATTGACAAGGTCAGGCGGGAGTGGCACATATATTCTAATCATCGTGCTAAATCTTGTCAATTAATGTAGCTGCCCCAGGGCACAGGGACAAGAGTCTGAGACCAAGTAATGCATCCATGGGAAAGACCACCATTGTGGTTGACCAGTGTCTGCCCTGAGCCCAACTGGAGAATGATGGGGATGTGTGAAATGTTTCCCAACAGGGTCCAGTGTGGATTTCAGACACATGAGCTTTTCTCATCTTGTTCAATAGTCTAGAAACCATCCAGGGAACCTCTTCTATAAGCCAGGGCTTAGCCCCAGTGAAGGAGCAGCTGCGCCACAATAAAGAAATCTCACATTGCTGACTAGGGTGGGGCAGGGGTAGTGAAGCTTCCTCTTTGTCAGAAATACCCAGTGCCCCAGAATACCCAGCTCTCCAGTCCTGAGGAAGAGTAGGAACCACATTTCCTACTGAGCCCGTATAAGTCACCTCTAGAGCTTCCGGGAACACCAGAAATGGGTCATTAAGAGACAGGTCTCCAGTTTGGTAGATTCTGCTCCCTTTCAGTGGAATAGTCCGTTCATTCGGTCATTCAGTCATTCAGTGAGTCAGACCATCGGTCAACACTGCCCAGGACAGGGAGGGATCAAAGTTGGCCGGGTCCATCTTGAAGGCAGAGCCAGGCACATAAAATGGGTCTCTTAGAAGGAGCAATATTTCTGTAAGGTAATCACTTTTATAATGTCAAATTTAGTTTTGTAATTCTTAAATTTTTATGATGGAGAATTTGGGCAAATATAAAAGTTGACAGAATATCACAGACCTCCACATATCCTTCACCCAATCCCATCAATAAATTTACTTTTAATTACATAAATAGTACATGAATACACTCACTTGTAAAAATTATTTTCAAACAGTGGATATAAAGCTCAGGATCTCCTTAAGCACCTCCCCCAGTCCCATGCCCCTGGCCAGAGGTGACTACTATCATTCCTTTGGTGGTTTCCCTTCCAGACCTTTTTCTATAGATTTCATGCATCCGTGGAAATACATGGTATTGCTTTGGGTCAGTTCTATAGTTTTGTTTGTTGATGAAATGTTGCTTTCACATAGTTTATTTCATATGTTTGGATCTTTCTGCATCTTGTTTTTTTCACCAACAGAAAGCCTTAGGGAATTTTCTAAATCTGTACATAGAGTTCTACCCTTTGGCCATCGCTGAGAACTCATGCTGACCAGAGGGGACAAGGGACATGAAGGAAATCCAGGGGAGGTGATGGCTGCCACAGAGTGTCATTTAACCATTGCCTCAGGATGGACATTTAGGTTGTTTCTAATTGCCTACTAAACAATGTTGCAATGAACATCTTTGTGCAAAGTGTCCTTAGTTCACGTGCTAGTACTTTCCTAGGGTAGATGGACACCTAGAGGTAGAATTGCTAGGTCAAGGGGCATGGCCATACACAATTAGTTTTTTAATAAATTTATTCATTTTATTTATTTTTTTTGGCTGTGTTCGGTCTTCGCTGCTGCACGAGGGCTTTCTCTAGTTGTGGAGAGCAGGGGCTACTCTTTGTTGCCGTGCACGGGCTTCTCATTGCTGTGGCTTCTCTTGCTGTGGAGCACAGGCTTCAGTAGTTGCAGCACGTGGGCTCAGTAGTTGTGGCTCACGGGCTCTAGAGCATGGGCTCAGTAATTGTGTGCGTGGGCTTAGTTGCTCTGCGGGTGGCATGTGGGATCTTCCCGGACCAGGGCTCGAACCCGGGTCCCTTGCATTGGCAGGCAGATTCTCAACCACTGCGCCACGAGGGAAGCCCCACATTTTTAATTTTAGTAAATCCTGCCAGATTTCCTCAACCAAGTTAAACTCTCACTGGAATTTTAAAAATGTCCATTTCCCCACATTACACAATACTGAAATTATTAAACTTAAAAATTATTTGCAGACTTCCTTGGTGGCGCAGTGGTTAAGAAACCACCTGCCAATGCAGGAGACACGGGTTCGAGCCCTGGTCTAGGAAGATCCCATATGCCGCGGAGCAACTAAGCCCACGTGCCACAACTATTGAGCCTGCGCTCTAGAGCCCGCAAGCCACAACTAGTGAGCCCACGTGCCACAGCTACTGAAGCCTGCACGCCTAGAGCCCATGCTCCACGACAAGAGAAGCCACTGCGATGAGAAGCCCATGCACCGCAACGAAGAGTAGCCCCTGCTCACCACAACTAGAGACAGCCTGTGCACAGCAACGAAGACCCAACGCAGCCAAAAATAAAAATAAATAAATAAATAAAATTAAAAAGAAAATGATTTGCAATGCAATGGGTGAACAAGTATATGTGATTTAAATTTTAATTTGCGTTTCCCTGATAACTTGTGAGTCTGAGTTATCTTTTCTTTCTTCCTTTCTTTTGACCATTTTTATTGTCTCACATGATTCAATGAAGATGAGGACATCTGAGACAAAGACACAGAGCCTGTGGCAGCCACTACCTCCCCAGGGTTCATTTCATGCCTCTTGTTCCATCTGGTTGCTATAAACCTTCAGTGATGCCCAGGGGTCCCATTGGTTGAGCATCACGGGTTCTGTGGTTGAGTTATAATAGAAACACTGGACATGGGTCTGACTTCCGGGATCTGAGGAGATTCCAGGAAAATGAGAGGCTTCTCTGCCATCTTCAATCAGGGAAGGCGTCTTGAGGGGAGAAGCTAGCCTGGCTGTGTTGAGGGTCCAGGACCATCCTGGGAAGACCAAAGGCTGGGTTCCCAGTCCTGGTCCGTCTGCACCACTCCAGGGCCCTATGCTGAGCTCTCAGGCCCGCCAACAGCCTGCTGCATTAGGGCCCAGCCCTCCCGGACCCAATCAACCCTGGAGAACTGGCACCAGCCCCAGGAGAAGGCACAGCCGTGAAAGAAGCTAATGTTACAGGTAATTTTGGCAGTTAAGACTCACGTTCAATTAAACAGATTTGTAGAATGTTACTTGGGAGGCCCAGCAATCTGGGCTGAGTCCAAATAGAATTAAGCATGGAGAACCCCAAGTCCCAAGCCCAACCTCTCCCCTGCCTTTTATGTCCAAAACTGGCTTTCTTGCCGCCGGCCTGAGAGCTCACATCCAAAGGCGCCCCAGACCGTGTGGCTCCCTGCCTGACAGCCCTATGTCTGTACAGAGCTTGGCAACCCATCCACTGTGTGTCACCTCCTTTGAATCTTTAAACAACTCTTTGGGGCCCCTCCCATTTTAGAGATGAGGAAACTGAGTCTTAGAAGAATCTTTCTCAAGGACGCTCATGCAATGACTCAACCCAGAGGTTACATTGTACGATCTACAGGTCTCTCTCCCATATACTAGAATTTAGCATTTCTTGTTTTATTTTGTTTTTTGCTTTTTCCATGTCAGCTGCACCATGATTTACTTAATAATTTTCTTTAAATCTACTCGCTTGGAAAAACTTATATACCTTACTCTAGGAGGACTATTCAGGTAACCGTGATTTTGATGTACAAACTATATATGTTTGCTTATATGCCCACATAGCTATGGAATACACAGAAAAAGTTCATTCTGTGTACCACCCCAAAGTCTCCTGTGTACGGCCAGGACGCCATATTTGTGCCTCACCTTGGAAACACCTCTTGGTACCTCACTGCTTCCTTGGTAACACGTGACCCTCCACCTAGGAGGCCAGTCTTCTGGTTGGGGGCAGGGGTATAAGGGAAGTATTCTATAGCTCTGGGGTCAGGCAGATCTGAATTCAAATCCTGACCTTGCCACTTTACTAGCTTTCTGAACTTGGCTAAACTTCTTAGTCTCTCTGAGCCTCAGTTTCCAGGTCTATAAAATAGGGCTTAGAATAGTAGCCTCCTCGTAGGGCTTCTGGCGTAACTCAGTGAGATAATGCGTGGGATGGGCCTGGCACTTGGTAGCTCTCACGATGTTCTGTTGTCTTTGGGAAGGAGAGGAAGCAGGATGCTGCCTGGTTCCTGCCTGCAAGAGGCCACGGCAGAGTTCAAGTTCCTGACTGTCTACAAGGGCCAGTGTTCATACCGTTGGGGTGACTGTCCCTCCAGGTTAAGAATGCAGAGTCTTCGGACAAGGCTGAGCCTCTGCCCTGGGCTCAGGCCTCTGCTTGGCTAAACTTGGAGCTCAATCCAGGTGGGAAAAGTAATGACCTCAGAGCAGGTGGCCCGTCCCCTCAGCCCGGCTCAGCTGTACAGGGAAGGCAAGACTGGGAAACATGAGCCAGAGCAGCAGAGACACTTGGGGTCATTGCCCTCCCTGTGGACCCCCCTAAACAATCCAGGGTGCGTCTACTCACTGTGGTTGTGGGCTCCACCTGGGGTTCTCAGGAAGCTGGAACCTCCACACACGCTTAGGAACAGTGTTGTGGGCGGGGCCACGTTATGATGCTGTTGATGTCTTTAGACACTCTAGCCCTTGTGAGCCTCTTCCTCCATAAAAAAAAAAAAATTAAAACATATTTTATAATGATGTTGGTATAAAGACCGATTGAAATGAGTCTGGAGTCATTATTATATATTTATTACCACTATTTTCAATTTCCCTCTGATTTTAAAATGAAACTGATATTAAGACCTTTTCGTGCACCCCTAGAAGTACCATGGGCCCAGACACCGTGCCTGCCTACCTGAAGGATAGATAGGCTGTCTCGGGGTGCAGGGGATCAGGCTGATAGCATCCCAGAGGTGGTCCCCAGGGCTGAACCCAAAGGGAAGATGCCCGTGGAGAAGATGCTCCCAGATTGGCTGTCAGGTACTCCTGGGTAAGCAGGACTTTCCCAAACAGCCTGGAAGGGGCTGGCCTCCCCTGGATAGCGGGACCAGACCTAAGACCGGGGCAAATGCCCCAGGCTGAGTCTGGGGCACAGACCCCAGATTCCAGCTGCACCTTCCATGTCAAGGATGGAAGGAGGAACCCAACCAAGTGAGGTGCTTGGGGGACATGCCAACCCTAGGGACAAATCTCCTGTACTCAAAGCCACCGTGACGCTCACCAGACTCCTTCCCAAGAAGTTTACATTCCCCCCAAAACCATGCCCTAAATACATCTTAATAACAACAGGTGAGCCTTCTACCTGGCCAGCTCCGTGGCAAGCACTCGCTGGATTTCTTCAGGCAGAGCTCTTGGTTGCAATGACAAACCCAACCCAAGTTGCTTCAGCCAAAAGGGGGCATTTATCATAAGGATTCAGGGAGTGTCAGGGAAGCCAAAGGCAGGAAAACACGGCTCCTTTGGGAGTGGAGCTATAGAGACGTCCGGAGGAGCATCTGTACCTCCGTACATTTCACTCTGCTTCCTTGGCAATCTGGTCCAGAGGCAAAGTATGACTGCCCCATGGCTCCCAGGTCCATGAGTTATCATTTTAGACACCTTCAGACACCACTGTGCTATCTCTTCATCTTGAATTTCTCCAGGAGAGAGAAGCTGATTGGCCCAGCTTAGGTCAGGGGTCCTGCCAACGAGGCAGGAACACCCAGGACAAACGACACTTCTGGGGGCCTTTGTCCTGTGGATGAAAGTGCAATTTCCATAAAAAGTTGCAGTGGAGGGTGAGCTGGGAGGCCACCTCGGGAGTTCCATCAGTTTTGGTCCATCCAATTTAATCATTTAGTCCGTTAGAAGCAGAAGGAATGGAAGTGGAGTGGGTAGCAAAAATGTATCCAGTTTGCTGGTTGAGTCCAACCACAGGAGAGTGACGGGCAGAGCCATCTTGGCACAGCTGTCATCATTGCTGTTGCTTGCAATCCTTCAACCAGAGCGTGATATATTTACCCAACAGCCGCCCTTGGGGTCTTGGTCACAAACACATGACCAGGGCCAGTCTGCACAAAGCACTGGGGCTACAGGACTCCCATCTGTGCCTGGGGGCAACGCGCTTTCCAAGCTGAGGATGGCTGCCTTACAGACACCCCTTCTCCATGGAGCCCTAGGTGGGACACAGCAGGAGAAAAGCAGATCAGGGCTGGGTGGGCCTCAGATACAGTCTGGAGATGGTAACTGCCATCCAACAGCCCAGCGCTGGGCACTGGCTGAGCCTTCAAGCCAAGAGAAGTTGCAGCCAACATACCAGCATCCCAGACACCAAGCAGATGACACTACTCCTCTGCCATCTCTCCCAGGGAGCCTGCCAAGTCCCCAGGCCCAGCCAGCACTGACATTTAAAGCAAAGTGTGTGTCAACCATATTACACAATATACCAAGCTGCGGGTTATTATGTGCAGGGTAAATTGACCACAGCAATTAAACTGAGATTAGGGAGTGATAAAGCCCGAATCCCAGGCCACCAGCGCTGTAACATACGGAGGCCTGACTATTACAAAGTGTGAAAGCCACATCAGAAGCTCAGTGACATGGCCCTCGAAGAAGACTCACCCAGTCACCCCAGTGCCTCCCTTATTTGGCTGACTCGCCATCTTTATTAGGCTTTTCTCCTTTTGACAATCTGACATTCTCAAGAAGACGCAGCTTACACCCGGCATCCAGGAATGGCTGAGGACTGCCATGCAGGGCCAGGGGAACGTGTCCTCAAAGAAGTGTCTGACCGGCTATGGCTGGATGCTCGCTGGCTGTTCCCAGCCCCTTCCCAATTTGGACGATACACAGACACAGGGGGTCGCCTAGAGCACCAAAAGTGGGGCGAGGGGCCGTTCTCGGCCCACCAGTGCCAGGCATTCCATTGGCACCAGGCAGCCTCAGAGCAAGAGCTAGAGACCCCACAGGCAGGACCAGCTAGGAAAGTCCCAGGTAGCGCCAACCCCATCTGATATCAGCTGGGCAGAGCACGAGGGCATGGTGAGCGTTTTCTGGCCCTGCGACACACACTACACATCTTGAAATGAGCATGCACTGACCTTTGAGTCACTGGCTCCAACCTTCTGGGCTATAGGGCTGTGGTCTTGCCAACCGCTTGTTGGCCTGTTCTCCGGGCCTTTTGCCGGCCCCTGACATTCAGATCTTACTTGGTGTGTGGCGGGGGAGGGGGAAGGAAGTATCCAGAGGAGGCTTCTTCCTCCAGGGCTGGGTCTGAGCCCTGAGCCCTCAGAGAACTGCCTTTTCTTCGCAAGAATTCTCCATGCCCTGAGACGGGCTTAGCTCCAGAGCCCACTGCCCCAGGAGCCTCGGTGGGTCAGGGCTCCGTGGTCAAGAGTATAGGACATGGATTCAGACAGACTGCAGTTCAAATTCTGGTCCTACCTCTTGCTCACTACATGACCCTGGGCAAGTGAGCTGCTTTCTCTCAGCCTCAGTTTTCTCATCTATAAAATGGCCCCAAATAGAATCTCTTTGGGTAAGCATATATACATACATACTGAAAGCTGGGGAAGGATTCTACCCATCGAAGGCTCTCTAGCTGCGGTGGTGATAGATGATGATGATGATGATTCCAGGAGAACCTGGCATTGAATTTTGTTATTACCCCGACCATGAGGGTGAGTTATATTCTGGGCTCTCATATAAAATGTTGCCAGGGGGCTCCTTCCGTGGCCAGAGGCCTGCTTTGTAAACACATCTATTGTTTGCCCTTCCTCTGCTCTGCTCCATAATGGGGTGTGGGCAGTACTAACTCTGCAGGCCGTCTGTGGTCTCAGACTCCTGTAAAAACCGGCTTCAGTTAGCTGCAAGGAGGTCCTGGTGGGGGTCTGGAGGGTGGGGGAAGGGAAAAGCCAGGGTATTTCACCCAGAGTGTTCTCTCTCTGCCTCAAGTGGCTTTCAGGAGAAACTGCATCTTCTCTGTGACTCAGGCTCCCTCCAGACAGCCTGGCACGGCTGCAGCTTCCAACCGGGTGACCCTGGTCCCAGGGCTCGGGAAACACAAGTTATCCAAGTTACCTCACCGTTCCCTGCTTGGCATCTCGACTCTTCCTCTAGCTGTAATCAGTTCCCTGCCTTCATCCCCCTCTGTTGAAAACACTTGAGTTCGTGTTTTCCTGGCTGGACCCTGACTGATCCACTCCCCTCTCCAAAGTGTCTTTGTTGCATTCAGAGACAGCAGGGTCCTGGAGAACTTCTCAGCATTTTGAATTTTAATAGATATTGTGCCCGTCACCCACTCAATGGCAAGCTCTATAAGGGGAAGACCTGGGACTGTTTGGTTGAGCCTTGCATCCCCCAAAGCCCAGAAGAGTGCTGACACATAGTAGGCATCTTATAAATATGGTCCAAAGAAAGAGCCCGTTTGGAGGCAGCCCCCTCAAAGGGGTGGGAGCAGGGGAGGTTCTGTGATGACTGTTGAGTTGATTGAGAAAACAGATAGACCTCTGTCTCACTGTCTCTTTATTATTAGAAATAGCAATGATGGTGTTTAGAGGGTTAAAGAAGCAGATTCCATCTAAGCTTCCAGAAAGGCCCAAATCAACCCCTGGATGGAGTCAGATATAGCCCACTGTTAAACAAGCTAAATGAGTTGATGGTCCGCACTCTGTAGCCTGAGTTCTAATTGAACATTCTACCCCACCCTTGTTTCCTTTCCTTCCTTTGCTCCTTCAAGGGGCGGCGGGGGAGGGAGAGAGTGGTGGGGAGACCATCTTGTTTGGTTTAACACATCCTTATACATTGCCCAAGGTCCTTTCCGGTCGGAGGCAGATCTGAAAAAATGAATGTAATACTGCTGTAACCCAGAGATACTGTGGGTGGGGGAAATGGTTGAACCCAATGCACTGGGTCTATTTGTAAATGGGCCCCTGAGGTCAAAATACCACTGGCCAAGCTTTTTGAGCAGTTTTTGGTTCTGAGTGGTCAGGAAGGATGAGGAATCTCTGCCCAAAGCTGAGTAGGTTCTAAATGATGAAAACCTTGGCTCTTAGAGAGGTATATATTTGATGTCCCTGGGAAATGGAATGGTGGGGTCTTCAGTCTACCATCTGGCTCCCCAGCAACCCCACCTCCAGGCACCCTGGAGATGACTTAGAAGGGCTCCAGGTTCTACCTCTACCCTGAATCACAATTTATCTGCCCCTTGACCTACCCAGCAGTTCCCTGCTCTCAGCTAGCTAGCACACTGAAAATCTTCCAATAAACTAATTCATACTAAAGTGTGAATAGTTCTACGTGGGCTTCAGGTGTTTGCTTATGAATTCGAAAGGTGTCTTTTAAGATCCTTTGGAAGGATTCTCAACACCATCAATGGAGATGTAATCTGGGAGATTTCTGGAAGGGAAGCCTTCTCACTGAGAGTCTGTTGACTTACCGTCCAAGATTTCTTCCTGGTTACAGTTCGGCCACAGCAGGACCTTGAATGAGCTACATCATTTTCCTGAGCCCCTGATTTTCCTTCTGTTGCTTGAGTGGGTTGAATAAAATGGCCTCTTGGGACCTTTCACTCAAAAGTTGGTTCCTTGAATCCAAATTTCTTAGCTCGACTTTTAAATCTTTCCATACACCCTAAACTCAACTTTATTCTCCAACACTCCCCATACAGAAACCAGACAGACCACATTAACAATGCTATTAATAATCATATAAAATCGCTGGTGTTTCTTGAGTACTTATGCGCCAGGCACTGCTTTAAGAACTGTTTCCATTTGTCCCTGACAACAATCCTAATAAAATCATTCCCATTTTACAGATGAGGAAGTAAGGGCTTGAGTCACATGCTCACATAGCGAGTAAGGGCTGGGGCTACAGTTCAAAACCAGGCAGCCCATGCCCTAAGCCATGACATCATGCTGGTAGACTGGTCCCCTGGACAAGATGCAGTACTGCCCTCACTGTACAGATGTGAAAACTAGTCCCAGAGAGGTTAAGTAACTTGGTCAAGGTCATGCAAGCAGTAAGCACTTCCCTTGGGCTCCACCATGTTCCCACCTGATCTCAAGACCCTCAGGCTGCCCTCTGGCTTCTGAGCAGCCGCCCATCCCTCATCACCCTGGAGGTGCCTCTCTCTCTCTCTCTCTCTCTCTCTCTCTCTCTCCCTCCTTAGACTGTCTGACCTGCCTTCCCATCCCTGACCTGGAAAAGCAGCAGAAGACCTGAGGGTCTGGGAGATTCAGCAAAGCCAGTAAGTTGCTCCTTTTCCATGAAAATACAAATCAAGAAACCCAAAGTCTTTTCATCGGACCCAGAAAATAAACTTCCTTTCTTCTAGGCTGGGGTAGTAGATGCCAAGTTCCACCTCAGGCCTTTAGAAAACAAAACCAAACCAAACACTGCTAAGCCTTAAACCCTTCTATGATTCCATTTATAATAAAAACATGGACTTCCCCTCTCCCCTGGTGGGGCGAATCGCTGCGGTGAGCAAAGCTGTTTTCATAGTCAGCTAATTACCCCCTTAAAGATGGCTGATGATCTAACTTCCCGCCCTCGGCTTGGCCTGAGAGGTCCCCTGCTTGGCTCCAGAGGCCTGAGTGGAGGAGAAGTAGGCACTAGGGGGGTGAGAAGGGGCAGGACGGAAGCCCCCATGACCCCCACCTCCCAGAGCCTGGAACAAGAACCCTGGAGGCAGAAAATCAAGCTTCCAAACCTGCCTCTGTCAGCTCCTGTCTGCACAAGTGATGTTACCTTCCTGAGGTTCAGTTTCCTCATCTGTAAAATGGGGACACCAATGGCGCCATGAGGAACTCAGGGAAAGCACAGGGTCTGGCACGGAGCGAGTGCTCAGTTGGTGCTAGATCAGTCGTCTCTTTCCCATCCTACTTTCCCATCCTACCCAACACTGAAAAGCCAGACTGGGCATTTGCCATTTCCACATGTTCCTCCCCAGTCATAATAGTCATAATAATCATGAACATTTAGTGAGCACCACCAGCCAGAACTGATGTCTTAAGTGGTTTATAGCTGTTATCTTATTTAATCCTAGGAACAACCTTAGGAGACAAGTCCTATTATTATGCCCATTTTACAGAGAAAGCAATTGAGGCTCAGAAAGTTTAACTTACTCAACTAGGAAATGCTGCAATAGAATTATTATTTATAATATTTCAGTAGGTATATGGGAGTTTTTGTGTTTGTGTGTGGGTGTGTTTCATCTCTGAAAAAGAAAATTGGATAAAGAACTTGCTGGGTATTGAATTCTGGGATAAGAAGGATCTTCTCAGGGTTTGAAGGCAATATTCCATCATCTTCTAACTTCCACTGTTGCTGTTGAGAAGTCTCTTGCTATTCTTATCCCCCCGTGTGATATGTTTTTTTCTCTCTGGAAGTCTTTAAGACCTTCTCTTTACTTTTAATGATCTGAAATGTCATCATAGTGAACCTTTAGTTCAATCTTTGTGTCAATCTTTGTTCATTCATTGCACTGGAAAGCCAATAGGCCATTTAATCTGAAGATTTCTGGGCAGTGTTCTTGCACTTTTTTCTTTGTGTCTCTTTTCTGTGTGCATTGTTCCTAAGCTTCCTGATAGTGGGATAAAGGACACATGGGTTTGGCCTCTAGTTTCTTAAAAATCTTTTCCTCCTAATAGCTATCTTTTTAGTTTTTTTTTTAAATGTAATCTTCTGAAAGATTGTCTCAACTTTATCTTCCATCTCTTCTATTACATTTTTTTTTCATTTTTAACTATCGTATTTTTAGTTTTTAAGAACTCTTTCCAAGAACATGTTGATTTTCATAGATATAATATCACTCTGGAGATAATATAGTTGTTTGTTTCAATGCTTCTGGTTCCTATATTGTCTTTATCTCCTGTCTTCATTTTTCTTGGAGGAGGGTGGGTGTCTTTGCTTTTTCATATTGAAGACTTTTCTCAAATATCTGAAGATCCTTGTTTGTTTGTTTATATTTGATAGGCTCTAAGAAGTGACTGGGAAGCTCGATGAGTTTTGATGATTGGACAGAGGCCATATTTTGCTTTTAGAGACCCTCAATTGTTAGCAGTCTTTCCCTGGGGGCCACTCACATTCTCCAGAGAAGAATCTCTTATCTCCTGCAGGGTGGCAGTGGGAGAAAGGGAGGGATGATCATAAAACAAGCAGATGGAATTCAAGGAGGAGAGAGGATCGACCATTCAGTGTTCTAAATGTGATGTGTTATTGGGATTTGCTGGGAAGACATTGGGAACAGGGCAAAGGAAAAAATGCGTATGCAGGAAGTAGCATCTTACTGATGTCTTGGTTAAAGCTTATTCTTGTCTGAAAACTCCAGCCCTTTGATCTACACATCCTATGTTGTTGTTTCCATGTCAGATGGCGTCTAGTAGGTTGTTATATTTCTGTTACATTTTCCCCTTGAAACTGTTTTTGAGAGGTACTAATACTGGGAATAATATAACTAAATGTTTGAAGGTTTTTTTTTTAATATTTCTATCTTTCAAATGGCACAGTTTTGATATTTAAACCCCATAATTTATTGTTTTCTGTTTGAGTAGTAAGCTTTTCTATTATTCAAGTAAAAGGTGTTCCTAGTAGATCGTCTAGACCAGGAGTTGGCAAACTTTTTCTGTAAAGAAACAGCTAGAAAATATCCTAGGTTTGGGGGACCTTATAGTATTTGTTGCACCTACTCAATTCTGCTGTTGTATTATGAATATAGCCATAGACAATACATCAACAAGTAGACCTGGCTATGTTCCAATAAAACTTTATCTATAAAAACAGATGGTGGTCCAGACTTGGCATTCAAGCCATAGCTGGCTGACCCCTAACCTGGAGAATCTAGACTAATAAAATGAAAGAGAGGGCTTCCCTGGTGGCGCAGTGGTTGAGAGTCCGCCTGCCGGTGCAGGGGACGTGGGTTCGTGCCCCGGTCCGGGAGGATCCTACATGCAGTGGAGCAGCTGGGCCCGTGAGCCATGGCTGCTGGGCCTGCGCGTCCGGAGCCTGTGCTCCGCAATGGGAGAGGCCACAGCAGTGAGAGGGCTGCGTTCCGCAAAAAAAAAAAAAAGAAGGAAACTAAATTACCTGACATCCTACCACCCAAAGATACCTGATTTCAGTATTTGAGTGTGTATCTTTCTGATTTTTTCTCCATGCATATTTATTTCATTTTCAAAAGAGAATCGTTATCTATATACAGTTATAATCTGGTTTTCCCACTTAATATTTCAAGAACATTTCTGCCATTAAATCGTCTTCAATAATATTACTTCTAATAGCTATGAAATATTCCATTAAATAGATATATCACAATTTATATGCCCATCCCTTTATTGCATGACTTTTTTTTTTTCAATTTTCATCTTTCCTACAAAGAATCAGGGCTGATATTTAATTGTTGGGCATGAGTCTAGCCACACTAATGCTCTATAAGAGGCATCTGTTCTGATTAGTTGGTGCCCTGGCCATGACAGTCATTAAATACTTTGAATATCAACCTTATAAACAATATGGGAGTAGCTATCATCAGAACTCTTAGTTCAATGTAATAATTATTCACTTAGGATAAATTCCTAGAAAAGGACTTGCTACTTACTAAGTATTAACATTTTTGACATTTTTGACAAGCATTGTAAAATCAAATTCCAGAAAGGCTATAACAATTTTTAATCCTACTGGCAGAATATGAGAGTTTCTCTTTTCTACAAAGGATCTTTTTAATAAGTAAATTTCACAAGTGATCCTGAATTCTTAAACTCATAAGTAATATGCAGGACCAATGTAATCTAGCCTCCCTCCTGAATGGTGCATAGAATAAACTCTTGTAACACATCCCAGGCATGCAACCTTCAACTTAGCCTTCTCAACGTGGGCTCCATGGACACTCACTGCAGCACTTATGCTTAGAAAAGAGAATTCTGTGGTCAAATAAATGTAGGAGATGTTAGTACTGTCATCCCTCTTTCTGAGAGTCCCAGAGCTCACCAACACAAATACAAGCACTGAAAAGGCATACATTCCATTCTGAACCATTTACCTCTTTAATCTAGAGTTTCCCAAACAAAATCCATTCTTCAAGTAATGTCTTATAGAGGCTCAAACGACTAAGTCTCCTGAACAAGTTTGGAGAATCTGATCTAACGTGTGTCCAAAAAGCGTAACCCTATCATTGTACAATAGCACAGTCTTCACACCCAATAACCTCGCCATCAACATAAAACAAACAAGGAATTAAGATCATTAGCAAGTAATAGAAAAACTTTCATATGAGGACAAGCTTTAAAAAATGAAGACTACTAATTCTGAAAAGAGGGATGATGAAGGGGACATAACTGAATGGGAAAGGGGCTTTCTATATTCTGAAATATGACTTCGGCAGCCTATAGAGCATGAAGGACATCGTTTAGCCTTCACAGGAGACAACAAAGTCGAGGAACTCGTTACCCCATTAAGTTCAAGGAATATTCAGGCAAATTCGTGGATGTCAGGTTCAAAATGGGTTACTTGAGGAAAGCTAAGGATTTGGAGGAAGAAAACACCTCTGACCTTTGGAAGCTGACATCAGAGAAGGAAATTACAGTGTTCCTTCTTGGAGTCTGCCAGTCATCACTTAGTGCTTTTCATAAAGGTCTCCAAAGGAAGAGCTCCTTGCATCCCTTAATAACCCATCTCATGTATCCCATCATTAACTGCTAAGAAAAATCATCCTCGTGCCCATCGAAGCCCTTCAGTTTCTTTCCTGCCTGGAACTTAAAGAGAATAATTTAGAATTCCTTACTTCTTTTATTTATTAATGAAAAGGGAGGGAAGGACAGGTAGAGTGTGGGGAAGACCCCGAAAACTCTCAATATTGATTTTCAGTCATCTTCCCACAGTACTTTTGAACTTTGGAACTTTCAGCAAAACGCTTTTAGAATTCACACTTTAAAAGGGCGTAGGTCCCCAAGACACCCTCCTGCTTTCAGTGGTTCCTGAGTAATATACGTTTTATAAAGATGATATTCATTCAAGCTCGTAGGTCCTCTCTCCAGCGGTCTCCTCCATAACAGGGCATCTCATAAGATCACCAGCACCAAACAGCCCAAAGCTTCTGGGCTCTTTGGCCGCACAATAGATAATGCCGGAGCCTTCTTTCTGGAGGTCAGCATCTCAAGGCCCTCTACTGAACTTGCTAATTTTCTCAACCTTGACAAAGAAGATGGAGCATCTAGAAAGGGCTGTCATTTTATCACGGAGAAGACATCACTTACCCAAACCACTTTGCTTTATTAATTCAAGAAACGAACCAGAGATAGGAAGGGATTAGCCCCAAGTTGCAAAGTTATTGAGGAGTATGGCTGGGATTAGAAGCCTGGGTCTCCTTCAGCGGAGAGCTCTACCCATTTTCTCCTATTCCTCTTACACTGAACACTTTTGCCCCCTCTTACAAGGGGCAGTTGATGGGTCAGAGGGTCTAGGAAGATTCCTCTAGTGAAGATGGAATCCCGGGACTCCCAGTCTGTAGAAACAATGGAACTCTCCTGCTGTGTTTTGAGGTCTTTGTCTTGTGTGTGTCAAGAGTTAAACCTTTGGCCAGATGTGAACCATTTCAGAACACACCCTCCAACTGCCTAGTGAGACTCTTGCAAAAATGTCCTCCTTATAATTATGCAGAAAGCATCTTTCTTGCTAGGTTGCCAAATAATATTGCAGGGACTAAAGCAAAACTTTAGTTTTCCTCTCTTCCCTTAACTGTACATCCTTAGCTTGGTTTTAAATTTCTCCATCCTCCATTGGCATTGACAACCCTGGATTAGTAATGCTAAAAAATTTATCTTTACAACCTATTGTCTTAGGTAAGATTGTATCAACAGCTCCAGATGGACCAATCTCTAAGAATAATTTCACTTCCCCTTATCATTGACAGGAATCACATTTACATATTCTACTGGTGGGTGAGATAATGCAGAGATGATTAATGTCCCTCGATGTACAGATACCTGTAGACTGTTTGATCAATGTCTCCCCAAGAAAGTGTCTTTCATTCTGGAAGCTCCAAGTCCAAAAACACGCTGTGATTAATGTAACTAAATGTTTGAGGTCGGAAGAAGCTGCAGGCTCTGTTCCTGTGTCCCCGTCATGCTAAAGAGAGGTCACAGGAGACTGGATTAGTCATGTGGAAAGTCTATGGGGTGCTTTTGTATGGTGGGGGGGGGAATGTCAAATGTCCCTTTAAATTAAAAAGCAGACTCTCCCCTGGAATTGCTCCGCCAGGGAACAATGACACACTCAGTCTTTTCATGTAAATATCCCTCCCATTTTGAAAACCAAGCAGGTCTAATCCTGCATGTTGTATTGGAGTTGGGACCTATTCTGATTTATTTCACACATTTGTTAACCAGAAATATCTGGTTTCTCCAAGTTATCCCTTAGAGAGGCACTGGAACCAGCTGGAATTATGCACAAAAAGAAGAGTTAGATATTGTACATTGTTTTCTTAATCGTCCAGATTTATTTCAACATTTCAGCTGAGGTGCCTTGGAAGATGATTCAAAGATAACGAAGAGGTGAAACAATGACTCTGAAGCCAGCCTGAACTGCCTTACATCTCAAATTTTCCTTAAACTGGGTGACATTGGGTCACGTTCCAAATCCTCTCATGCCTCAGTTTACTCATCTGGAACCTGGGGATAATCATTGTAAGTACCCTTCAGGTTGCTGGCAAGCTTAAATGAGGAAACATTCTTCACGTGCTTTGTTCAGTGCCCAGCACTTAGCAAGAATTCAATAGATTCTCGCTATTGTTATTGTCATCATTAATTCTAAAAATAGCTTGTTGAAATGTCCCATTTTCGTACATGTCTCATGCACACTCTCTGCAAACAATGAGGTAAGGTTTTCTTCAGGTACTGTCTGGCTAAGTCCCTCCTGAAAGGAGACCTATTTCCACTGGAAAATATATTTAAAGAAATTATGTTCAATTCAAGTGCATTTACATAATAATATGCATATCTAAAACCTGACTAAGCCAGGCTGCCCGTAGCTGTGGGAGCTGAGAAGGCCATATTTAGGAATACAAATGACTTCGGGAATATGTTTCTGCACCCTGGACTGCTCCCAAGGAACACACGTAGGTCGTGATTAAATGGCAAGACTGGAAGATACTGGGGAATTAAGAAAGAGAATCCGGAACCACACACAGTGGTCAACTCCACAAGATGGAGTTTGGGAAGGATGAGCCTGAGTTGGGAGTGGGGGAATTTCTCAAAGGAGAGTGTAGGTCCTGGGAAAGTCATTCGAATCACTCATTCATTCAGACATTCATTCATTCAACAAATATTTACTGAGTGCCAGGTGTTGGGATAATGTAGTAAACAGATCAGACCTAGTTTCTTCTTTCATGAGGTTTACATCCCAGCAGAGAGAACAGACAGGACAAGCAAATATAAATCAGGTCATTTCGGCCAGGCATAAATACGATGAGGCAAGCGGAGCCAGCCATGCTCCTGTCTCTCAGAGCACAGGGAAGCCTCTCAAAGGCATGTGAGGAGCCTGGATGGCACTGTCCTCTTTTCTCTCCTGTAAGACTTTGGAAAAATCACACCCTTCACCTCTTTAGAACGTGAGACCCATAGCTCCAAGTGCCCAGCATGGAATCCTTTGAAAGGCAGGTCATCCAACAGTTACATAATCCAGCCCAGGTTTAGCAAGCACCCAGTATGTCTGCCGCCCAGTTCTCCATCCTGAGCCCATGGCAGGCATCACCAATCCATTGTGATACTGCCTCAGACACAGCCTAACTCCAGGCGGACCCTATCAATCAGTCAGAGTGGGCACTAGTGGGCTAGCCCTTGGCCTCTACCATGTATGAAATTATGGAAGTCTAAGAAGATATATGCTTTCCCTGCTCATTGACACAATCAGAAGATGCAGTTACTACATTACACAAAAAAGGGAGAGACCGCTATATGATGGCATGTGTCATATCCTTACAATAGCCAATCCTTTTTCCATGGACATCCTTACCCACCAATGGCAGGATAGGGCTCCCCAGCTGGAGCCCTCGGGGACCTGCAAGGCTGAACACTGTGGCCTGGCCCCTTCCTCAGTACCACACAAACACCCCTCTCTGAACTTTTACCTCAGAGGCAGCATTGGATGGGCTTTGGAGTTAGACCAACCTGAGATTAAATCCCGTCTCCATCCTTTGCCAGCTATGTGACCTTAACCTGTCTAAGCCTTAGCTTCATCACACGTAAAATGGAAATGACAGTATTCAACTAACAGGGTGAGCATTAAGTGAGCTAGTACTTTCAACGCCTTATACGTTGTTAGCTGTCAACAAATGGTATGTACCATTATCCTTATTATTGTAGTTATGTTAACAAGAAAGAAAGAAAGGAAGGGAGGGAGGGAGGGAGGGAGGAAGGAGAAAGAAAGAGAGAGAGAGAGGGAGGGAGGGAGGGAGGGAGGGAAGAAGGAAGGATAAAAGAGAGAAAGAAAGAAAGAAAAAAATTCTGCAAGAGAGTGTCATCACTGGACAAAAATGCCTCTTGCCTGCTAAATAATGCAAACTGTTTGTCCTTTCAGACTGTGAAGGTTTAGGAGGAGGTTTATGTGATTTTGCATTTTTCTCCAACAGGGAGAGAGAGCCAGGAGGGAAGGTGGCAGCAGGGGGATGTATCTCTAGCAAAAAAAAAAAAAAAACCACATTCAATAAATGGGAAAATTATTTAAATAAGCAATCCTGAGGAAAAAAATAAGGAAGCCAATTTTATTCATAAAACAAGTGATTTATAGCATTCTAGCTAAGAGCAGCTTTTAACTCAAGCCTCTGAGATCCAATTTATTATTCAACAAAATATTCAAGATTAATAAAGGTATCTTTAATACTAATATAGCAGCAAGAGCTAATATATGTAAAATAATTATTGTGAAAAGTATTATCAATATTTGGGGGAATAATGTACATGCATAATGAATGAATTTTGCCCCTGGGTTTAGGCTTATATCTTGGCCTGATTTTGCATGGAGAAATTCTGCATTATAATGAAAGGCAAAATGATCACACATTATAACTGCGAGTTTTTTATCACTGCTTAGAAGGATCCTAAAACTGTCACCTAAACAGGAAAAAAATATATATATTCCACATAAGCATGTATATGGTGAGATTTATCATTTTTTGAAAGGCTGGAAACACCCAAAACACCCAACTGCTTTCAAAATGACAATTATCAACGCTGAAGAAGTAAATAAGAAATTTTATAATAGCCAAATATCACAAAAATCTACCAAATTTTAGGCAATTTTTTCAGTCTAAGCATTTCTGAGGATGAACTCCTCAGTGATTTCCAAATGGCATATACAAACTAAATCAAATAAAGAATTATTTTCATCTTCATGAGCCATCAAAGACCTTTCAAAATTGAACAGAAGCTCCTTCTCTACCTCTCCCTTCACCCCAAACTTCTGAAGTAAAAATCAATTTTTATTCAACAAATGTATGGGCATCCCTCCTTTCACCAAACCTTGTGAAAATACAAAGGAAAATCTGGAAGCATTCCTTTCCTTCCAGAGCAGATAATCATAAAATCAAATATGAAAAGGGATCTCAGCAATGAACTGTCTAATCTATTCCCTTAATTTAGAAAAAAAGGAAACCAAGGCCTAAAAATGGCAAACTCACGCAAAGCTACATCTCCTTACTTCGAAGGCAGGGAAATTTCCACCACCACCCCTCACCCCTCGAACCAAGTTCATCAGGGCAACCAATGAAGATGCAGTGTCCGCTGATGACGTCAACTGTTTCCATGTGGAATCTGCACCTCCTCCTCCACTGAGGCAGGGCTGGGGTACCTTGGGGGCCAAGCTGAAATTACCCTTCACCACCCTCAGTACAGACCCCAATTTGAACAACAAATCAATTGACCCTTACTGGGTACTTTGCACAAAGCACAATGTTGGCTTCACTCATCAGCCTCTGTTCTTCCATTGACATTTCAGTTGTGAAGGCTTCTACCTGAAATGATCCCTAAGATGAGGCTGGCAGGTTCACCATCATCTAAAGAAAACAAAAGTTTCCAAACGTTTGCTAGCTCTGGAATTTATGTGTAAGAACTCATGTTTGAAAGGTTTTTTTTATGTTAAATGACTACACCGTAAATCTCAGCAACTGCATAAATCAGACTTGACGCCAGCCCCAGGAGCGAAGCTGGGACCGATTTATGATGAGGCACAAGAGAGGAACACTGTGTTTTATTTGTTTTACCACCTGGCATTTACGCGCAGAGGAGCCTGGGGGGAGCTGGCCTGTGCGAGCCAGGGAACAGTCCACAGGGCTACAATAAATCCAACTATGACTGGCAACCCACTTTGGGTTAAGAACTTGGGATCAAATAACCACAAAGATATGCTGTCTGGTGCAAGATTCTTGATCCTGAGTAGAAACAGTGTTGGATCGGGAGTCCAGGGTGACAACTGTCTTGCCTAGCTTCAAACACTGCTAATTATTGTTGTTAATAGAGACTTTTCCCATCTTTGTTACTGGGAAATTCAAGATTAATGTGTACCATTTTAAGGGACATTTTGTGAATTTTGAAATTATGAAAATTTGCCTTCAAGAGTCCTGAGTCTTTTTTTTTTTTTTTTTTTTGCGGTACGCGGGCCTCTCACTGTTGTGGCCTCTCCTGTTGCAGAGCACAGGCTCCAGATGCGCAGGCTCAGCGGCCATGGCCCATGGGCCCAGCCGCTCCGCGGCATGTGGGAACTTCCCGGACCGGGGCACGAACCCGTGTCCCCTGCATCGGCAGGCGGACTCTCAACCACTGTGCCACCAGGGAAGCCCCAAGAGTCCTGAGTCTTTAAAGGCCTCTCAGTGAAACTTGTCTCTGGGATAACATTCGTTTATTAAACATCTACTATGTGGCAGGTATATTCTCTTGTAGAGTTTACCATCTAGTGGGGGATACAGAAAATAAAAAAATAATAGGTCAGATGAGAATAGTTGCTCCAGAGAAAAATAAAGCAGAGAGTGAAGGCAGTGCTTTATCAGACAGGATGGTCAGGGAATATCTCCTTGATAAGTGGACATTTCATTAGAGACCTGAAAGAAGTGAAGGAAAAAGCCACTGTGATAACAGAGGTAAGAACATCCAGCCAGTGAAAAGGCTGGAGGTGGGAGCAAGGTTGACATCTTCAAGGAACACCAGGGAGACCAGGGTGGCTGGCAAGGAACGAGTAGGATGTTTCCCTGCTGTCATAAAGGAGAGTGTTCCTACGAAACTTTTCTTAAGTTCAAACAGTGTAAGGTGAAGAAGCAATTCCCTTAGGACACATCTTGCTAAGAGATGCACAAAATAAATCTAGATCAAGCACAGATGCTTGATCAAAGCTCTGGCGGCTGGATGCTGAGTGTAGTTCCTGGGGAAGGAGCTTGGTGGTGCCAATCTCTCCATCCTGAGTACGCACTGCCTCTAATGGCTCCTGCCAAGCAAATGCTGAAAACGATTTTCACTTTTTTTTTGTAAAAGCGAAAATCCTCTTCAGATTTCCTTCGCTCATCAAAAACAGGTACTAATGTAGCTCTTTCGTAAAAGCAAAGTGGTGTATAGCAAACTTTCAAAAAGTGGGGGATGCCTGTAATATCCGATGAGATCAGAGAGGTCACTGGGGGTCAAACCCATGGAAAGATTTGGGCATCTGAGTGAGATGGGAAACTTAAGAAAGTTTGAGCAAAGGAGTAACATGATGTGACCTATGTTTGTTTGTTTTTTAACGTATCACTCTCTTATTGGAGGTCAAAGCATTGGGAGGCAAGGGTAGAAACTGGGAGACCAGTTAGCATACTACTGCAACAGTCCAAGCCACAGGTAACGCAAAGGGCGACACATCCCCTTACTCTATTTTCACCTCAACTTGCACCTCATGCCTATTTCTCACTAACCACTGGACCCATTTTAAGAAAGACAAAATCACGGTTAAAGCCAGAGTCTGAGAGCTCTGAATAATTTGGAAAAAGAGCAGATTCTGAAAACTAAGTGTTAAATCCAGGGGACATAACAAGTCCTTTTCCTTTTGAGACATATTGAGGATATTGCAGTTCCATTCATTATAGGATTTCACTAGGATCAGGGTGCACCCTTGGACGATAGCATTCTTTCTGATGCTTTACCTAAGACCAATTTGTTGCACAGTAGTTCAGGCTCCTGGGAAAAGTCTGCTTTAAACCTGTTTACCACTGTGTCAAGAAGATAGTACTAGAGACGTCGTTGGACTTAATTAAAGCCAAACTAGACTTCATAGAAAGAAGGGAGAGAAGGAACACCAAAGAAAGGGAGAGGGTGGGAGCAACTCTCCCACATCCTCTTCCCGCAAATTGGCTTCTAGTCACGTGAGCATATTGGGAAGAACACTTAGGAGTGATTACCAAGAGAGGAAGGTTGTCGGGGGGGGTGCACCGTCAAGACAGTGAAGGATGGGGCCAAATGGGAGGGAATGGACAAATTAATGATTAAGGAAGATTTTTTGCTTCCAGGAGTCGTGTCCAGCCTGGCCTCCCAGATTTGAGCAATCTTTCACTGTCAAGAGTGGCTGGGAGATTGATTCAATTAAGATTAGCAGAGTCGAAAAAATGGCATGGGTTAGTTTTGATTAGTGATGTCTTGTCTCTCATCTCGTGGTGGTGTCCAGAACACAGGCAGAGTTTAGCTCTATCAGGTCACAGGGAAAGCGAGGCAGGCTTCCAAAGTGGGGTTTGTGGACCAGACCCTGGGGTGGAGAGGTGGCATTTCTTTGTGATTTTCTTCTGAGGTCTCTTCCATTTGTCCTTCTTGAGGATGATTTTCTTATAATTAGCTACGTTTTCTAAAGGAACACGAAGGAGGTGGGAAAACTCTGAAACGTGAGGGTCATTGTGGGGTACAACTCCTTGAAGCAAATGAATGTAATTGGAGGTCTCATTAATTCTGAGGCGATGCCCAGGTGCCCTCTCTGCTCCATCAGGAGGGCGGTAGAACTCTCCAGGTGATGCGAGCATGTCTGAAACAAAGAAGGGCAGACAGCCCTCGCATCTGCTGGCAAAGAACCTCACTGGGCTTAGGGTTCCCGGGGTGAAGAGATGCAGCAAACACATCACTCTCACCTCCTCCCACTGACACACCAAGAAGCCAAAACGCACCGGTCCTGTTGATTTCTGCCCCCGCGGGTCTCTGCGTTATAGGAGCAGCCCGCAAATGCTTAAAATAAATGCGCCTTGCAGTTTACGGGCACTTCTAAATTCGTATTCAGACCCTGTTGCTGGATAAGTTTAATGAAAGTGGTACTTTCCACGAGGTCCCTGGTGGCATTGGTTCACATTACAAAATCATTATACATAATTTGACACTATTGTGCACCGTTAGCTTAGAAAAAGAGCTTGTTTTACAGCTCTGGGGACAGAGGTCCCTCCAGATAAGGTTGGGCTTATGAGAGAGGGAGAGAGGAGGGAAGGGCCTCTCTCTGGTTAGTAATGAGGGCTTTGATGTTCAATGCAGCTACTCCCTTTATGCTCATCAAGACAGATATTTAGTCCAAGGAAAAAACATTGCTAAGTTACTCTCTTAAAAGGCAGCTGCAGACCATGCACTAAGCTCAACTGCTCTTAAAAGCAAATATTTAATCTGTGTGTTAAAGGCCTCTGCCAATGCCACCAACCCCCAATGGAGTTTTTTGTTCCTCATTTTACAGATGTACAAACTACCGCTGAGCCAAGGAAAGAGAACGGTCCAAGGTCATAGGACGAGACAGTGGCCAGGCCAGGCTAGAATCTATAGATACAAAAGGACTAGGAGAGGGTTTCCCTGGTGGCGCAGTGGTTGAGAGTCCGCCTGCCGATGCAGGGGACACGGGTTCGTGCCCCGGTCCGGGAAGATCCCACATGCGCGGAGCAGCTGGGCTCATGAGCCATGGCCGCTGAGCCTGCGCGTCCGGAGCCTGTGCTCTGCAACGAGAGAGGCCACAACAGTGAGAGGCCCGCGTACCGCAAAAAATAAAAAAAAAAGAGGACTAGGAGAAAACTGGCAAACTCCAGTCCGTCTTCAGATTACCTGAGCAGGAAGTCAATAGGTTCTTTACCCAAGGCACCATTGGGATCACGCAACCTTAAACGAATGTCCGTGCCGGGTCCACTGCCGTTTATTCGAGAAACTGGGATGCAAGATTGATGAGACTTTAAATGGTGTTGTATCCTGGGCATTCGTAACTTGGACTGGAGCGCAGGAAATCCTGCTTGTCTCACAGAGGGAGACAAATGTGCTCTGGAAAATTCCCGGAGGGAAGGAGGGCATCACAGGGAATCGCCATCTACACACGGGCAAATCTGGCCTAAGTCAGACATAAGAAAGGGGTCCAGGATGGTTCCTTCACATCCCAGAAGTTCCCCGGGACAAGTCAGGGTGGCGGAATGGGCGCTCCAAATGGAGAATGGGAGAAGGGGCAGTTGCGTTGGTAAGAGAGGTTTTGGGCTCTCACCCACCAGAGAATGGCTTCATCCCCAAATGCCTCTCCCCTCCCTTACCTTGAAGCTCCGCTCCCGCCAACAAAAGCTGTCTCCAGGGACTCAAAAAATCCTCCATCCTCAACCGAGAGAGGGAGGGAGTTTCTCAGAGATTCAGAAAGAGAAAGCTGGATTCCAAGAGAGACAGACGGACAAAGAGAGTCTAATTGACCCAAAGCAAAGCGATAGAAAGGGAAACAAACACCCAATGGCTTTCAACATACAAACAGAGAAAGAAAAATTCACTCCAAGAAAACCTCGAAAAAGGGAAAGACCACAAAAAGCACACATTACTTTGCTCTCTCCTTCCCTCTTTTCCTTCCTTCTCTCTTTCTTCCTTCTGAGTCAGAGTTCATGGGGATCCCAGGTGAGTGGTTCAGGTCTTGGCAGGAACGGGCTTCGTCACAGAAATAAAGCCCTGTAGGAACACTATCAGTGCCCGATATTTCCAGAGAGTTTATGACATAAACTCTCGTTCCGAGCGCCTTGCATGGATTTCCTGATTGAATCCTCACCACCCTAGGCTCTGGGAGCTGGGATGATTCCCCTCTTACAGGGGAGGACACAAATGTTCAGAGAAGTTGTCATCTGCCCAGGGTCTCAGAGTTAGTGCTGTGCGAAGCCGAGAGCTATGGGGATGTCTGTCCCTGGTCCCCAGGGTCCCTCCTCCTTCCCCCAGCTGGAACTTGGAACCACAGCCTTGGGAATCCCCAGTCACCTCAAAGTGGGTTCATCCTCCCCCTTCGCACCTACATTTATAGATGACAGCGCATTTCCTCCTCCAAAATCTCAGTTGATTCCCCCAACAGGGTTTGAAGGCTCCATTTTTGCAGACCAAGAGGACCCTGTACTAACTAGTGGGCTACTTCAAGAGGGTCTCAAGCTGTCTCCATGTCAGGTGGATCCTACACTTTTCTTCCAAGCTCTCCTACAGGCACAGGAGAGGAAGCAGGTAGCCCTGGGAGGTTTGGGGGATGAGAGTGGGTAGTGGCCGGAACTCAAACACGTAGAGTGCTAGCTCCACGCTTCTATAAAAGTTCCTTTGGAATCTGACGATGTCATGGGGGTTTTTCCTTTGACTGCAGAATATATCTGTATCTGAGAAAACAGAGAAATAATGTTTTTAACAACTTGTCTTGGAATAAGATCGATGCCCACACATCCCCCAGCTTTATTCCAAAGCAGAGAAGGGTCGAGTTTGAGAAGCTCAGAGCTAGTCCAGATCTTACCTCACGCCTACCATGTTTCAGCGGAGAAGGCGGAGGCCCAGAGAGGTGAAGTGATTTGCCCAAGGCTGCACAGCAGGGCAGAGTCTCGGACCCAGAACTGCTGAAGCCTAACCCAGGATTCCAATACCACATCCATCCCACACAACAGTCAAGAGCCCAGGCAGTGGAACCAGCAAGGATGGGTGAGAGTCCCAGTATGGACTGGAGCTGCAGTGTGGAGTTGCACAACTGTAAGGGTGGCACTCCTCACAGAATTGATGTGTTCGGCACTTCTCGGGGTCGGCAGTGCCTACGTGCCAGCTACATCACCCCTTTATGCGCTTCAGTTTCCATAATAATAGTATCAACTCCAGGGTTTTGACATGAGAATTAACTGATACAGCAAATGCCTGGCATTTAGTAGGAACTCAACAAAATGTTAACTTTTAATGCTGCCCGCATCTTTACGTAAGAAAAAGGATTCCCCGGGGTTTCCCTGGGGGCACAGTGGTTAAGAATCCGCCTGCCAGTGCAGGGACACGGGTTCCATCCCTAGTCGGGAAGATCCCACCTGCCGCAGAGCAACTAAGCGCATGCGCCACAACTACCGAGCCCGCACGCCACAACTACTGAAGCCCACGCGCCTAGAGCCCGTGCTCCGCAACAAGAGAAGCCACCACTCGCTTCTCCACATACTAGAGAAAGCCCGTGTGCAGTGATGAAGACCCAACGCAGAAAAAATAAATAAAATTAATTTAAAAAGTGAGTTATCATTCAAAAAAAGAAAAATATTCCCCTTCTTCTTTGATGATTCCTTTCCGAGACCGGCGGTGTGGGGAAGCTTTACAAGAACGCCTTTTAGAGCTATAATAACGTTAACCCACCTCCATGGGTTGGTGCGGTGCTAAATTAACACCTGTAAAGCACCTTTAACAGGTGCTGATATAAAGCAAGCATTAAGTAAGAGCTGCCTCTTTCATTATGGAGAGCTATGTGCAGACACACGTGCGTGCTGACTCTTTAATTCAATAAGCATTTATATATTTATGAATAACTTTTACTTCCACATATAAAGCCCTGCAGGCTTCATTTCCTGCAGCGTTAATTGGGTGGTTGCTCCACGTGCATCTTTTTTGAGGATGGAGGAACAAGCGTTCAGGAAAGAGGGCATTAGGAGAGCTGCTTTTCCTGGTGTCACAGGAGAGAAACTTCTTAATCCAGACCGCGCTGACTTTTCCCCTCCCAGATCAGCTCAGAGCGCCTCTCCTTGAAGGCGGGGCAAAGGCAGGCTCCCAGAGCCCTCTGGCTCCATTCAAAATCCTCTTTTCAGAGCTGTGGCAGTTTTATGGCCTTTAATGACCCCCTATTGTACCCTGATTGCCAATCAGGGCACACGTAATGACCAAGCAGCATCACTTAGCCCTTATTCCAATGACAATGGCCAGAGCGGCCAGCTCGCTGTTTTGACATGAGCGGGGTCACAGGGAAAGTTTTTGGGCTGGTGATTTAAGGAGGCCGGACCAGCCAGCACCCTGGACTCCTCGGTCGCTGGGACTTGGACAAAAGAATGAACTCTGAACTTTTCCTTTGACGGATGGAGGTCATTAAAACCATGATGGGGGCCCCTTCAAAGGCAGGTGTAGACCAGGCTGTCCCTCAAAGCGCCTAATAAAGAGAGAACAGGCGATTGTATGGGATTCCGAGAAGGGGGAACTTCTGAGAGATTCACTCAAGTGGTTCAAAGGAATCAATGAGCCGCTCTGGCCGATTGACGGGGGCCAGAAGCGCCGCGACATTCCCTCTACCACCCATTCAATGGGTGGCTGCCCCAGTTGTTCCCACGATAAATGCTTGGGGTCCTTTCACGGGTACCCTGGGCTCTGAGGCCTTAGACCAGCACAAGAATCCAGAAGAAGCTACCTACCAGCCCCCATTTTAAATTCCATCCATTTTAATAAAGTGCCAAGAGACCTCCAAGCAGCTTAAAATATTAAAGGTTTCTTTTAAACATCTGGAAGATAACATCTAATTACTAGATGGTGCTCTAAGTTATTACTATGTAATCAGAGCTAATCCCACCAACACAAACAAACAGCAAACAAAAGCTCTTCCCCTAGAAGAATCATCTCTGCAGAACCCAGAAGGGACCCCGACATAGCTTCCACACCTCCCAACCCCCATCCCCACCACGGCACAACCAGCTGGGACCACATGCTGCCCCTGGAGGGGCAGATCCTGAAACGCTGACCTCCTGGCAAGTCAGCAGGACAAGGCAGCTAAATAGATTGACTGCAAATGGCCTGAGTCATCGAAGTTCAACCATGAAGGGAAATGAAAGCTCAGGGAATTTCACCTCCCTCTTCAATTCTTTTCAAAAGGTGTTTTGGCTTTTCACAAAAGGGTCAGAAACGTTGATCCCAAAGGTCTGAGTGGGAATATAAATGGATTTGGAGAAGCTGGAAGCTGGCTCTGGGGGGAGTGGTGTGCTGAATGCCTCATTAGGATCACTTGCCCAGCACGTTACACACACATGCACGCAGGATGCCGAATTCGGCACCCCTCTCCTGCCATGGCGATGGTTATTAAGGGTAATGCGATCGGATGAGAAGCCAGCACATGGGCAACCACAAAGCCCAGAGGAAGCAGCTGTGCAGACAAATAAATGAAGGTCCCGCCTCTCTAAAATGTACCCACAAGGCAGAGCCACATCCTTTGCATTGTCCGAGGACAAATGACTGCGGGTTCTCCAGCAGTTGGTGGTGTCAGCAAGGCTGAAGGAAAAAGTGATGACTCGCCGGCCCTGGGAAGAGGCACCGGAAGCACCTAGCTGATGGGAGTCCACTTTAACCCTTCCTTCTCTCCTTCTCCAACAATGAAATGGAGACAAAGGAGCAGGTTAGCCTCATTGAGTCCTAGAAAGGAAAGACTAAAGAGCCATGAGAAATAGTAAGGACGTTCCCTCCCTCCAGATCCCTAACGAAAATGATGCCATTCATCCTAGCGGTTCACTATAGTGTAACAAACATCTTTTGAGCATCTACAGGCAGGGTCCTAAGTTTTGGGGTTAGGTGGTGAACGAGACAGACACAGCCCCTATCTTCACTGGGAGATGGAAATTCAACAGATAATTACTCAAATCATGAATATTTTGAGAGCTGCTACAAAGGAAAAAAGAGGGTCTTCTAGAGACCTAAAGCAGAGAGATCTGCTCCAATCAGGTGGGTTGGAAAAGGCTGAGTGATAACCAGGGCTGGGATGCTGATGTGAGTAGAGGTGCTTTGGACAGAGGGAACAGTATGTGCCAAGGTCCCACGAAAAAGGGGAGGAGGTGGCTTGGACTTGCACGACGAGAACAATATGACAGGGACAGAGTAGCATAGACTTCCATCCCAGCTGCTACAGTGTCTCCTCAAAGTTTATCTGAACAGAAGGTGGCCACCCCAGGGCAGGGAACGGAAGGGCAAGCTACTGTGGGCTAGTGGATGTAAGATTTCACTGCAGAGCCAAGTTTAAGAAGAAGGGGGAGGAGGGGAAAGGGAAGGGGGAGGAGGGGAACTAGAGAAGCAAACTGGGTTGTTTGGCAGATTGAATCCTGACAGAGGTTGGGGAAGAAATATCTGGAAATATCTAGAAGGTGGCGATCTATCCAATTCCCTGTTCTGCTAGATCTGCCCTGAGCAAAACACCACCAACAGCTTCTGCTTTGAGTTCATCCCATCCCAGCTTCTTAGGACTGTGAGGAAAGGGACCCTACAAACAAACACTGGTGTCACATTCCTTAGTTTAGGGATAACCTAAAGTTCTCGCTTCTAACCACCTGCTGCTAAGCAGTTTTACCTCTTAAAAGGTAAAAATAAATCCACTAAGTTGACTTCTACAGATAACTAAGATTTCCTCACCGTCTTCCACGGGTCAGGCACGGTGCCACAAACTTTAGCCTCCTTTACTCCTCTTGAAACAGGAGGCGTGTATTATTATACCCATTTTATAGATGAGGAAACTGAGGCTCCAAGAAGCTACTTAGGTGAAGTCACACAACACAACGCTGAGAAGAGTGGATCCGGAATTTACACCCAGGTCGGCTGGCTCCAGCATCGTTTCCTTGAACCACTGCACCATCCTACCTTTCTCCTGGGAGATAGGAAATAAAGGAGATTCACATCACGCTCGACTCAGACGTTCGTTTGCATCAGGATGGAGGAACGCGGCTTACCGAGAGACACGGCAAACAAATGGGGTAGGGGGCTTTTTCTGATGCCCGCGGACGGAAGGACCGTTCTGTGTCCGCCCCCGCCGCCGCCGGCTTGGGGCGGCCCTGCTTTCTTTACAGGAAACATCTCAGTGGAATATGCAAGCGTGTTTAATTGCAGGGGCTCGGGCAACTTGTTTATCTTCCTTAAACACTGCCCGGGTGGCTGCCGTTCGTTATCTGGGGTGTGAAATGGAGGCTGACAACAATTAATACCTCCTCCCAGGCAGCTCGGCGGCGCTCTGACGGGAAGCTGTGTACTTCCGAGCAGTTGGCGGAGGAGGTGGCGGGCCGAGCCGTCACTCAGCATCCGAGGGGGGGGAGAGTGACAGCGGCAGCTGACTGCCCCTCCCGCGGCCTCCGGAGAGGCCCCCATGATAAAGCGTCCTGCTTTGTGGTGTAATCAACTTGCTATACATGCATTACCTCCTAATGAGAGCCGTGTTTAAACAAGTGTATAGAACACATCTGTCCGGGCCTTGAGACTCGAGGCTGTGTGACCAATTTCAGCATCTGAAAGTTAAATTAATGGTAAAGGGTTTAATTGTGAGTAAACAATACCGCATTAAGGAGCGGTAAACACAGCAGTGGGGACCCACCGACCGGCTCTGGCATCACAGATGCGGCTGCCTCTGTGTGACCGTTAATAGTCCCCCCGCCCGGACTTTCTGACAGTGTCTTGAAGCCCATTTGTCATCGAAATGGTCCGTCCTCTTCTCAAACATAATTTTGGCCCGTGGTCCATTCACCAGGCCTACAGGGTCTGTGTTCTTTGGACTGTGGGCCAAAAAAATCTCGAGGCAAGCAGGGAGGGTCTGGAGAAGATCCAGCTTCTACACTGAGGCACAGGGTGGGGTTTAAGGGGGACAGGCACCCCCTTATATCCAGGCAACCGGCGTCCGTCCAGAGCAGTGAGACCACCTTTAGACTCCAGATTTCAATGGCAATGATTCCAAACCTGGTTTTAAAACACCCTAGGGTGTCTCTAATGAACAAAGGATGCCTCCAAAGCAAATTAAGTTCCCTTTAATTAAAGATCATAACATACGCCACAGAACATTCCGTCACGGTAGGGGGAAGGAAGAGACTGTCACATAAAATAATAGGGCTCCACAACTCAAAAACATTAAGGATTACACAGCGAGGGCTCTGCACCTTCCTGATGCGTTAGCAGCCATTGTCACTGCCACCTTGGAAACTGGGTCTGGCCACCCGTGTGTACGGTACAGCGGACCGGCCCTCAACACAGGTGTATGCTGGGAGCGAAGGCTTGGCCTCGGGAAGGAGAAGGGTACAGGTCTGGTCCTCTTTGTCTCTCTTCCTCTCCATCCCCTGCAACCCAGTCAGGTCGGAGATGTCTCGGGGGCCAGATCCTGATTCAGAAGATGCCAACAGCACAGGACTGTGCTCTCGTGAGAGGGCATGGCGTCTCTCTGCCTCTTTAACCGTCCCTACCTGGGAAGGCCTGCAGCAGGTAGCTCAGCCACCGAGAACTTCCCTCCCCTTTGCCTTCCCCGCAGCCTGGGGGTCACCAGTCAGCCCAGCCCCTCTCGGCAGAGCACTGAATCGGGGTCTGTGGGCCAGAAGCTTCAGCTATGAGCAGAGGAGCACTTGACCCACTCTCAGGTGTGTTTCTCAAGGGCCTCTCAGAAAGGGGAGCTGATAACGGCCAAGATCAAACGTCAAAGGCACTAGACTTCTCTCTCGTTTCCTTTAAATATAGAAGTGTTCGGTTTCAAAGACAAAATGGTCTTGTGTTTGCACACCCAGACTCCAGAGTCAGTAAAATCCTGGCTCTGCCTCTTTCACCTCTTTGAGCCTCAGGGTCCTCATCTGTGAAATGGGTTGCTGAGGAGATGGAATCCATTCGCACATGTCAAGGGCTTTGAATGGTGTGTGGCCCAGAGTAAGTGCTCAATAAATGTTAGAAGCTATTACGATGGGTGACAGGTGCCCCTTTTAATAAGACAATCTAGCGGACATACAGGTACAGCTCAAGGAAAAGCAGAACCACAGTTGTGTCTGGATCACCCTGAGCCACTAGGTTTCTAGAAGTCCAGTGCTCACGTGCACTAAGGCTTTTTCTCTGCACTGCCTGGTCCACCCCTCTCAGCAGCCAAGTACACACGGCAGCCCTGGACGTGGAGGTCAACAACCCACCTTCCCTGCCTGACCCAGGCCAGCCTTCCACACTGGTCAGGACTCCCCCCGAGCCGGATAAGTAATTTCTTGCCTCCTAAAACCAGCTGCAAGTCAAACCAGCCCTCTAGCTCCAAGTCAAGCTTTTAGAGGTAAATTTCTTGGAAAGGTTTACCAATGACTTATTTTGTACGTTCTAAGTACAGGTAACCTCCCATTTCTATTTCTGACACCACTCTTACCAGTGTTGTGGGGTTTTTTTTTTCTCCTTTTTTAACCCTTATGGGTGCTCTCTGTCTGCACTAGGCAAATCTGTCTACCACTCAAGAGACCCCAGAATTTCTAAATGTGAGTGGTGACAGAGTCACTGAAAGAGGGCGCTAGCGGACCTGCCCGAAGTGGCTTTAGGAGCAACAAATGGCTGGAGGTGGATTTTTTTTTTGCGGTACGCGGGCCTCTCACTGCTGTGGCCTCTCCCGTTGCGGAGCACAGGCTCCGGACGCGCAGGCTCAGCGGCCATGGCTCACGGGCCCAGCCGCTCGCGGCATGTGGGATCTTCCCGGACAGGGGCACGAACCCGTGTCCCCTGCTTCGGCAGGCGGACTCCCAACCACTGCGCCACCAGGGAAGCCCCAGGCCACCCTTTTGGTGCCAGTCTACTGAAGCTCAGGTTTCTTCAAAGGGGGCCCAAGAAAGTATTGCCTCACTTTGCCATTGAGATTGGATAGCAGAGTTCTATCACCACTAAAATGGTGCTGCCATGTTTTTGGTGTTGTCTCTTGGTTTGAATTATTCCTAGTTCGACACATGCGTCCTCTTCTTCCGTCTCTGACAACCAAGCCCATGAAGTGCAGGGATGGAGAATAACCCGGCTGAGATGCCCACTGGTGACGGAGGCCTTCAGTGTTTCCAGGAATAGCCGGAAGCAGAGCCCATCTCCCACATGCGCCTGGCACCCTCTCTACTCCTGCTGGTTCCACCCTAGTAGCCAGAGGAAGGTAGAATTAGTTCAAGCTGGGGTTTCACCAACAACTTGTAGGCATGCCGAAGATCTTTGTAGCCCCTGAGAAGTGGAAGGAAATTTGGAAACCCTCTTTTTCAGTGACATTCCCTCCCCCAAAATTTGTCTCTGCTGTGAGATTCTAACTTCAGATGAAATCTTTTGCAGAGATTAGGACCAGAGCCCTAAACACCACCAACCCCCCACCTCAATTTCCACTGCGACGCATCCCTAGACACACCTGCTGTGGAGTCTTACCACAGGAAAGGGCTGAAAATATCACCGTACCTTGTCTGACTCCATTTTCCAGTTGAGAAGACTGTGGCCCAGAGAGGGGCATAGACTGGCAGGAAGTAACACAGCAATCAGCGGACAGACACCTCACACACACCTGCGATGACCTTGCGGTAAACTATGGACCCACCCCAAACACCATCATCTTCATTTTTCTCTCTGGCCTAATCAAAAGATGGTCCCCCGCACTGCCCCAGGCCTTGTCCAAGGGATACCCTGTTTATCTTTCAAAGAGAAAGTCACTCATCTTCTCCCCCTCCCTTTTTTAAATAAAAAAACCAAAACACAGGCCCCAGATTCAGCCATTCTAAGTAGGAGGGGAAAATAGAACCCACGGAGGCAACAGATGTTGTGTTCCTTCCTCCTCTGTGACTTTAGTTTGCCTTTAAAGCCCATTTTCACCACTTATTGATTTTAGTTTGCTACTGGTCTATGAATGACAACTTGAATTAAGACAACACAGGCTGAGAAGCCACAAGGCAGTGCTAAATGATGTCTTCCGCCTCATGGCGAAATGCCTCACGGACCCTGAAGCCTCCCGCCCACCCCATTCTCCCGAGGAGCTCTGGGCAGGCAGACCCCCGCCGGGCTGCTGGGCACCAGGCACCGGGTCCAGGGGAATCAGGACAGAGCTCTGGGATGAGGGGAGAGCCAGGGCATCACGTCACAGCTGCCAGCCCCACAGCCTCTTTACAGACAGAGAACTGGCTTATTTGGAGCAGGGGCTGTGTGTTTTACAAACAGCAGCTCCAAGAGAACCAAAAGATTCGACCCCACCGCTGCCTCCACAGAGCAGGTATACGAAGCCTACTTGTCCTAGTCGCTCCAGACTCACACTTACAGAGAGAAAACTCACCGAATCAGCCTTCAGGAACTCAACTCTGCTCCCTTCCAAACCTCCTCACCTAGGACAACCTTCAGACAGAAAGGCCCTTTGATGACGACACCTTAAAAGTGGCATTGATGATCTAGCCTAAACCTTAATCTGTACTGTACATTAAAAAAAAAAATTTAACACACGCCCTTTAACTCAGACATTCTACTTTTACAAGTGCATCTTAAGAACATAATCGGCTAAGTGAATAACGTTCATAGAAGGCCATTTATTGCAGCACTGGTTATAATAGACAAAAGTGGAAACAACACCTAAATATCTAGGGAGAGGGAATTGGTAAATAGCTTTTGGTAAATCTATTCAATTACATACTATGCAGCCATTGAAAATGATGATGCTGAACTATAGTTATTTACATGGAGAATTGTTTTCAATATATATTGCTAAGTAAATAAGAAAATTCAGAAATGCTATGTCTAGTCCAATTCTTGAAAAATGAAACAAAAAATTTTTTCATGGAACTCTTCTGAGCATTATTTGCATAGAAAAAAATGAAAATTGAGATAAGCTAAAATGTTAAGCTTTGAGGAGCTTTGAATTCCCTTCTGACTGATTCCTGAATGTATTCATTTATATTCAGGAAGAAAGTAATGAAGCGAGTTTCTTGTGGGCAGGTGGAATTGTATGAGCCAAAAGATGGCCTCAAATCTTGCTCCAAGCTTTCTAATGTCACCTGAAGAGAGTTCCTGTCATGTCCGACTGGAAGCTGTCACCTCTCAAGCAACAGCAACGCAACTAACACAGGGCACCTCCTATTTTCTCATATCTTCCAACACCCAGTGGGAGACACTGCATGGCTTAGACTAACTTAGAAAGCCCATTCTCACAGTCATTTTGGAAATCAAGAGGTTAGAGTTTTTTTCTCTTGACCAAATCCACAGAGAAAATAGAGGTTTAGAGAGGGGGGTGGGAGAGAGACAGAGAGATTGAGTCTAACCCAACATCAGGCAGTATACCAGGAGCAAAGCTCATTTCAGTGGCTTCACTGTATCCCCAAAGCCAGAGATCCACGACCCTGAGTGAGGGTGAGACTGAGAGAAGACCTCTCCCATCTAAGAAGCTCCCGAGACAGCACTTCGAACCCACTCTGGGGTCGTGGACAAACCGGGGAATCTAATGGAAGCTATAACCCTCTCCCAGAAAAATTCGTGTAAACACAATTTTGCATACAATTCAGAGGCTTATGGGCCGTCCATGGACCTTTCATGAGTGACCATGGGCCACTAAGTCATGGGAAGACTCTCATCAGTGGGGACCCATCTCCATTTTAACCCAGCACCAATTCTGCGAAATATTTGTCTGCACGTTGCCACACCTTCATGTGCGCCACCAAGTTTCAGACTCAAAGTCAGGATGCTGGCACTCCCCGGGGCAGGCCAGATGAAGGCCAAGAGGGAGGGGGAGATGATGGGGGGACAGCGGGCAGAGGAGTGGAGGTGGCCAGAGCGCCCCGCACACACAGCGCCTTCTGTTCTCATAAGGAGGGTGTCATCTCGGTACTCCACGGCTGCCTGGCGGGACTTCCTCGGAAGCATAGCATCTTCTGTGTTTTGCAAGGCTGTTAAAGAGGGCAGTGAAAGGGTACCACAAGTCAGACCTCACACAGGCACGATCCTTCCAGGTGGGAGGCCCTGCCTTTCTGATCCTCTGGGCTGGTGCAGAACTGGGGCCAGCAACAAAAGGTGTTAATAGCCTGATGAGGAGTTCGTGCTGATAGATGACCCATTATGGTGATCACTCTTGTGCGAATGGCAAATAGGTTTGATCAATTAGATTTTAATGTAAAGTGGGGCCTGGGGGAGAAAAACAGCAACCGGGAGAGAGAAGACCCTTTGTTACTAATGTGTCTGCAAAAAGCACTTAATTGAGGTCATAATAATATTAGCAGTTCTCATCATCAATAATTCAGCCTTATTTATTACTAGCCGATAAAGTCCTGTCAGGTGGGGATGTAGGGGGCTTTTGTTAAAGACCAGAATACGTGGGGTTTCCTCTCTCTCTCTCTCTCTCTCTCTCTCTCACCAGCTGCAGCTGCTGGACCACAGAACATCTAATTCTCAAAATGCTTTCTAGCTCTACTCCCTATATGTAGAAAAGAGGGACGGAAAAATACTAGTTTTCCATGAGGTATAATTTTGCCCTCTCCTGTATTTCCTGACTCAAAAAAAATTTTTTTGTTAAACCCTTTTCTCTGAAACAGTCACTAATTTTGCTTCAGAAAAGTCAGGAGAACATTTCTGTTCTCGCACAATTTAGGATCCTAAAAACGACATAAATTCTGCCTTTTCATACACTTTTTAGTCACCTGTGGTTTGTTAACTTTTAAAGCAAAAGAGAGAAAGCGAGTGACAGCGTGTGCAAAATGAATGTATAATTGCACATTTAAAGATGCTAGCTCCAGTGGTAACATTTTAAATGTATTAGCCCCATAAAACTGCCTCATTACTCTCCGTGTCTTAGAGGACATACTTGTCCATAATGAGGCAAACGCAGGAAATGGCACAGGGGTGAGAGCAAGGGGAAGGAGGAGATATGTGAGCTGGCTGCCAGTTCATTTTTCAGAAAGGGGGAGGAAAAACACTTAATAAAGATAATTGGCCTGGTAGTGCCTGTTCCCATCTGGAATCTCAACACAGACGGACCCCAGGGCAGACGATCGGTCATTAACCAGGAAAATAACCTATTTGGAAGGGATCCGTTTGTTTTATAAATGATGCTCCACTTGAGAACAGCTTAACTGCAATAATAATAAAAGTTCCTCGAAAACCCAGCCAGGGGACGGTGCTGAAATATCGATCCGGCTTCTGTTGATAATGGCTGGACTGGGCTTCCGCTCAGCATGCAGGAAACAGCTTTTGAAGTTTTGCTTTTCTTTTTTTTTTTTTTAAGTCTAAATAGAATTTAAACTGCCCTTCGGTGATCAGTGGCTATTAGTGGCCTTGGTTAGGACATAGTGAGTCGTGGGGTCAGAAGAGGTGGCCCAGGCTGAGGATGGAAGGGGGGAGACGAGGCCCCAAGTGGAGGGGAAGAGAGGTCAGCTCCGAGCTCAGTAAGTGGAGACGGATTCTGCAGTGGGGCCGCCGTAGCCTGGGAGGCAGCCCGGGGACAAGGACTTGGAAGGATGAATTGCCCCCCAGCCCCAGCCTGCCTATTATGCTCCCCCAACATACATGCACACGCGCACACGCACAGACACACAGAGGCAAGGCAGGAGCAATCAGAAAATTCATTCATTGAAGCCAAACTGGAATTGTATAGATCAAGGCAGTGAGGAGAATCCCAGCACCTGATCCCACTGCCCCGATGATGCAGACAAGGGGGACCTATTACTATAATTAGAAATAAGGTTTCAGTGGCAAAGCCCCTCTGATCCACCTATTTCCAAGGAAGGTTACTTAGCTGCTTAGGAGGGCGTGTGAAAGTGAGGTCTTCTGAGACAAAGGAAAATGGAGAGGTGGGGATGGAACCTACATGCAAGCTGCCTTTTAAGGAAAAGGAGGAATCTGGGCTCTGAAGGATCCAAGTCTACACCAGTGGTTCTCCACTGGGGTGATTTTGCTGCCCGCCCCCGACCTCGACACGTGGCGATGTCGGGAACGTTTAGAGCCGTCACAATAGGGGGAGAGGAGTTGCTGACATGTGTGGCGTAGAGGCCGGGGGGGATGCTGCGTACCCCAGAGTATACAGGACAGTCCTACCCTTTACCCCCACCTACCCACGCAACAGAAGCATCCTCCCCTATGTCAATAGTGCCAAGTCTGAGAAGCACCCACCCCCATCTCCCCAGATCTCACTCACTGACAAAAATAAAACCCCACTCTCCAGTTCACTCTGGACCCCAAAACACCAGCCTCTGCCCTCACTCCCCACTCCCCCTCTTCCCTGTCAGTTTCACTGGTTAATTAACATGTTCCAGGAACAAAACGTCTTCTTTTAGAGTTTCTCAGGAGCCAGGTCCCAAACATCACTTCCTTAAGGTGTTGGTTTCAGCCTGGCAGCCAAAATTGGAAAGAGGATGAAGGTTCATCCGTGACACATGGGACCCACATGCCCACCACCTCAGGATGTGGTGTCCTCCATGGCTCCACAAAGAAGGTCACATCTTTTTTTTTTTTTTTTTGGCCACACCATGCGGCATGCGGGATCTTAGTTCCCCAACCAGGGATTGAACCCATGCCCCCTACAGTGCAAGCGCGGAGTCTTAACCCCTGGACCGCCACAAGGTCACATCTTGATGGTACCATCTGTAAAATGGGTACAATCATTGTGCTGCCTCCTAGGGTAGTGAGGAGGCAATGAGAAAACATGTAGCCCACACCAGGCATGTATTAGGTGCTCAAAAAAGAATGGAGGAGAGAGGAAGGAAGGGAGAGATGGAGGGGGAGATAAAGAGAGAGAAGGGGGAAGGGAGGGAGAGGAGGGAGAGAGAGAGAGAGAGAAAGTATTGCCTTCCAACTGGTGTCAGGCACTGTGCTGGCAAAAAACACTGTCACCCCAAATGGCCGGGGGTGTCCATTACCCATCAAGGGACTGCTGCGATGTTTCAATCATAAAGAATAAGCTGGGGCTTCCCTGGTGGCACAGTGGTTGAGAGTCTGCCTGCCGATGCAGGGGACGCGGGTTCGTGCCCCGGTCCGGGAAGATCCCACGTGCCGCGGAGCGGCTGGGCCCGTGAACAATGGCCGCTGGGCCTGCGCGTCCGGAGCCTGTGCTCCGCGACGGGAGAGGCCACAACAAGTGAGAGGCCCACGTACCGCAAAGAAAAAAAAAAAAGAAGAAGCTAATGCACAAAGCTCTTTGGAATTATCATCCCATCATGTGCAGAGCTGAAGTGTGTGTCTAAGCAAAGCCCCATTCACCTTTCCCCTCTTTTCTCTACCTTGATTCTAGAAAGAGAAGGGGGAGGGCAGGGCACGGCCCTACCAAATTTCTCCCTGCATGCTCGACAGTTTCCTCCTGACAGCGTTTGACTGTGCTTATTATTTCCAGCAAAGCCCTTATCATTTTCAATGTGAATTTCAAATCACACTGATCCAGCCCTTCTTAGCTAAAGTCAGCTTTATCAACCACAAGAGATGTGGGATTTGAGAGAGATCTGAGTAAATTCACATTGTTTGGATAAACTCATTCAGGGAGCTCAACAAATCAAAGCCAAAATGGATACGTATTCCGAAGAGACTGAGAACTGCTGGGGGAAAAAAAAGGAAAAAAAAGTTACCATTAACATTTTTATTCCTTTAAAAAAAAAAAAAAAAACCATAGTGGTCCCTTTTCAAGGAGTGTGTTCACAACCTCTTTTTGAACCATTACCAGGGCTCCGTAGGACACCAGGTGAAGTGATAGGAGCTGTGAGGCTTAGGGACAACAGAAGCAAGTAGCTGGAGAAAATCACATCACCCACCCGCAAACGCCAGCCGCCCAGCTTTGGTCAGGGAGACCACGATCAAATATGGTAATGGGTGAATTTATGCATTATCCCATAATTTAAGGAACTGTGTGTATCATGTATATTTAAAACTAGTTCTCTGTAGTTTTAATTATCTCAGTCTGCAGGGGCAAAAAGTAAAAGCAGGCAACTGCCTTGCCTCAGACCAAAATGAAAGCGTTTGCCTGCTGACAGCTAAGATGTTTGTCCTAGCTGGTTGAGATTTCCCATAAAATTTGCATTGGAAAGGCAGCTTTAAGTATACTTAAAATAAAAAAGGGGCATTTGCATCTAATTTGCTACACTTGCAGTATTAGAGCTTTATCTGAATAAAGACACGTCGACTGGATTTATATAGTTAAGCTGATAGCTGGGAAAGTCAACAGCGAAAACATCAGCTAAATTCAACAAAGTTGGAGAGCAGCTAAGAGTATTTACAAGTTTTTTTTTTTTTCTCCCCCATCCACTGATGACTTTAAAACTGTAGCAAATTATCTTCGTTTTACACCAGTCTGGCAATTACAGGGTTTTAATGAAAGGCATCTTTATAGATGCACGCCTTCCCTCTCCCCCCACCAACACACTCATTAAATGGAGTGGTTCTAAAATGTGGTGTCGTGTGAATCTCGGTGGCTTGGGACTCAGGCATGTTCAAATCCTGACTCGGCCACTTACTGGCTGTGTGACTTTGGGCCAGTACCTCTTTAGTCTTAGTTTATTCATCTGTAAAATGGGGATAGCTGTTATTCGGGGTCACTACAGTTGGACGGTCCGCAGACTGCGCAAAGATGCCCAACCATTCCAGCCCCCATTCACTCGGCCGGCAACCAGGAATATGGCTGGACCACATCCTCCCAGGAAGGAGCATCTTTTTCTAACTCAAGTGCTAAATGACCAGCAGCCCCAGCTAACTAACTTCCCAGGGAGGTTATAAGCTTTACAGTGAAATGCCACACCACTAATGTATTTCCTATTTAGAAGGAAGAGTTTCAGCATTGTCTCCACCCACTTTGAAGACTCCATTGTCAAGACCTGTCCCAAGAGGAGCCAGGTTCTGGCATGATGGGTCCCAGATGATTGATTCTCCCTGGCTCCCCAGACACGCCGCATGACCCCCGCATGGCAGGAGGCAGGGGTGCCTATTAGATTTGCTGCTTTTCCCTCAATACCATCTCCTCAGCTGACTGGGGTGCAGTAAATCCAGGGCTCTCACATACCCTCAGGCAGCTGGGAACAGATTCCCTACAGTCTGGGAGGCCCCTTCGGGGACCACCTTTCTTTCCCTTCTCCCAGCTTTGAAGGAAGTGCTCACTCAAGAAGAGGACACAACGCCCCCCTCTGTTGGCTTTCCTGCCTCACCATTCCCTGTGACACCCACCCTTGTCACTGCCCCCTGAGCTCCGGGGACCCCCAACTGCCTCTCCAAGGACCTGGATAGAGAGGCATTTCCACCAGAAAGCCCCATGCTTACAGCCACGTCATGCGAGCCCCACCCCATGACTCCCGTCTCCTCTTTTGCATCAGACCAATCCTGGCTTCAAATCAGGACTCTCCACTTACCACCTGGACGCACTGGGGCAAGTCACATTCCCGCTCTGAGCCTCAGTTTCCTCATCTGTAAAAGGGGAGTAGAAAGAATACTCACTTCTCAGGGTCGTTGTGGTAAAAAGTAGCTGGTGGCAAATGACAGAGAAGAGGACGAGGTCACTCTGCTCCAAGCTCGAGCTACGCGGAACAGACGCCTGATGCCGAGCCCCAGACCAGCGGCCAAAAGCCCTGGCCACGGCTCACTGAGCTCGGAGCACCTCCGTCCATTTCAGGAGCAGGTCATAGAGCCACTGCCTGATGTAGATGTCCCTGTGGATGGGAAGCAAAGGGCCTCCCACCTGCCCACACTTGCCAAAGCCTGCCATCTGGGGGCACCGGCACGCTGCCTGCAGGTTGTAATGTTTCAATAGGAAAAATGCTAAAAGGCTTTCCCATTTCACTGAGCAGGACGTGCAGGTCAAGAACGCAGTGCCCCCCGGCTTGCAGCTTCATCACGGTGCGTACGATGATGTCACCAGACCAAGGATTCTGCTATTTAAAAACTATAAGCGGTGTGTTCCCATTACAACATCCTTCCCTCCAATAAGTCCAGGATCCCGTTATCCCCGAGCAAGAGAATTCCATCTGAGAACAGAGCATGCAGCATCTCCCATGTGATCTGCTTTGGGAAGCAAAGCTAACAGAACAACATTGGGTGCCCATGTTTACATGGAAGGTGATCTCAGGAGGCACTGTGAGGGGTGAGGAAGTGAGGAAAAGAAGGGAGGAAAGTCTATAAAAATTGTGTTAATAGGCTTGATACCAGTGTGGGCAAGTGGGGCTCAACCTTGCTGGGCACCCTCCGAGAGACAACGTAGAAGATACCATAAGATGGTCCCATTGCGGGCCCAGAAGCTGGGCTATTTACCCACCAACTCCCATGCCTCACTGGTTGAGGGTGTTCCTCGGGCCTTCAGCTCTCGCCCTTACAGGCCAGGAGACACTCAGCCACTGGCAAGTATGGAAACTGACTAGAGGTGACCTCCCAGTGTCCCCACTCCAGTTACCTGAGGTAGCTGCTATGCTTAGCTCCACTTTGCAGATGGGGAAACTGAGATCCAGATAGACTCACAGTCACACAGAGAGAAAATAGTAAAGCCAGGACTATAGCCCAGTCACCTCTGACTCCAGAGCCCATGCTCCGACCCACCAGGCTACTCTGCCCATCCCGCCGTGTTAAGTCTCCAAACGGTGTAATGAAACGTGATGTCAGATACAAGTAGGTGCCGATGGCAGTCAAAAATAGACAAAGTAGGGCTTCCCTGGTGGCGCACTGGCTGAGAGTCTGCCTGCCGATGCGGGGGACACAAGTTCGTGCCCCGGTCCGGGAGGATCCCACATGCCGTGGAGCGGCTGGGCCCGTGAGCCATGGCCACTGGGCCTGCGCGTCCAGAGCCTGTGCTCCGCAACGGGAGAGGCCACAACAGTGACAGGCCCGCGTACCGCCAAAAAAAAAAAAAAAAAAAATAGACAAAGTATATCAAGGTAAAACAACGCCTGCTCGCTACTGTGAAACAAATGCTTGGCGCACAGCGAAAGCTCAAGAGGAGTTAGTTTCTGTGCTTCCAACTCTTTGAACCTTATTTCTAACCGACATGCAAACAACTTCCCTTTGGAGGACAAAGCAGCAGCTCAGAGGACCAAGAGGCTGGTGTGCTCTTTCTCAGCAACAAGACAGGTGCAGACAAGATGAAGGCACCCCAGATACTGGTGCTACCCCGGTTCACCAGGACTGGAACCCAGGAGTCCAGATCCAAGGCCAGGAGGAGGGTAGAGGGGGTCCTGGGACCCACGGACCGGACTAGGCTGGGGAGTGGGGCTGGGATAGGACAGAAGATGAACGTAGGACACTCAGAGGACAGGAGGCCCACCGTGGGAGCATTCCCTGGGTGACTCTGGAAGCCTAGTGACCGAGCTACTTCTCTTTAAAAGGAAATGGATGACTTAAATAAATTAGACACAGCTGAGTGGAAATTAGTGAACGGGATGACAGGTCTGAAGGAATTACTCAAACTGCAGCACAGTGAGAAATAGAAGTGGAAGTTTTGGAAGAGAGGTTTAAAAAATAGGGAAAATAAAGGGAAACGTTCTAGCATACATCTACTGTGAGTTCCAGAAGGAGGGGATAAGAAATTAGAGGGGAGGCGATATTCAAACAAAACTGGTTGAGAATTTTTCAGAATAGATAGAAGCCAACAATCCTCATGTCTACTCTGTTCAGGCTGCCTAACAAAATACCATAGACGAGGTGGTTTATAAACAAACAATTATTGCACGCAGCTCTGGCGGCTGGGAAGTCCAAGATCGAGTTGCTGACAGATTCTAAGTGTCTGGTAAGAGCTTGCTTCCTGGTTCATAGACGGTTGTTTTCTCGCTGTGTCCTCACATGGTGGAAGCAGTGAGCGATCTCTCTGGGGCCTCTTTTGTAGGGGTACTAATCCCATTCATGAAGGCAGAGCCCCCCTAAAGGCCCCACCTCCAGATACTGTCACATTGGGCATTAGCTTTCAACATGTGGATTTGCAGGGATACAAGTAGTCTATAACCCCTCAGATTCAGGAATCCTAAGCAGAATAAATAAATAAGCATCCGTGCCTACACATATCTTAGTGAAAGAACACTGAAGACAAAAAGAAGCATCTTGGGGCTTCCCTGGTGGTGCAGTGGTTGAGAGTCCGCCTGCCGATGCAGGGGACACAGGTTCGTGCCCCGGTCCGGGAAGATCCCACGTGCCGCGGAGCGGCTGGGCCCGTGAGCCATGGCTGCTGAGCCTACACGTCCGGAGCCTGTGCTCCGCAACGGGAGAGACCACAGCAGTGAGAGGCCTGTGTACCGCAAAAAAAAAAAAAAGAAGCATCTTGAACTCAAATAAATATTACCTACTAAGGGACAGCAATTAAAATAATAACTGACTTCTCAATAAAAACATAGTTATGACACCTAGTGAGCATTCAATAAATGGAAGCTATTATTAGTGCTTATAACAGTAATAACAGTACTAGAAATATTCAAATCTGAGCTCTGCCACTGTCTTGTGTAACCTGCAGTAAATCATTTAACCTCTAAGAAAACCTTGTTTTCCTTGTCTTAAAAACAGGGTTTTGGGCTTCCCTGGTGGTGCAGTGGTTGAGGGTCCGCCTGCCAATGCAGGGGACACGGGTTCGGGCCCCAGTCTGGGAAGATCCCACACGCCGCGGAGCAGCTGGGCCCATGAGCCACGGCCACTGAGCCTGCGCGTCCGGAGCCTGTGCTCCGCGGCGGGAGAGGCCACAACAGTGAGAGGCCCGCGTACCAAAAAAAATTAAAAAAATTAAAAAAAATAGGGTTTTGATAAAGATGCAATGAGATGATATAAGTAAAATATTTGGCACAGTATCTGGCACTTATGTGACGTAAAATGAATGTTGGCAACAAAGTCACGCCACTGTTGGGTCAGTGCAGGAGTGATGAGGGTCAAGTTCATCTCAAATTATTCCAGAACCTCATTTGAAAGCTCAGTTCAGCTCTCTACCAATAGAAAATATTTCTCTGAAAAATTCCAGCCAAGGGCTGACGTAGACAGAAGTTCCAAGAAAGAACATTTAATGGAAAGCCATTCCAAAGACTGGTTCCAGGCCACCTCCATTTCTGGGGACAGCACTCCCTACACCTAGTATGCCCATTCGATGAAGAGACATGAATCTAGTCATCTTCCTTGCGGTTCCATTCTGCTTGCCACTTTTCAGACTGACACATTGTGATCACAGTGGGACCTCACAGAGATTTTGTGGAGTTAGCACGGCAGGTTAAAAAGCAGAGACTCAGAAAGGTGAATGACCTGCCCCAACAAAGGGGAATGACTTACCCTGACGTATAGCCCACATAAATGGCGGGCAGAGCGTGGTGCCAGGACTTCTGGCTCGCCCGGCTGTCTCCCATCTAGGCCCCAGCCGTGGACTCCAAAGCTCTTTCCCCAGATCTCGGAATAAAGATCTCAACTCAAATGTCCCCTCCTCTGAGAAGTCTTCCCTAACAACCACCTCTCATTTAATTCACCACCGATGCACCCCTTTCACCTGCAAAGTAGCACTCTCCGTCATTCCTAGTTACAGGCTATTTGTGGCCTATTTGTTTAATGACTTTACTCACCAGAGCATCACCCAGTGCTACCCGAGTGCAGGCATGTGGTATCTATTCAATAAATGTTTGCGCAGTGAATACATTTGAGTGGACTCATGAAGTGGAGTGAATTCATTTATACTATTATCTAATTATGTAAGCATCTACATCAGCACTTAACAGGCTCAAAAACTAAATACAATATTTCTTCTTACAACCCTTCCCCACCCCACACTGAGCAATGCCCACTAGACAAAAAGCGTTGAATGAATAAAGGGAATAGTTCATGAGCAGGAGCAGGTGTCTCTCTTGCCTGCTGCCCTTTCTCATCCTAAGCCACTCCTGGAACAGAGGAACCAAGACAAGAATTAGGATAGGGACTTCCCAGGGGGCCCGGGTTCCATCCCTGGTTGGGGAACTACATCCGCATGCATGCCGCAACTAAGAGTCCGCATGCCACAACTAAGAGGTCCTCATGCCGCAACGAAGATCCCTCCTACAGCAACAGACTCGGTGCTGCCAAAATAAATAAATAAATATTTTTGAAAAGAAAAGGCATTAGAATAAATCCATCCCTAGAAGCCATCTCTCACCTCCATGTAATCATTCAATTAAGTGAATAAAATGAACATGAGTGCATCCCACCAGATGATCATTGTCTATAAAGCAACCTCCTTCCTATCTACCTTTGTTTTCAGCTTTAGGACTTTGCCGAGCCCCACCCCATATCTGGATGGTACAGAGGAGGGGATGGCATGGAGGAGAGAGAGGAAGGAGGTGGAAATATATGGAAACCAAAAAAAAAAAAAAAGAGAGAGAGAGAGAGGGAGAGAATGAAACAGTGTAAGGTTGGTCACACATTTGTCATGAAGTCAAAGCCGAGCCCCAGTGTTTGTGTGAGGTGGAATTATCTCATTCTTTTAGCCTGGAGTCTCTGTGATCCACCAGTCAAGTATGTGATTGGATTTCAGCTCAACAAAACCTTAAATTACACACCTATTGTGCCTGAGCTAAGCCTAGTTTCACAGCAGTGGAGAAGGCTTCTCCCGGCCTCCTTGGCAGTGTTCGATCCAGCGCTGTTCTCATCCGCTGGTTGATGAATGAGTAATAGGATTAGAATTTCATCTTAAGCGACATGGTAATTGCCATGTTGGGTGCGGGGACAAAGGCCGGGGAGATGGATAGGGGCTGCATAGTGAAGATGGGCCTGTTGCCCCAAATGTGCCCACTGACGTAGAGGGACAGGCCAAGGGCAGGGCCAAGTCCTGGGAAGAGGCCAGCTACATTTGCTAGGGGTCTACCAGGGTCAATGACTGTGCTGGGCACCTGCACAGGTGTATCTATCTCATCCAATGCTCAAAACTGCTCTCTGAAGAGTGGGAGGAGGCATCTTTTGGATTTTTCCTGTACCTATTCCCTACTTTTGGATACAGGTCCTCCTCTTTCCATGGGGAACCAAACCATTCCCACTTTCAGAGAAGGGTTCTCATGGAACTAACTCCTGGCTCCCAGAGTGGTAATGTGACCATGCAGACCAATCAGAGACACCAGTGTTCATTGTAGAGCCTGTTGCCAGTACCCCCAGGAAACAGGCATGATCTTTCTTTTTTTTTTTTGCGGTACGCGGGCCTCTCACTGTTGTGGCCTCTCCCGTTGCGGAGCACAGGCTCCGGACGCGCAGGCTCAGAGGCCATGGCTCACGGGCCCAGCCGCTCCGCGGCATGTGGGACCTTCCCGGACCGGGGCACGAACCCGTGTCCCCTGCATCGGCAGGCGGACTCTCAACCACGGCGCCACCAGGGAAGCCCATCTGCTTCCCATCTTGTACTCACGTAGCCATACCAGCTAGCTAGTCTGAATAGCTAGCTAGTTCATGCTGGGAGGAGGCCCAGCCTTCGAGTGGCTGTCCTCTCCCTTGTGATGGAATGCAAGGATCGTAGCAGTCACTGCAGAGAGAGATCTGAAGAAGATAACAGAGACAAGATCTGAAACTGAACGTTCCCACAGAAGGGAGATCTGGGAAGTCAGGTGCAACAGGGGAACAGCTTGGTGGCTGCTGAAACCTCTCTGGAGATGTTGCCCTTTGGGGCTGTTGGGAGCTGCAATTCACAGCCCGCTGCTTCCGCCATGCAAGCCCTGGTCCCTTCCCACCCATTCCTTACCAGCCTCATTGCCTTGTTTACAAAAAAGACTAACAACTACATCTTCCCCCATCCGAGAGAAAGACTGAGGACAAGACACTAAGGGGGACAGTTCTCTCCTGGAATATGCAGGACAGAGACCCATCTCCTAGTCGCTCCATGCTCACCAGGTCCCCAGTGACCGGGACTTTGATTCATTAATTCAGTCACATATTCAACACACACGGTTTTGAGTGCCTTCTAGTTATCGACTTCGTTCCAGGCGCTGGGGCTACAAGCCAGGAGTAAACCTCACATGCTGCTTGCCTCACCTTTATTGGGACATGTCCCCAGACCTCCTAGGGAGGTACACTGGGATGCTCCCAACCCCCGAATTTCCACCTCTCAGTTCATGCTTGGGTCATCCTAACCACAAGCATCACCTAGTGCATATGCCCCGCCCTCCACATCCCCAAGGATGACTCTAATCAAAAAGATGGACCATAGCACGTGTCGGCGAGGAGGTGAAGAAATTGGAATCCTCACACATTGCTGGTGGGAATGTAATATGGTGCCGTCGCTGTGGAAACAGTCTGGAAATGACTCCAAACGGTTGAGCATAGAGTTATCCTGTGACCCAGAAATTTCACTCTGAAGAGAATTCGCCAAAGAGAATTGCAAACATATGTCACAAGAAACTTTTACATAAATGCTATTAGCAGCATTAGTCATAAGGACCAGAAAGTGGGAACAATTGGAATGTCCATAGACGTGTATTCATTCTTAGAAAGGCATGAAGTCTGATCCACGTTACAACGCGGATGAACCCTGAAAACGTTGTGCTGAGTAAAAGCCAGACACAGAAGGCCTCATACTGTGGGATTCTACTTATACGAAATGCCAAGATTCGACGAATTGAGCAAGACAGGAAGTAGATTCGTGGTCGACAGAGGCTGAGACGAGGAGAGAATAGAATGTGACTGCTAATGGGCAGGGGATTTCTTTTGGGGGTGATGAAAATTGTTTGCAGGATGACGGAATTGATGGAATTAGACAGTAGTGATAGTTGCACAACATTGTAAAACAAAACCAAAACAAAACACTGGGTTGTATATTTTAAAAGGGTGAATTTTATGATATGTGAATCATCTCAAAAAAAACCCCAAACCCAACCCCAGCCATGACTGCCATAGAAAACAAACATTTAGCTGGAGAATCAGAAGCTGCCCCAGTTGCTTTCAGTCTTGGCTGGCATCAGCCCAGACGACGAGTCCTCCTGGAGAGGTCTGGTCCTTCACACAGAGGACCACAGCCTCCTGCAGACCCCACTGCCAAGGGCTGGCTGCCGGCAGCAACGCCTTTCCCTCCGCCCTCCTCTGCCCTGCGTTCACTGCCTGACGAGGCGGCCACGGTGGACACCGGGCATGTCCTTGGGAAGGACGTGGGGTGGAGGCCTCGGCGGCTTCCTGTCACCGACCAGCTTGGCCTGACTGTGTCATCCCAGGAAGGACAGGAGGAGCACGGAACAACCACCAGTGCCGCCGGAGGTGACTTTTGTCACGACCCTTGCCCCCATCAGAACCAACACTCCAGCCTGGGAGAGTCACCAGGGGCTTAGCATCAGTTCTTTTCCTTTTTTAAAATTATTTGAGGGAATCACACGGTAGTTAAAGAAGTGACCAGGTAGAGTTTTCTTTTATGCACAAAAGCTGGGGTAGAAATGCCAGGGAGTCCTCAGCCTGGTCAATTTTTTAGGAAGCCAGTTAACAAGACCCATCCCCCTTAGAAGTCGCTAATGCTTTTAAGTAGCATTTCCCTCTTCCCATTAGATGCATTATATTCATTTTTTATTCTCTAGCTGTCATGGAGCTAGGGGGAAAAAAAAAAAAGCACAGTTCCCACATTCCCAAAGTTAAAGATTCTTTGCTTCCCAACAGAACTTCTCATTTCCCTCTCAAAGACTCCAGTGCCCCTCACCATGCAACCCTGAGTCTTGTGTGAGGATCTCCCTACCCTATGGAAGGATATGAGAACCCGGTGTTATGGGGGGGGTTGGGTTGGGAGGATAATTCTAATGACTGCCCGCTTTCCTTGGGTACCACAGAATGGCAGAGTCTAATGAGGTTGAGGCTTAACACAGCTGGCTGCCATATCGGCAAGGGATATTTCTGAACTTGGAAAATGACAACGTCAAGGTGGACTCACAGGGGTCCACGGGGGCCCCAGGCTCAAGGCCGCTGTTCCCAGATGGGGGTCAGCCAAATGGGAAAAAGGATGCACACAGGTGGAAAGGTCTCCAGCCCCACATCGGGAAGGGGCGTTGCCCTCGACTCTGCCATTCTCCCCGCGGTCACCACTAAGCATCCAGTAGAGAGATGTTTAACATCTCCGACACCCAGGGGACGTGGTCAGGCTGGAGGGTGGGGTAGCCCAGAGCCCTCACTGAGTCCATTCGTTCCTGCGACGTTTCATCCTTAGAATTACGTCTCCGCTTCCAGGGACCTCACGGATAAGACAGGCACTTTTTACACCAGCTTGACTCTCCTTTCAGGGCAGGTGTCACGTCCAAGAAAGATCACAGATGGGATCCACGTTAATGCTGCAGAATGCCACGAAAATCTAAACCTGGAACATCAAGAAGGAAACACGCATTTGTCAAAAAGCGCTTTTCAAAGATGTAAGAAAACCCTTGATGTTAACTCAGTCCCTTCTGTGAGTTTGTGTGTCCCCTGGATTTACTCTGTGTTCTGGATGTTCCAGGACGAGCTTCCAGAGGAGAAAAAGCCTAGAAATACCCAGACATCAAGCTGAGTTATTATGAATTTTACAACACATTCTCCCCTCAAACATCTATTAAACATCTACACATGCCAGGCCCTGAGCCAGACGCTGGGCTGTGGATGTGAAGCACACACACTCCCTGGCCCCTTCCAGCAGGACAAACAGACAGATATAAAAAAGAACAGTTACACGACAGCGGTGGAGGCTCTCCAATGGCATTCAGGGTTTCTTGCGGACATGACTAGGCGCTGGGAGACGTGAGTGAGGAAAAGCTTCAGAGAGAAGCATGAGCCCGTTGCTGTCAAAAGGGATAAAACTTTGGGGTCATATAAACCTGAGTTGCAATAGCAACTTCCAGGACTGGGTGACCTGGGGGCAAACGACTTAAACTCTCCCAGCCTGGATTTCTCCACCTGTAATAGAGAGAAGAGAACAGTATCTACCTCACAAGACTATCGGAAGAATGAAATAAGCAATGCATGCAGAGTGTTTAAGATGGTGCCTGACACATGGTCAGTGCTCAGTAAATGGAATGATTGCTACGGTGACTCCCGAAAAATGACTAAACGTTCACCATGGGGCTGTAGACATGGGGGGATGGGTGGGTAAGGGAGTCGTGTGTGGTCTAGAAAGACTCAGAAGCCTGGTGCCCTTGGAGAATTGTGAATTGGTGAAGGGGCCCTGCCTCCTGGACCCCACCTCACCACTGCCCACCAGGTTTCTGTTTGTTCATTCCTCACCCCCCAAAGTCCATGGTACGTCGCCCACCATATTGACTTCCAACCTAAGAAAACCTCGTCCCGGCTCTGGAGTTAGTTTCCCCATTTGAAGGAAAGCCCCTCTGGGCAGGGACAGTCTCCTGGACCCCATTTGCCCTGTCTTCCCAGAAAACTGGGCCATACATCTCACGGAACAACCAGATTTAAGTCTAAACTGGTTCTGCTCCAGCTAAATTGGTGCACGTACCCATTAAGTCCCCACCTCACAGCCTCGCCTTCCTGTCTGTTCAGGGAGCAGGTGGCCTGGAAGTCACGTAATGTGATCGAACAAGTGATGTCCAAAGAATGTGACCGGATCAGTAAAGGGAACCTTGGGAGAAGCAGGGGGCAGGGCGTCCCTCCTGCGCTGAGAAAACTCCCCCTTCGTGAATGAGAGGCTGTTTAGCTGGTGAATGACTTCCCTGAAGAAATTCTTCTGTGGCATATCACCATCACCAGCTGGTGTTTCTTGGCCTCTGAAGCAAGATAATAACCATGTGGAAATGGCTTCCACCATCTTGTAGGAACAGGGCGCGACTTGTTACCTCCACACGCCCACATGGCCTCCACCCCTGCGGCCCTCCATCCCAAGCATCTGGGGGGCAGCTCACTCCCGGGGCAGTTTCTTTAGCTTTACATCAGACAGAGAGGTTGGTGGCATGAGCCAGCCCCAAGACAAATGGCCACCAGCTGCCCACCAGCTCCCCCAAACACCACACCCCTCCTTCCCCTGCACAAACCCCTCCCACCCTCAGCTCCACCCCGGTGCATTTGGACACATTTGAAAAATCTTCTTAATAAATTACCACCCCTACATGACCTGACAACAGCCACAGATAATCCAGGGCTATTAGAAGCCTCGTTTATAACCCATCTAATTCCAGGTTGTGCAAATCCCAGCAAGTTAGGAAAGGTGTCAACCTTCCCTTGGTGAATGGCATAGCTTGTATTCACAGATTATATGTAATTGATCCAAAGACGTTACAGACATTTAAAAAACATGTCTCCTCCCTCCCAACGTCTCCCTCTGGGAATTCACCTGTAAGAAAACTACAGTGAACCGTGGGCAAAATAAATTACCACAGGTCTGTTCTTTGCAGCGTTGTTTATAAAAAAAAAACTTTAGAAACAACCTGCACAGAAATAGGGGATTAGCTAAACAAACCTTGGAACATGCCGACAATGAGATACTCCGCAGCTGCACAAAATAGTACTGCAAAAGACAGCACAGTGATCTGGGGAAGATATTAATTATCTGTTGTTAAATAAGGGAGCAAAAGCAAGTTACAGAGCAATAGCTACAGTTAATTCCATTAAAATATTTTATATTCGTGCATTTACTTGAATAGTGTTTGAGAGATGGGTGTGCTTTGCAGGCAGACAGACAGGTTTGGGGTTTGAATCTTACAAGCTATGCCACCTCGGGCAAGTTATATAACTTTTCTCTAAGCCTCAGCTCTTTCATCTGTAAAATGCAGAAAATTCTTACTTCACAGAGCCGTTGTGACGATCAAATAAGACTACCTATGTAAGGTGTTCAGCTCCATATCTGATACAAAATAAATGTCCTGTAATTGTTGATTCTTGCTATCATTATTGTTATGTAAAAAAGGTTAATGCTGGGTGGCAGAATTATAGGTACTTTTCTCTTTTTAAATTTTGGTTGTTTTCTGCTTATCCATCTCCCAGAAGATATGACTCTAGCAATGACCAAAAAAATTGTTTTAACTGTTAAAGTTGTTGGGGGACGGGTTATTTTTGCTTTTAAAGAGGGAAACTGGGACTAATGAAAGGCGAAGCGGGTTTGTGACCTCAGCAGGTGAGGACCTCAGCGCAAAAGAGCAGTGGGGCTCACAGGGACCCATATCCAAATCAGGGGTCTGGAGGAAGCTGGGGAGAGATGGTCCCGGACATTTGGAAACAAGGTGTGAGTGCCTGGTGCCCCCGCCTCCCTTTTCCCTCACCCATCTCATCTCCCACAGGAGTTTAGGTGGCCGAAGGGCTTGCGCCCTGCGTGGGGTGAGAAGGGGATGGAGTGGGTTATTAATAAAGGAGATGAAGGAGAAGCTGAACTGGGGGGGGCGGGCGGGGGGCTGGGGCGTGTCCCCAGTGAAAGGGGTCTGTGGGTGGCTTAGAGCTAGTGGAGGTCAGTGCGTTTCAGAAAACCCAGATTTGATGGTCATTGCCTTGTCCAAAGGACCTGGAAGGTCAGAGACATAGGCTTAAAGCTCTGCAGGTCTGGACTACTTGCTATAGTGTCCAAACACTCCCCGCCTGGGCTGCCATTTTCCAGTCCGCAGGCATCCTGGGCACTTTGGAGCCCCTTTAGTGAGACCTGGTCTTCCAGGTCACGAAAGGTGTGGCAGCAGTGGCTGGAGGCAGGGGAAGGGCTGGCAGGTCACTAAATCTGAAACAAGCCTCTACCCAGAGCAGAGTGGAGTCCAATGACAGGGACAGACGGCAGGGACCAAAAGCTGGGGTCAGACCCAGACCTGTGTTGGTGGTGGGAGCCGGGCTTGGTTGTCAGGCAGAGAAACGCAGAACACAGGGAAAGCCCTGGGGAGGGTGGAGCCACCTTCCTGGGGCTCTGGAGGAAGGCTAAGGCAGGAGAGGATGCTGAGAAGAGGATGCCCCCTTCAGGGTGACCACGGTGAGGCCCACCTTCCCAAGCCTGGCCTGGGTCTCTTCACTCCCCAAGGCAGGAACTCAGTAGCAGCAGAAACGAGACCCAGGAGTTTTCTACCTGAAACTCTGGCAGCTCTGCTCGGCCCTCCCACACCACCTGCCATCTCAGGGAGAGCAACACGGTGCCGGAAACGCAGGACCGAAAGATAATCCCGGTTTCTCTCATCGAAGCGCCTTTAGAGTCTGTCCTTTCCCCCGACTCAGGAACAAGGGAAGGCAGATTCAGGTGGGGGAGTTCCCGCCAGCCTCAGAGTCCCCAGCTCTGGTGGGGTGAGGGAGGACTGGGGATGGGGAGAGGCACGCCTGCCCACACTCAAGAACAGGCAACGCTGGTTACGGCTGGTCAGCGTTACAAAGCCATTTCTCAGGAATGTGGACCACTCAGACCCCTAAAACCATCTCCCTCCAGGCCGCTGCTTAAAAATAAATTATAAGATACCACTTCACACCCCCAAGAATGGCTATAATCAAAAAATGGAAAATAATATGTGTTGCTGAGAAACTGGCACCATCCTACGCTGCTGGTGGGAACACGAAATGAAACACAAAATCATCATATAACCCAGAAATTCCACTCCTACGTAAATGTACGAAAGAATTGAAAGCAGGGAACTCAAACAAACACAGGTACCTATGTGATCACACAGCATTATTCAACATTTAACAGATGTTAAAACAACCCAAATGTCCATCAATGGATGAATAGTATTTTTTTTAATGTGGTCTTTACATGGAATATTATTCAGTCGTGAGAAGGGATGAAGTGCTGACACATGCTACAGCATAGATAAATCTCGAAAAATCATGCTAAGCGAAAGAAACTAGACACCACAGGTCACATATTGTATGATGACACTTATATGAAATATCTAGAATAGGCAAATCCATGGGGACAGGAAGCACATTAGTGGTTGCCAGGGACTGGGCCAGGGTGGGGACTTGGGAGTGACTGCTTCATGGATATGGGGTGATAAAAATATTTGGGGACTAAACAGAGGTGATGGTTACACAGTATTTCAATGTGCTAAATGACACTGAAATTTAAGTATAAAATTGACATAATTTTCTTATGTAAATTTCACCTCCATAAAAATAAACAAATCATAGCTGGAAACTTCTTCATGCTGGACCCTGTGTTTCACCCACATGATCTCATTTCATCCTCAGAACAGGCCCAGGAAACAGAGATTTATTGTCCCATTTTACTGATAAGAAAACTGAGGCTCTGAGAGGTGATATCATTTGCCCAAGGCCTCATAGATCGCGCTCTGCTCATGGCAGAGCAGAGAACTTGCTCACTGCATGGACGCTGTCTCAGATTGCCCAGAAACTCTTCAGAGTTGAGTAAGATGGCTCAGCAGGGTGCTGGGAACAGGCATCCTGACCTGGGTAGTGAGGGATCAACAGGTCTCAGGGATTCCGTGCAGCATTGGGTGCTGGGATACTGAGAACGACAGCAGGGAGCTGTTATGGCGAGGGACGCCTGAGGTGGAGCATAGGCTATATGAGAATTGTGGGGGGCTGGGGCAGAGGCTGGGGAGATCAAGAACCCGCCCTCAGGGAACCAAATACCTTGGGTGGCTAACTGTCCTTGATCCTTCAGACCAACTCTGCCTTCGCTCTGCAACACTTGTGATGAAAACCTAACTCAGAACAGAGGCAAAAGAAAAGGAAATCATGCCACGGAGCGGCTGGGCCCGTGAGCCATGGCCGCTGAGTCTGCGCGTCCGGAGCCTGTGCTTCGCAACGGGAGAGGCCGCAACAGTGAGAGGCCCGCGTACCAAACAAACAAAAAAAAAAAAAAAAAGAAAAAGAAAAGGATATCAAAAGAGCACTGGCTTTGATGTTACAGCCACTGAGTGCCCTGGGTCTTTGAAAGGTGGATCTTCTCTTTCTCCTTCTCGTCTTCCTCCTCCTTCTTGGCGATCAGACCTAAGATTTATTGAGCACCTACTATGTGTCACGCCCTGTCCCAAACACTCAAGCTTGGATCTCAACCCTTTGATGCAGGATGGTAGCCACAGTGGTTGACTTGGCATCATCCAAACGTCCCTGCCAACCCCCAGCCCAGCCCACCTGAGCCCTGCTGTGTTTAATCTAAACTAGGCTTGGCCATCCCATCCCCCACGCTATCTCTAGAATCACGAATAAGCATGGGACCTGATTTCAGCCAATGAGGCATGGAGGGAAGCCTGGGTCTTCTGAGAAAGGTTTCCTTGCTCTAGGACGACATGGTCCCTCCTCTTCCCCTGGACATTGTCACATCCGGATGTGATGCCAGAAGCTGCCTCAGTCCTTCCTCCTCCAGCCAGAGGATGAAGTTGATCTGGAGAGGGCAGAACAGAGAGACGGAAAGACAGCACTGAGCCACAGATGACACTAGGCTGGCACCCGCAGTTATGTGAAAGAATACATTTCCCGATTGTTTAAGCTGGTGTTTGCTCTTACTTGTGGCCAAAAGAATCCTTGCTGACAGATACATAATACAAATGAGAACTCTGAGGCTTACAGAGGTTAAGTAACCGGGCCAAGATCCCACAGGTGGTGGACTGGGATTCGAGCCCAGCCCATCTCGCCCCAGAGCTCCACCCTTCACCACTGGGAGGTGATACATACCTCTTTGAATTGTTGCCACTGCAAATAAAGCGTCTGGCACAAATGAGGGTAAAGACATCTACTGCGCAGAAAAGGATAAAAATATCTCCCCCACAAGAGACACAAAGGGTCCAGTATCAGGCCTAGAGCAGAGGGCTGCTCCAGAAACATGAAATCCAAACCCCGTTTTTCAGCCCTGACTCGGTGTCCATTTATTCCCAAAGGCTCAGCAGCCAGACTGCTAACTTAGGTCCCTCCAAGAAGAGCACTGGTCTCCAAACTCTGGCCCCAGCCCTCCTGGGGCTGGCAGCCGTCCTAGACGTACCCTGTGCGTGCCCTAGCCCCACTCCCGTCCTACACGTGCTTCAGCGAGCTTGCCATGATCTAGTGCTGTTATCCACACAGCAGCCAGAGGGATCTTGAAAGAATCAGATCAAAGTCACATCACTCCCCTGCCTAAAACCCCCTCACTTCCTTCCACTGGAGATGGAATAAAACCCAAACTCACAAGCGTGACCCACCAGGCCATATATGTCCAGCCCCTGCCCTGCTCCCAACCTCAGCTGGTACTAAGCTTCTCCTCTCCACTGTGTTCTCACTGGCCTTTTAGTTCCTCAAACCTGAAATGGTCATTCCTAGCCCAGGGCCTTTGTCCTTGCTGGTCCTTTAGAAGGAACACACTCTTCCCCCAAGGTCTTGCCATCTCAGCATCACCTCATCTCAACGGTCAGGGCTCTGGAGAGACCTTCCTGAGCCCACCCCGTCTCCATCTCTATCATGCCACCCAATTTTATTTCTCTGTGTATCTCATAGGCTGCTCTGATTCGGTTTCTTGTTTGTATAACTTTATTTCATTAGTCTCCATCATCCTCCTAGACTGTAACTCAGTCAGAAACAGGGAGATGTCAGTTTGATCCACTGCTAAGTCCTCAGCACCTAGAAGAGTGCATAGTACACAGCAGGTGCTCAATAAACACTCACGGAAGGAATAAAACTCTGTCTCCACATGCAGTGTTGCTGTCTTAGTAAGAGAAGCGATGCTCCTTGATGGGAGTGTTTATTATACTTGCTCTTATCTTGACATTTCAAGAATCTTGTAGTTGTTAGAATATACTTTTCTCAGATTCACAGTGAAAGGCACAGACTTTGAGTTCTCACCTCAGCTCTGCCAGTTTCTCACAATGTGACCTTGAACAAGTCACTTAACTTCTGTGTGCCTCCGTAGCCCTGACTGTCAAACTGGGATGATTATTCTCACGGTGTTGTAGCGTTGAGCATAGCATCTGGTACACAGAATGCTCGATATAAAGGCGCTGACATTGTTTGCTTGTTAGAATGTAAAAGAAAGAAAGAAAAAGAGAGAGAGAGAGAGGGGGGAAAGAAGGAGGGAAGGAAGGAAGGAGGGAAGGAAGGAAGAAAAGAAGGAAGGGAGGAAGGGAGGAAGGGGAGAAGGAAAAGCTGCATCTGATCTTAGCTGCAGGTTCTGTGACAGGCAGCCTGCCTATGAGTAGACACCAGCCCAAGCCTTTCCTGTGGGTTCCCTGATAGGGTCAGGCTGTGCTGGTGCCCAGAACACAACCCTCCCCGCAGGCTTAATCTGGGGAGTGAGTTTTGGGGCACTAGGGGGAGCGGGCAGGAAATCCACCCTCAGTCCCCAAGCTCTTAGCAGTAACGGCCTCTGCTAGGGAAAAGCTTCATGCCAGGATGAGCTGGGTCTTAATAGCTGCTAATTGGTCATAAGGCAAATGGGGGGAAGATATTAAAGAGCAATCCATTTGGCTCCGAGTGAAGGAATTATAACCTAGAAGGATTTTATTGGTCTGTCTCTGCTTTTTAAGAGTTTTTATCTCAGGAGTGGCTTGGTCCTAAAATGGTCCACTGTGACCGGGGCTGTGTGATAACGGGGGAAAGATCTGAGGATTACAGGACTCGAGCACCTGCAGCCCACCCGGCCCATCTTCCTGTCGTCCTGCTGAGCATAGGGTCCTCCAAGGCCTAAGTCCACCCCACCCACCCATAGCAACTCAGGCCTTTCTTCTCGCCCACCTCCCCAACCCCTCCAGGAGGCATCGTCCCCGCTCTAACAGAGAATCCACCGTCGTTTACAGCTAGGGCCTTATCCTGAAGAGTCAGAAAATGAAACGCTCTCTTTCACCAAGAATTAGCACATCTAGCGCGCATGGGTTACCAACTTTCTTTTTTTCTTCCTTTTAAAAATGGTTCTTAGAGCAATATATACTAATTAAAAATTCAACAGAAATATATAAAGTAGAAAATGAAATGAAATACACTCTCCCCCCCTATTCTTACTCTTCAGAAATAACCACCATTGACATTTTGATACAGAGCCCTCCAGATGGATGGATGGATAAATCTTACTTTGATATTAAGTATTTCAGAGATGAATGTAATGAATATCCAAGAACGCACCATCCATCTTAAGAAATAAAACATTACAGACAAAATTGAAAGCCCTTGTGTCTCTTATATCATTCCCTTCCCCCCTCCCCCAGGTAACCTTTGTCTGGAAATTATTATCATTTTGATACCCCTATTATACTTCCATTACATGTACTTGTAGTCATAAAACAACGTATAACATTGTTTTATTCAGTGCTACTCGTTATAGAAACAGTATCATAGGATATGCAATCTTCTGCAACTTGCTTTTTCCCCTTCTGCATTGTTTGCAGATTCTGCATATAGTTACATTGTGACGCTGTTTTATTCTTTTTTAACGCAGTATCATATTAGTTACATTGTGACACTGTGTTATTCTTTTGTAATGCAATATCATATTTTATGGTGTCATTGTACCACAATTTATTTATACATTCTCCTGTAGAGAAATACTGGTGTTGTTTCTAATTTTTCCCTTTAGAAACAATGCTGCAGTGAACATTTTTGCAACCATCTCCTTGTGTACATGGGCATAATTTTCTCCGGTATAGAGCTAGTTGGAATATCTGTGTATATATGAGTAGCTTCCTCTTTACTGAATATTCACAAATGGCTCATCAAAATGGCTGCCATAGGGCTTCCCTGGTGGTGCAGTGGTTGAGAATCTGCCTGCTAATTCAGGGCATACGGGTTCGAGCCCTGGTCTGGGAGGATCCCACATGCCGCGGAGCAGCTAGGCCCGTGAGCCACAACTACTGAGCCTGCGCGCATCTGGAGCCTGTGCTCCGCCACAAGAGAGGCCGCGATAGTGAGAGGCCCGCGCACCACGATGAAGAGTGGCCCCCCACTTGCCACAACTAGAGAAAGCCCTCGCACAGAAACAAAGACTCAACACAGCAAAAATAAATTAATTAATTAATAAACTCCTACCCCCAACATCTTCTAAAAAAAAAAAAAAAAGATGGCTGCCATAATTTGTATTCCTGCCATCGAATATTAATTAGTAGAATCACTTCAGAGAACAATTTAGCAATAACCTCTGCTGTATGAAAGTTTGTGTTGTTCCACATTCTCCACCGTCAACATGCTGTTGCCAACACCAAACATTTTCTAATTGACTGGGTGTGAACTGATATTTCATGGTTGTATTCATTGCATTTCCATGATTACTAATGAAATTGAGAATCTTTCATATGTTTACTGACCTTTCCTGTTTCCTCTTCTGTGAGTTGCCTTTTCATACTCTTTGCCCAATTTCAATGGATAGATAGATAGATGGACGATAGGTAGAGAGAGATTTTAAAACAATTTTCAAAACAGCCCACCATAAAACATTTCCTGACATATAAGAAACATGTATAATCCGTATTCTGTGTAATATTCTGCAACATACCTTCTATACTCTTACTACAATTTGTACATCTTACCAGGCTAGTACTTTTTCATGTTATTTTGCAATGGCATAATATGGGAACACTATGATTTATGAATCATTCCTCTATTGACAGACATTTAGATTATTTTTATTTATTTCCAGTATAAATAGTGAATATTTTTGTAGCAATATATTTAGGTATAATCACAGCTGTTTCTATGGAAGATTGTCAATTCCCCGTGAATCATAAGTAGTGATATATAAGAAAGAGGAAATTAGAATTCAATAAAAATTCAATGAAATAAATTCAGCCTTAAATCTCTTCTAAACTTAATTCCTCCTCTTAAAAAAAAAAAAGTTTAACAATTCAAAAAGTAAGCTGTGAGTAACTACTTTGGAAACGTTTGGCAATATCTACCAAAGTAAACGGGCACCTGGCTATGACTCAGCAATTCTATTCCTGGGTATTCACCCAACAAAAATAAGTTAATATATCCATGAAAAGACATGTATAAGGAGGTACACAGCAACTTCCTTCGTAAGTAACTTAAAATTGGATATGGCCCAAGTGTGTATTACCAGTGGATATGTACAATAACATGGATGGATCTGAAGACATCATCGTGAACTGAAAAGGCCAGACACAAAAGAGTATATACTCTATCACCTCGTTTATATGAAGTTCAGGAACAGGCAAAACTAATCTATGGTATTAGAAATCAGGATATGTTTATTTCTAGGGGTGAGAGTGTTGACAGGTGAGAGGCACAATGGGGCCCTCAGAGGTATCAGACGTGTTCTCTATCTTGATCTGAGTCAAGAATATATTTGTAAAAATTCATTGAGTTTCACCTTTAAGAGGTGTATACTTTAGGATGGACCTAGAGAGTATTGTGCTTAGTGAAATAAGTCAGAGAAAGACAAATACTCTGTTATCACTTATATGTGGAATCTAAAAAATAAAACAAATGAAAGGATATAAGAAAACAGAAGCAGACTCACAGATGCAGAGAACAGACTAGTGGTCACCAGTAAGGAGAGGGATAGGAGCAGGGGCAAGAAAGGGGTAGAGGATTAAGAGATACAAACTACTATGTATAAAATAAATAAGCAATAAGGATATATTGTACAGCAAAGGGAAATACAGTCATTATTTAGTAATAACTTTAAATGGAGTATTATCTGTAAAAATATTGATTCACTATATTGTACACCTGAAACTAATGTAATATAGTAAACCCACTAGCCTTCAATTAATTAATTAATTTCAAAGAACACTATAATAAATGTCATTGCAGCTAAAAAAGAGAGAGAGAGATGTGTACTTTAGATTTGTTATGCTACAATAACTTTTTTTTTCCCTTAAGGAAACAACCTTGTTATTTTAACTTACCGTTTGTTTGGGTTCAGCCTCAGTGAAAGGAAGGAAACTGAGTTTATTGAGAACCTGCTAAAGTGCTAACCAATATACTAAAGAGTTTTATCAGTGTTTATAATTTTTAATTATGATTTTTAAAACTACCCCCATGACACAGGTATGACTGTCCCTTTGTCTACAGACGAGGAAACTGAGGCATGAAAAATGTAGGTAACGTGTCCAAGGTCATGGAGCCATTTCAGCTTGACTGATAACCATTTGAATTGAAACTATAATAGCTGACTCTACGTGAGGCATCGTTCTAAATGCTTTCCATGTGTTACCTCATGTTATCTGCAGTGTGATTCTATGGGACTAGCACAATTATGCATCCCCAGTTTACAGGCGGAGAAGTTGCAGCACAGTAAGTCACTTCCCTGAGTTTGCACAGCCAGTAACTGAAGGAACCATGATCTTCTCATTGCTGTATGACACAAGCCCCAGTTCCGAGTTTTCCAGCTCCGAAGCGGCAAGTGGAATTTGTCTCTTGCTGCACGACGCTGGGGATGCTCTCGCTCCAGTGATCCTGGCAGCTGTTTGCTTTGTTTCAAGATCTTCTGAAGGAAGCCTGTGTTATGTATTGACTTCTTTTTCACACTCACTCATCTGTTTAGAGAGTTGGAAAACAGACCCATTAAGCGTCAAAGCCCAAAGGTTCCCAGATAAATTAGCAGGCAGTTCTCCCCAAGGCAAAGGGGAGCAGGCGTGGGAGGGAGAGGCAGAATTCCCACTGTTTGCCTCTGCACAGAGCCAGGCCTCACCATCCCAGACCCCAGCAACCCCAGCACAGATAATAAACTAGCAGCAAGAGGCTTGTGGCCACGTGTTTGTTGCAGAATTGGCTCTTACCTTGGGACTACAATTTAATGGGAAATACAGCTTGATGGAGGTCAACTTTGGGGGGTTACGAAAAAGCGGCGATTTAAGTCAGCAGGACCAGTTAGCCATACTGGACAGAGGGTGAGTGGCAGAAACGGCTGTCTCACATGAGGGAGGAAAGAGGATGTCAAGAGGGGTGTCAGGAAAGGAGGGAAGATGCCTGACCCACCAACCAGTTTACCGTCCAATGAGCGATCCCGTTACACAGCCCATCCTCCTTGGTGCTGCTGTTTCCCAGCCACAGGGGTTCCATCTCAGGCCACAATCATCAGTGCCAGCTGATAAATCATTTCCACGGAGGGAGGAAGAAACCCCCACCACTGTACGTCCCCAGCCCTCAGACTCACTCATCAGGGTGAGCCACAGACATGTGTCCCTTTCCCCGTCTCCGTAGGGTAGGTAGTTTCGCACGGGGTCCTTGGATGGAAGAAATCAGGCTGGGAGGAGAAGGAAGCGGAGCTCCAGCGCAGCCACGGGGATTCTGGGCTCACTAACAACAGCAATAATAAAAAGCTCCACCAGCATATACTTACAGCCTACTGTGTACCAGGCTCTTTACATACGTCACCTCTAATGCTCTCCATGACCCTACACGGGGACTATGTCAGCCCCATTTTACAGAAGGGAGACCTGAGGCTCAAAGGAGATTAAGAAATCATTTGCCCCAGATTTTGGCCTGGCTAATTCCTAAGTTCCTCATTGTTAAGCCCACAGCATCCCTCTACAGAGGAGGAAGGAAGAAAGGAAAGAGGAGATAGGGAGAGCAAATACATTGGCATAATGCTTCGTAGGTAGTAAGTGCTCGTTGAGTATTGGCTTTATGTGCCCATTAGAACTGAGTTTACTCCTGATCATTTCCCCTGGAGAGGGGCCGTTCTGAGCTCACCATTGTCTGGGGTCTCTCCTAGTCTGCACCAGTGACATTTCCAGGAGAAACAGTGGCTTTAAAGGAACACACAGGCCCTGAGGCTTCCCTGACGATGGCCCAGTGTGGGAGAAGGCAGGGCGCCTAGAGGCCATTGCCAAAGCGGTGCAGGGCTGGGGAGCTTGAGTTTGGATCCAGCTTGGGCTAAAGGCTGCTGAGGCCGAGGCTGCCGAAAGGTGCAGGAAATGAGTTCTGCAGGTGGGTCAGCCCTGCTGGAGAAGGTGAGAAGTTTCTCTTGACTGGCAAGGGATTCATAAGGCCTGGAAGGCTTCTGCGTGTCCAGAATGGGCCCTGAGGACTCAGGTGCTGGAGATTTAAGGAAAGCCAGGCTCGTGGACCGCCTCTGTGTAGACACACCCATTCAAAGTCCCTTCAGTGGGGGAGCAGGAGTGATTTTCAGTGATTATACCGGAAGAGGGTCAAGCACAACTTCAGCCCAGCCCAGCCCCAGAGGCAGGGTTAGGCCCGCTTTGGATGGTGAGGCCAGGAGTCCTAGGGAAAGACTTTGCTCTAGTCCCCAGAGACCAGCAGCCCAGACGGCAGCACAATACCAGATAATTCCCTGGAGGTGAAAATAGGCTGTTCAGTTCCTACAGTGCGAAGAAGGAAGCCCGTTGGGGGGCATTATATACTCTTAGTATATGAGAAGAAACTCGGGCATCCCAAAACAGAGCTGGCAGAAAACATGGCTTCTGAACACAGAATCGTTAATATGCATCATTTCCAAGTGATTACCTACAGCAAGGTCATCGATAGCCACAGAGCTACACCTGTCTGGTCACTGGGGTAATTTTCAGCTGGAGTCTGTACCCTGATTATGCTAACTGTGCAAGCTTGGGCAAGACATCTGGTCTCACCCGGCCTCCTCATCTTCTCCCATAAACTGCCCTTATTTCCACTCCTCTCGGCAACTTGTAATGTTCACTTAGCTGCCTGAGCAAAACTCCTGGGCAAAATGGTGCAAGTGTCTCACTTTCCCTGTACCCATGCTTTGGGCCCAAAAAGAGGTGGAGTCCGTATCCCCACGCCTTGCATCAGGGCTGCCTTGGGACTGGTTTTAGTCAATGGCACATGTGACTGTGGTCCATTCGTTTCATGTTTCCAATCACTCTTGGCACCTCTGCTCTTCCAAGCCCAGGCTAGCCTCTTGGAGCATGAAACATGAAGCAGCACTGAGTCCACCTGACACCTCAGACTTGTGAAAGAACCCATCCCAGCAAAGCCACCTGCAGGCCCACAGCTAAACACAGACCCGTGAGTGAGTCCCCCAGTGAGCTCAGAGCAGCAGAACTACCCCGTCAACCCAGAGACCCCATGAGCATACACACAAAGACGTTTCTTGGTCTATGTGGCTGGGTTTTTGGTAGTTGTTATGCAGCATCATTGGGGTCATAGATAACAGATACACTCCTCCGTATCCAGTGAATCACCAAATCGATGTCCAGTTTTGAGAGGATGACATTGGAACCACACCTCCTGATCCCAACCCCTATCTAGCTGTGCAAATTGGGCAAGTTATTTAACTTCTTGGTGCCTCCGTTTCCATATCAAAAAAATGGTGTTGATGATGGAAGAACCTCCCTCATAAAGTGGTTGTGATGATTAAGTGAGTAAATAGTGTAAAAGGCTTAGAACAGTCCCTGGTGCATAGTTCATGCTATATAAACATTTGCTCGGAATAGTATGCTGTCTGCTAAATACATGATGAATCCATTTTTCTCTATCCTCCACTGATGTCATCCTAATCCAAGACATTTACTGGCTGCTCTTCTGCCCCCATCCTACTCCTGTTAATCCACTCTCTAGAAGGAAGCCAGAGAAATCTTCCCAAAGTGGAGACCCAGTTGTGTCATACTTTGATTAAAACGCTCCAGTGCTGTCCCTTTCTCCTTGGGGTAGTTTGAACTCCCCAGATGACTACAGGGGCTGCATGGACCCACCCCTGTTTAATTCTCTGGCTTCCTCTTCCCCGGTTCCCCACGCTTGTCATCAGTAATAATAAGAGTACTGGGAGCCGTATTGAGCGCTTCCTCTGTGCCAGGCCTGATCCTAAGCACGGTGTTACATTCTATCACTGGATCCTCAGGATTGTGACCACATTGTGTGATAGATATTGTAACCCCTATTTTACAGATCAGGAAACTGAGGCTTGCCTTGGCCAGCATCACCCAGCCAGCAGCAGAGAAAGCATACAAAGCCCGCCCCTGCTTTCCCGGCTTTAGGAGGCAGGCTGCTCTGGGAGGACACTTTCAAACAGTTAGAAACCCTTGAGGAGGCAAAGCTCCTTTCTGCTCTGCCCTTGGCTTTGAGCCCAGGCTCCACTTGGGTCTCACTCCAGGAGGCATATGAGGGTGAGGAAACATCCTTGTCATGGTCATGGATTTTCATTCCGGAAAGTGCAAGGAAGCTGGCAGAGAGTGAGGAATTGCAAAGGGCAGCAGCAGCCTGGCTGGAATGGCAGTGCCTTGCTGACCCCAGCATCTGCAGCCGAGCGCCAAGCTGGCCTGCGCCTTATTTTCCCACGCACCTTGCAGCCTGATTCGTAATAGGCATTCAGCGCCACAGGTCACGTAATTAAAACCATGCTTACAGAGAGCTGACTGTGTGCCAGGCAAATTCCTGAAGCATATTACATATATGGGCAACTTGATACTGACAATAGGCCCGGGAGGTGGGTACTGTCACTGTCTCTATTCTATAGATGAGAAACTGAGGGTCAGAAATGATAGAACATTTCCTTGGGCCCAGATTCAGACCCAGGAAGTCTGGCTCTAGAATCTGTGCTCTTCACCAGTGCACCACACTACTTCCCAAAGGGCTCCACTGAGAAGCCCATGGTGGGAGGGGGTCCCAAGGAGGAAGAAAGCACCTGGGCTTTGAGAAGAGCCATACAGAAAGGACCAGAAGCCCAGAGGCTTCAGTGGGGCACAGAGATTATTACTGTCACCAGGACCTACTGCTCTTCTACTTCGGGTCATGGGAAGAATGGTAATTCCTTGCCTCTAGGCCTAGTCATGGCCAATGAGATGTGAGCAGGCTCAACTCCGCAGCCATCACTTCCCCTGACGTGAAGAACTCTGGAAGCTTCGTGTGGAGATGCCACTGGCATCAGTTGAGTCCCTGAGGGAAAAACCACATGGAGTAGAGTCCCCCTCCTCCCCAGCCCCAGTTTCCACACCAAGCCACGTCAGACATGAAGTGTGAGTGAGTAATAAACCTTTGCTTGAGGACAATGACATGTGACATTGGGGGCTATTTGTTACTACATCATAACCTAGCCTCTCCTGACTGGTATAAGCGGGACAGTCATGTAAGAAAGAAGGCGATTTCAGCTCTCTCCTACTCTGACAAACCTTAGGGGTTACATGTGGCAGGGAGGGAGGAGAAGGGGGAGGATTCTCGGAAACTGCCAGGTCTTCTTACTTATATGTCACTGGGAATAGTATGTTCTTTCTGCAGATGAGCAGACAGATCTTTCCAATCTGACCGGAACATGATCCAAATGTTAAAATTAGAGACAAAACTTAGCAGCAGAGAAAAACATCAAAACATGATCCTTTGCTTCTGTGGTAACTCCCTGGGGAGAGGGAGGGGAAAGATGGCAGCAACGTTTGGTTCAAATGTGCCACTGATTTGGCAGAACCAGGATAAACACCTGCCTTCCACTCCACCACCCACCTCTGCTGCGCTGAACCTCTGTCTGACCAAAATCTGGTCTCCTTTGTCCACCAAGTCTGCTTCACAAATACATTTCAAGTTATGCCTTCCAAAACTTAATCAAGTCCCAGAGATCTGCTGATATCACAGGCTGGAGACACTAATATTTTGACGCTCAGTTCAATCTCCTTAGTGGAGAGAGGGGCCCTAAGTCTTCTCTCCACACCACCTAGTCTCCCAAGGGTTCCCCAGCGCCCTTCCTCAAGCCAGGTTAGATCTCCCAAGCCCCTGCTTCCCAGCCACAGTCGGGGGCCCTGAACACTGATACCAAAGAGAGGGTCCACGTTGTACAACCACCCAGACATGAGAGCTAAGACCTAGAGGCTTGTGGAAGCTGAAGGAGATTTGTATTGGGGTTGAATTCAGGTTTGATGTGAGATTCTGCCAGGTGCTGGGCCATCAACCCTTTAATAATTTGGTCGCAACTAGCTGAGCACCCAGGGAACCACCAACTGCTTCTGAAAGCTGCAAATTCAGAGGGAGGGAGAGGCAGAGCTCTCCTGAGAAGGGTCATCTCTGGAAAGTCATTGCACAGGCAGAGACACGGGGTGTCTCAGCATTCACTTCCTCTCTCTTCCCAGTTCTTCTTAGCTTCTGGGGACAGTGGAAAGTGAAGGCAGTCCAAGGCAAAGAATCAAGGGAATCAGGAGGTGGGCGGGCAGGAGGGGGTGCAGAGGAACCTCCGCTCTGCTGCAGGCTTTGGATGCAGTGCTACCCTCCAGGCTGCTGGTGTCCACCTGAAAATTGGACTCAGGCACTGATGCCCCAGCTTCAGGCATTCCTGCTCCAGATTCATGATTTTGCCCTTTCCATGCACTGGTATTTACCTGCTGGTATTCACCTACTCTGGCTTAGTTAAGTGTATTTCAAAAGGAAAGTGGATCAAGTGGATATTTGGAAATGGAAAGCCAGCATTCTCTGTCCTCAGTAAAAGGCAACCTTAAGAGTAAATACGACATTTTCAACTAATACTATTCAAGTCTGCTTCAGTGCTGTTACCTACCACAACCTCTGTGCCTGAAGCCTGCTCTGTTTTGTTTTTTGGTGTTTTTATTGTGGGAAGACACACACAATATAACATTTACCATTTTCACCATTTTTATGTGTCCAATGAGTTCAGTGGCATTGTGTCTTCTTATTGTTGTGCACCTGTTACCAGCCTTCATTTCTAGAACTTCTTTCATCTTCCCAAACTGAAACTCCATATCCATTAACTAGTAGCTCCCCCATCCCACCTCCTCCCAGCCCTATTTCCTGTCTTTATAATCTGTCTTTGTTTAAAGGGAGATTAAAAAGAGTGGGAAAAGTGTTAAGGGCATATGAGCACCAAACTGAGGCTCTCTTTTTTACTTAATTACAATTGAAAGAGGGTTGAAAAGCAACGCAGTCCATGCTATGAAATTCTATGTCACAATGTCACCCAGTACCTCTCCTTGCAGGGCGTAAACCCTTGGTATTCATCCCACAGTTGCAAACACTGCATCAGTGGTCCCTGGGTTTCTCGTCTAGATCGTGGTCTCCTGACAAGCACACAATAAAATCAGAATCTAAGTCACCAGCCTGCAAAGGGAGGAGAACCATACCTCTAAAGGAACCGTGATTTCATTTACTGCTCCCAACAATGCTGAGAAAAATGATTCCCATTTTCCCAAAGAGGAAACTAGAGCTCGTCCAGGCAGTAACTTACCCAAAGTGACACAAGTAGCCCATGCCAGGGCTTTTTGATCCAACGATAAGCCTCTGTCCTTCCCACCCCATCATACTGATCTCCATGGGCAAGTTTCGGCAGAAACCAAGCCAGAGATTGTGAACAGTGACAGGGACCATCAGTAGAGTGGCTGCTGGGCTGCTCTGTAAACACAGTCCTCACTCAGTAAGACTCCTAAGCAGTTCAACATCAATCAGAATGGTGCGTGCCAGGGTAAGGCTCGACCTGGTGCACAAGCAGTGCTGGCACTCTCTGGCCATGGGGCCACCAAGCTGGCCCTTTAATGCATGCGCATAGGAGAGACTGGCCACCAGAGGATGGGGGGTGGGGGGGGGGAGGTGTGTACCCTGCCCGCCCTGCTCCTTCCTGGTCCTTCACACCTGCATACAGCTGTGCGTACTCACTTGGCATTTGGGGCTTTCTGTCCTGCAGGATTCTGATGCAGATGGATTTGACACAAGCACGGAGCAGCTCCCTCCCAGCTGAGCTCCCCTGTTTGCAGACTGTTTCCTGCATCCTCCCTGGACTGCTTACCTTTCATCTTTTGTGTTTGTTTAAGTAACAGTCAGGTAGAGACCTCAGTTCAATATCTTCCGAGATGCCAGGATTGGAAGTGTTTCCCTTCGTTGCACCCCACCCCCGACAGCAGTTTCTGTGTTTGCAGTGGCTTCCAGGTCAGTTCTTTGGCCGGTCTCCACTGATTCACAAGTCTGGGATGGATCTATATGAATAAAGCTTGCACGTTAATAGGACTCTCATGCATTTCCAGGCTGAGGGATGCAGCCAGGTTCCTGGCCTGACCCTTCAGCAGCCTGTAGCCACGTTATTACCAATGCCCTTCCCCTCCCCAGTGTGGGATGGCTTGTATGCACTGACCCCAGAGACCTCACACACATTCAAACATCTCAAAAGAGTTGATCTCATTCTTATTTTGAAAAATCTACCATTGCCTTCTATTCATCTTTTTGGAGGAGAGCTTTCCTTACTATCATGAAACTGACTTTATAAGAATGAGTCTAAGATCTATGTTTTGCCCAAAATGAGCTCACTGCCAGCTATCGAGAGAAGTGTTCTCTACCAAGCAGTCAGGAGATGAAGGGGTGGATGAATGTAGCCCTCAGGAGAGGGAAACAGGAGTCAGGCTCCCGTCTGAAGGCCTGGTGTGCCCGGTATAGATGGGGCATGGGGCTACCTGTCTGCAGGTGTCTAGATACAGGGAGCGCCTCCTTCACCGCACTCCGGGGCCACAGTGGCCACATAACTATGCCCTGGAGGTTATGAGCAGGGACCCTGGAGAAAAACAGGCCTGAGTCCATCCACAGTACCCCCTCTTGGGCCTCTCTGAGCCTCAGTTTCCCCAGCCTTCCTGCAAAGCCCTTAGCCTAATTCTGGACACAAAGTAATCATGGGATACTATGGCAGACATGATCAGATGTCTTCCTCCCACCACTCACCCTGCCCTCTCTTGCTGGCCAAGAGATCTGACTCTGCTCAGGGTGGCCCTGGGCCCAGCACTCCACCGATCACGGCAGGCTGGCTGCTAGAGCGTTGCACTCCAGCGTACCTTGCGGCCAGAGGCGGTCACGTGACTTCAGTCTGACCAAGGGCCAGAAGGGGACGTGTGCCGCCAGCTGTCTGGAAAGCTCTTCCTGCTTTAGCCCCTTCCCTTCCTCGACCTTTAATCTGGTGGCCATTTTGTGAGCATTTTGTGAAAGGTCCTTAAGAGTGAAAGGCCAGCATGCTGAGAACAGCAGAAGGGAAGATAAAAAGGGCCCGGGTCCTCTATGATGTGGTTGGGCTCCTGGCCCGAACTGGAGCTGCCCTCCTCCAGACCTCTCACGGTGGAATACGATTAAATGGGCACATTGCTTCAGCCTGTTGCTCGGGTCTTATACTCGGTCTGGCTATTTGCAGCCTAAAGCATTTTCACCCATTGTTCCCAGACTTACCCATATTTACCTTCCTGCCTGGGGACCGGGGAAGAACCCTAGCAAAATGGACTTCCAAAGGAAGATACGCTACACTTTTAAGATAATTATTTTCATGACTCAGTAGTTTCAGTGGTTCTAAGATAGCAGCTTCAAAACCTAGAGTAGGGCTTCCCTGGTGGCGCAGTGGTTGAGAGTCCACCTGCCGATGTAGGGGACGCGGGTTCGTGTCCCGGTCCGGGAAGATCCCACATGCTGCGGAGCTGGGCCCGTGAGCCATGGCCACTGAGCCTGCGCGTCCAGAGCCTGTGCTCCGCAACGAGAGAGGCCACAACAGTGAGAGGCCCGCATACCGCACAAAAAAAAAAACCTAGAGTAATCCCCAGCCTGGGTTGTGACAACCGAGCAGAGGCGGACAAGCTCTGGGCGTCTGTGTGGGAAGCTGGCCTCCTACCCACCACGATCTGCTCCAGATGCCTCTGGCCCAGTGAGCTGGGGCAAGCCCCTTACCCCTCCCCCTATATGCCTCTGTTGCCTTGACTGTAAAAATGGGACTCATGATACCTATTTCACAAAGTTGCTGACAAGACCCTTCTCCAGATAGGGCCCTTCTAAAGCAGAAATCAGCTCCCTGCCTACACCCCTGGGTCCAAAGGCCCTCCTCACGTAGCACCTGCTGACTTCCTCAGCCTTATCGCTTGCCGCTCACACGTACCACTCTAAAGCCCAGCCGCATTGAACTCTCGCAGCTGCTCGGACACACCATGCTCCCTCCTCCATGCCTTGACAAACACTGTCCCCCCTGCCTGGAAATGCTCATTCCCCTGCCCATCACCTGGCTGGTCCCTGCTCCACTTAAACCCCAGCTTAAAAGTCACTTGCTCCTGGGAGCTTTCCTTGCCCATACGCGCGCACACACACACACCTTTCTTTTTTTTTTTTTTTTGCAGTACGCGGGCCTCTCACTGTTGTGGCCTCTCCCACCGCGGAGCACAGGCTCCAGACGCGCAGGCTCAGCGGCCATGGCTCACGGGCACAGCCGCTTCGCATCACGTGGGATCTTCCCGGACTAGGGCACGAACCCGTGTCCCCTGCATCGGCAGGCGGACTCTCAACCACTGCGCCACCAGGGAAGCCCACACACACCTTTTTTAAGGAACTCTGCTATCCATGATCTACTCGACAGCTGCCTTCCCCATGGCCTGGGTGCTGTCTAGGGGCAGAGATCAGATCCCCAGGCTCACCACTGTACCTCTGGCATCTAGCAGAGGCCTGACACACAGTAGGCACTTCATAAATAAGTTTATAAAAGGAATGAGCACTCACAGGAAGTAATACATGTAAGGAATTTAGCACAGTCCCAGGCACTTGACAGGCACGCAGTAAGGTCCCATCTACTATGAGCACCCCAGCGGTGGTAAAGCACCCCTCCCAGGAAGCAATCCTTCTTGGGTCTGAATTCCAGCTGAGTGACTTATGAACTGCGTGACCCTGGGTTAGTCACTTAACCTCTCTGAGCCTCCGTTTCCTCATCTGTCAATGAGAATCCTAGGAATCACAACTCAGAGAATTCTCGTGACAATTAAATACACTGATAAAAATAAAGTAGCAGTACAGAGTGAGTGCTGGCTATGATGGTGATGATTCTTAGCACAACTGTTATTATGCCAGAGCTATCCAAATGAGGGCTGGAGCAGGCCAGTCCCCCGGGGAGCCCCTCGCCCGAGTTTTTGCCATCATCCGGATTCTGCCACCTCCATGGCTGCCCGCTCCGCCCCCAGCCAGGAAGGCCACCTACCCAACCCAAGCCTTGCCCTCCGCCCGCCCCCAGGCTTCCTGCCCGTCCACCAGCGCTCACAGACGCACCCGCCTGATTGATAAAGTTCCTATCTGGTCATTTACGACCTGGCTGCTGAAGAGGCAGCTCCTGCCAGCTCGCAAAGCAATTAATCTGCAAACAAGCTGGGCGACAGCAGGCCTGGGCATTGCAGTCTCGGGCCGCGGCCGCTCCAGAGAGCAGATAAGGCTGTGGTCGGCTATTTATTGTACATTTTAATTAAGTGCTTGTTAACGACAGTTATTTTAACAGTCATAAAATTACTGTTGTAATACATTTTGTTGGAGGGAGAATGGAGGGGCCACAGGACTCTATGAAAGCAACCACAGATTGCCTTCACTTTAAATCAAAGAATAAATTCTGAAGAGGAGGGACGGTACCATGGTCCAGGCCGAGACGCTAATGGTTATTTAATGCCCTCATCACTGTTTGTAAGTCCTGAGCATACGGCGCGGACACAACAGCCTCCAAACCCTCTTTAACACTTATTTGAGATGACAGGAAAAATGAAACCGTTTGTGCTTTCAATGGAAAAGCAATCATTGGTACATTATATTCGCCTTGCCCTATCATGCTAATGCATGGTAAAAATGTCACCAAATGTATTTAAGGGCCTGATGGACTGTTACCGTTGGATCCCTGGTACTGGACTGATTAATAAAAATCTTCAATTTGTATGTAAATGCAGCGAGGCCTCATATGATCCACATACCTGCACCCGGAGAAAATAATAAACTGAAGTTTAATGCAGCAATTATCAGCATTTATGGAACTCTTAAAGCAGTGGCGGCCCTCAGACGCAGGTGTGGAGGGAGACGGCTGGGGCTGGGCGAAGATGCTCCTTCTGGGATGCCTGGGCTTCTCCCAGGGGCCAGCGTTGGCTAAGCCGGTCATGTCACACCGTGGCGCCGGGCTCCGATCTGAGGGGTGAGCCAGGTGGAGGCTGAATTGTGGCTGCTGGCAAGGAGATGTTCCCGGAAGTGGCTTCTGTCCCACTAATCTCCCCATCTCAGGACATGTGTCTGTGACTTTCCCTACTTTGATTCGTAAGAACCCTAGGGAGTGTCAGACCACCTGCTGGGCCGAGCCAAGTGTGGGGATGAGAAAGAGATGCACCACAGGTTTGCAGGAACTTGATACCAGGGGACAAACAGCAACAGTGACAAGAACAGCCACTTACTACCTTGTCCCATATCAGGCAGGGAGCGACGTACTTTACGTAGTGTCTTGATTCCCATAATGTCTGTGCCAGAGACTGGCTCACTGGTCATCACACCCACTTCCTCTTCCTCCTGGACACACAGATAAACTACATTTCTCAGACTCCCTTGCAGGTAAGTGTAGTCATGTGCATTAGTTCAGGTGGGCTGAGTAGACACCTTGTGAGGGGATTAGACATGCAAGGGTTTCACTGGGGGAGGGAGAAGAAGGAAGCAGAGAGAGCTTTCAGGCCACACAAGGGTCTGACGCCTGTGGGAATAAAGTTAGGAAAACGGAGGATCTCGTAGCACAAGTCTCAGCCCGCGTCACACCTCCAAGAAAGTTTCTGCCAGGCCAGAGGGAGGTCTTCAAGCTCGAGTTGCCCACTGGAGGAGTCCCTGATCTTACCAGAATGGACCTAGCTGAAGACTTCTGCCATGATTAGTCTTTGGCTGGGAACAGCCCAGGAGAAACATGGGCTCCCTCCACCGGGATGTGATGGTAAATCCGGAAAGACGGCAGCTGGGGCCGCCTATGTTCCCCACATCAGGAGCCCTGAAAGGCGCAGCGTCATGGCTGCTGCACCACGTGGCTGAGCTCCAGCCAGTGGAATGTGGGCAGGACTGATGTGTATATATCCTCCCACGGGTGATCCTCCATGCTTACTTCTCCTCGTCCACGTGATACACACAAGTACGGGAACCTTGGAGCCATGGGTTAAAGAACCAAAGATGGAAGAAGCCTGCCTCATCCCTTGCAGAAGAGCTACCCACCAATCAGAAACACCCATTTAGGACGCTACTTGAGTGAGAACTAATCTTCCATGTGTTAAGCCACTGAGATGAATGCTTCCTATGACAGCAGTTAGGTTAAGTATTAACCAAAGGAACATCACATTCTCATAAAGCAAATATTCTGATCTCCAGTTTTCAGGTGAGAAAAGCCAATCTAGAGAGGTAAGTGACTTACCCAAACTTATACACTCTGGATGTGGCAGAGCTGGGATTTGAATCCAGGTCTATCTGATTCTAGACACTGTTTCCCCTCATGATTGGCAGGGAACACATAGACCAGGAATATGAAAATATTTGAGGCACCCATGTGCCTTCCAGACATTAAAATGCTCCATTCCCCACTCTCCAGGGTCCCCCTGAAAAAGGAAAGAGAATGAGCCCCTGAAGGAGCTTTGGCAGGGTGGGAGTCTGTGAACTTGAGAGCAAGGAAAGGGTGGCAGGTGTGTGTTTGGGGTGTCTCCCACTGTCTCCCCACTTGCTCCTCTGTCTTCAGGGCTCATGACAGCCAGTGACAGAAAACCTCATGAGCATAAATCAGTATAATTATTTTGGAGCACAACTGGACCATATCTACCGTCATTTTAAATATAGGTTCTCTTTAAGCCAGCAAGTCCATTTCTAAGAACTTACCCCATAAGAATGCTAGCACCAGGGCTTCCCTGGTGGCGCAGTGGTTGAGAGTCCGCCTGCCGATGCAGGGGATGCGGGTTCGTGCCCCGGTCCGGGAAGATCCCACATACCGCGGAGCGGCTGGGTCCGTGAGCCATGGCCGCTGAGCCTGTGCGTCTGGAGCCTGTGCTCCCAACGGGAGAGGCCACAGCAGTGAGAGGCCCGCGTACCGCAAAAAAAAAAAAAAAGAAGAAAAAAGAATGCTAGCACCAGGGTGCAAATAGTGTTTGCACACAGACTTACTGCACGTTATTTTATAGTATCAAACTTCTAGCTATAACCCAAGAGTTCGTAAATAGGATATTAGTTATATAAAGTATTATATATTCTCTTATTGATACATGAAGCAGCTACTAAAAAGAATGGGATAGAACTATAAGGACTGCCCCGGGAAAATATATATTAAATGGGAAAAAGTTACAGAACGTTATTATAATATGATTCCATTTTTTATAATAAAAATTGTTATCTTTGTTAAAACATGGGAAAGAGCATGGAGAAATGTTCACCAAACCGTTAGGAAGAGTTCCAGCTGAAGGGGCAGGAATCTGATATCCAAAAGAACTATCATTTCCTATGCTATACATTTTTGTGATGTCATGATTGTTTATGATAAGCAAGGATTACTTCTCCAATCAGGATGAAATTTTTAAAGTATTTTTTTAAGAATGCTGGGTAGATGCCGTGACACCAGGAACAACATAGTGAAGGAGTGGGAAGTGAGACAGAGGAGGAGGAAAGCCCACAAAAGGTGGATAAATGGGTGGGTTGCTACTGTGGGCACCTTGGACTAGACCTCTCCTGGGACTTTCTGAGAGTGTGTGCAGAGCGCGTCAGAGCTGTCCCACCAAGGGGACAGGAAGCTGGGCCATTTCTCCACCACTTCCTCTCTCTCTCTCATTCGCTGCTGCTGCTCCTAGAGGCGTTAACAGAAGTTTAATGCAGCAATTATCAGCACTGAGGCAACTCAAAGTGGTGGCGGCCCTTGGAAGCCTGTTCTACCCAAAGACTGAGATGCTCCTTCTGCCAGAAAGAGACTTCAGGCAGGAAAGGCAGGAGCTCAAGGTAGAAAGCCATGGTGACCTCTGGGGTAGACAGTGAGGACATGGGTGGGATACCAACAGCCTCTGCTACAGCGTGTTCTCCTGCATTCCACCATGTCCCACAGGGCTCCAAGCCCATGCTAGGGACCCAGGAAACAAACACATGGTGAATCCAACTAAATACATATATATATATAAAATATTATATGTAGACATTTTGACTAGCCTAGGAACACCTCTTCCCCAATAAAAGAGTTTTTAACCCTTTCTCTCAATTCCCAGTAATCTTCAGGACTCCAGAACAAAGACGCTAATAATATAACAAAAGAAGCCAATGACCATGCTTGGGAAGCCATGATTACATGCCAAGTACCTGCCATACGTGATCTAACCCAGTCTTCATTGCCCACCTGTGAGGTGCAGGCTCTAGGTAACACTTATGGTCTTGGCTGTGGTCTGGCCTATTGGTCGTACCCAACAGGCAGGTTGAGCTTGTGTTTAAGGTACGGGCAGGGCAGTAGCACCCTCAATTAGAGAACAGAACGAAGGCATTCGCTAGATGCCATTTCAGAAATCATGGAGGTAGGCTTTAGAACTCAGCCTTGGTGGAGTTCTCTTATGTTTTCAGTCCTGGCTGCATGCAGAATTACATTCCTGTGTCTCCTTCAGAGCTCTGGGCTTCGAAAGCTCTATGGGGCACTTCCTGGCCCTCCCACCGCTACTCTGACCACAACCGTGGAGGCTGGCTCCATGTCGGTTTCTGCCAGGTCCCTGCAGTTACGAGCAGACAGCCCTTGCCTTGACTCGGCCATATTCCTCTCGTTTCCTGACCTGGGACTTCTCTGACAGTGTGGGGCTTCTCGGGCCTCCAGGAGCCCAGTATTCACCAGGCTTGTGCATCCCCCAAATACCAGGGGCCTCTCTTGACCAACAGGGGTGGAGACTGGTGGTAAAAAGCTCCCCCTTTCATTCCCTGGGGAGACAGTGATGAGATGTGGTCCATGATGCTTCCCTGTGTTGGTTTTCCCACCCTCCTCATTTCACCCCTGCCGCTCCCTGGGATTTTCCCAAATAAACTACCTCCTCGCCAGCTTTTGCCTGAGAATCTGCTTTTGGGGGAGGCCAGGCGAAGACAAGGCTTTAATCAGAAATAATCAGTTCCCAAAGGGTTAGAGGTTTGAACTGGGATTTTTAAGTAGAAAGTAGAAATAGCTTGGCAGAGAGAAATGGGACCAGAGACCCCAGAAAGACAGGGAGAAAAATTAAGCCAAAAGAGAGAGGGAAAAAAAAAAACAAAAAAAACCCCTCAATTTTCTGGTTAGCCCACTGTTTTTCTCTCTTTCAAAGTCCCAAATTGCCTTCACTTTCTCAGAATTCCAATCAAGGCTATTCCAGAGGAAGCAATTTCTGCCCGTGCATGGGCTCCCCACCTCCTGATCCAGAAGAAGATCTCAACATTTTCGCTCAAAGAACCCCAGCGGACATCAGCAATTTAACTGGAAAAAGAAAACTAAATTCTAACCGCAGGTCACTGCAGCATGTTCCATCTGACACAAAGGGTTCACTCACCTTCGGGACCCTAAAGAGCATGTGGCCAGGACACGGCAGGGAGTTTGTGACAAAGGAGGAGACAGTCAGGTCTCTACAGCAAATAGCCACTCACACAAGCCAGTGGGGCAACGGCAGAAACACACAACATTTCTCCTTTTCCCCAATGACACACAGACAATAATAAAATAAGATGTTTTCCCCAGATTTCAAAATTGATCAACTTTAAAGATCTCCTGGCTTCCTGAGCCACTGGCTCTGTCAACCAGAGCCACTGTTGGCCCTTCTTATCAAGGATGCAGTGAAGATGGGTCTTGGTCACGCATGCCTGCTCCCAGTGGGAGGTTGGGGGCTCACTGCTCTTGGTCACCACCAATGTCACCACACCACAAATTCAGGGCATAAGCAAGAGATGGAGTTACTGACTGAGGCAACCACAGCCCCCAGATTAGCAAAAGTTCTCAGGGGAAACTGAATCCTGTCATCTCTTTCCTGGGGCAGAAGGGGAGCAAGATTTTGATTTTTGGTTTTTGTGGATTTTTTTGGTGGTGAAATACACAGAGCAGAAATTGACCATCATAACCATTTTAAGTGCACAGTTCAGTGGCATTAAGTACATTCATACTGTTGTGCGACCATCCCCGCCAGCCATCTGCAGGACTCTTCTTGGAAAAATGAATGTCTGTACTCATTAAACACTAACTCCTCATTTCTCGTCCCCCAGCCCCTGGTAACCACCACTTTGCTTTCTGTCTCTACGATTTTGATTACTCCAAGAACCTCGTATAAGTGGAATCATACAGTAGTTGTCTTTTTGGGACTGGTTTATCTCACTCAGCATAATGTCTTGAAGGCTCACCCGTGCTGTACTCTGTGTCAGAACTTCCTTCCTTTTTAAGGCTGAATCATATTCCATTGTATGTACCTACATTTTGCTGACCCTTTCATCCATCATGGGCATGTGAGTGGTTTCCACCTCTTGCCAATGGGAGTAATGCTGCTATGAACATACGTGTACAAATATCTGTTTGACATTCTACTTTCAATTCTTTGGGGCATGTGGGGAAGGGACATTTTTGTAACTACAAGTGACCCCATGCTAAGCCGGAAGGCGGGAGGCAGAGCCGGTGTTATAAACATAGAGTTTCCTGTCAGAACTGGCTTCCAGTCCAGGTGCCACCTGCTACTCTACATACAACAAAATAGTTCACACTTGTTGGCCACTTACCATATGAAAACATTCTTCTCAGCTCTTCTACATATGGTATTAGCTTCCGTAATCTTCACAGCAATTCTATATGGTAGGTACTATTATTAACCCTTTTCACAGAGGAAGAAGGTGCATAGCAGCTAAGCAGTTTACCTAGATCCAAATAAGTCCTAGAGCCAAGATTTGAATTCAGGAAGTCTGGTTCCAGAGCCCATAAAATGATAATGTAATGAGAAGAAGAAGAAGAAAAAGGAGAAGGAGAATGAAGAGAAGGAGAAGAAAGAGGAGGGAAGGGGAGGAGGGGGAGGGGGAGGAGGGGGAGAGGAGGAGGGGGAGAGGAAGGGGAGGGGAGGGGGAGGGGAGTGGGAGGGGAGGAGGAGGAGAGGAAGGGAAGGGGAGGGGGAGGAGAGGGAAGGGGAGGAGGGGAGGAGGAGAGGAAGGGAAGGGGAGGGGGAGGAGAGGGAAGGGGAGGAGGGGGAGGGGAGGGGGAGGAGGGAGAGAGGAAGGGGAGGGGGAGGGGAGGAGGAATAAGAAGAAGGGGAACAGAGAGGAAGAGGGGAGGGGAGGAGGGGGAAAATGGTGGTGCCAATGTTGAGGGTTCAAGGGAAACTGAGTCCAGTCACTTCTCTCCTGGGGCAGAAGAGGGTCAACATTTTTTTTCATGTTGGTGAAAGACATTTCAGGGTGATGACTTAGCCAACCCTTATTAGTGCTCCGTGTCAGGCACTGTTAGAGCATCTCAATAAATTAACATATTTGATGCTAACTACTCTCTGCATCAAACAGGGAATATATCATCAGGGAATATATCATCAGGGAATATATCATTTCCCTGCTTTGCTCACAAGGAAACTGACTTTCCAAATGGCTTCATCACTTGTACAAAGGCACATGGCGAACGAGAAGAGGATCCAGGATCCAACCCCAGATCCTTCTGTTAGCAAGTCCTCCTTCATCTGTTCATTTGATCACTGATCTCGGCATGATTCCTTCTGTAAAGAATGAGGAAGGACTCTGTGCAAAGAGCTCATGTGTTCTCCAACCCTTCTAGCATGTTCTTTTGGCCAGAGCAGACATTCCAGGGACATCTGGCCGAGAGGCCATAAAGTGTGACATGTGGAGAGGAGGAAGAGGAAATGCCACAGAGGCTGCAGATGAGGAACAGATTTTGGGGCATTTAGACAGCAAGCATCTCTGCAGCAGCAGCAGGATGTGTGAGGACCAGAGAAGAGAGAAAGGGGGATTTTAGGAACCATAGCTCTAGATTATGAATTAGAGCCACATGGAAGTGTTTTGAGAGTCACAAGTAAAGATTCAAATCCCTTTAAAATGCTGAATACCTTCTTATTTTGGACTCTGTTTCTCTAAGTACCACACTGAGGTAAGACTGAGGCACATAGTGCCCCAGATTATATCTGGGTTAAACCAGTTGAATAATAATCGTTTGTGGATACTCTAGGCGCTAGGCACTGGGTTTACGGCAGTAACTGAAACAGAGACGTCTCTCCTCACAGATCAGGAAGCCCAGCAGAGGATTGGCTTAAATCAGGAAATAGGGCTGCTCAGGGATACTTGGGGTTCTGAGAGTATCACAGCTTCTTTATCCTTCTTCTTTCACAAACACATCAGGGAACATCCAAGTGTACCCAAGCCGTACTTTTGTCTGGATGTCTGTCTTTAGGGCCTCTCCTCTGCCCTGCTCCATCACTCATGGCTGGGTCCTCTCCCACTCTTTCTCATGCCCCCTTCCCACACTCCCACTGTCCTCCCACCGTCATGCTCCAATCCTGATGGTGGGTCCAGCATCAGCCCCTTCTCCCTCATTCAGGGGGATGAGAAGGAGTCTCTTACCCCAGCCCCCAGCCCAGGTTTCCATGACCCACTTGAGACCAAGTTGCTCTCAAGTTGCCCCCAAAGAAAACTGACGTTTATCCTCAATCATCGGACCCAGTGCCCCCAAATGACTGCTGTTTACCTCAAATTCCACTCTCTCCAGCCTCCTCTTTCCTCTTGCCTAGTGTTCTCCGGTCTTCAGAAACTGCCTTTTCATTTTCCAATAGCACGAATTGTTTTTCTCTGATTTCAAAACGTTTACATATCCCTTGCATGAAAATTGGAAAATAAGAAAGAGGACAAAGAAAATTAACATCACTCAAATCCCTCGACTCAGTGATCATTGTCATTCCCTAGGTCCTACAGCATTTGACGTCCACAACCATACTGGAAAAGTGGAGAGGTGGGTGTTATTAGCTTAATGTTATTTCACTTAATGGGTGACAAATCTGGGCCCAGACAGGTAGAGTGATTTACCTAAGGACACAGATCAAGGTATCAGTACTTTGAAATGTATTTAGGATGGTGAATTAAGAATCTAGAGGATGGTCAGGGGGCTCTGGGACTGGCATGGTAGATCTGAGTTGTTAAGGCAATGTCCTAATTTGGGTTCCCAAAAGCAGAGCCTGAGAAAAGGACTGAGGTACAGGGAGTGTGGTAGGGGGATGATCCCGGAAGCACAATGAAGTAGGGGGAAAGCGAGGCAGGAGAGGGAGGAAAGCCGCGAAATGTGTGCCAATGAGCAGCTTACCACTGGGACTCAGTCCCTGGGACCCTCAGAGGAGCCACGTAGACACCGCTGGAGAATCATCTCACAGGCGGATGGGAGAGCTGGGCTGTGTACCCACACACTCCTATCCCCCACTGATTAGCTAATTATAAATACGAATATGAGCGTGACTATAAAAATCCTGCCTGACGTAATTACAGTACATGACATTCTGTGTGTGTTTCTCAAACGTACGCGTTTGTTGGTGGCAAATGTCTAAAACGAACCATGATCTTCTAGAACCTTCTCTTGGCATTTCTTCACCCTATGAAATGATGGAGGGGCTCATAACAATAGAAGTGGGGCTCCTCTCAGACTCTGAGAAGCCCTGTCTGCAGCTGTCCCAGGCCCTCCCTGCCAGTATAACTGGGACATCGGGTCTCCTGGGATGCTGGGAACATTCTAGAGGACTAGGCCAGGATTCGGATTCTGCCAAAGTCTCAAATGCTCAGCAGTGGCTCTCTAGGCCTCAGCTGGGACTTGAGGCAGTGACTGGATCATCAAAGCACAACAGAGATGACCCAGGGTCAGAGCCCGATGACCTGACTCGGGTCACCAGCCCATGGAGCTCCCCAGAGCTACCTGGACAAGCCCTCTGCTGAAGGGCTACACTTCCCTCCCCAGAGGGCTTGAAGTCCAAGGGCCCAGCACTTGTACACTCTCTCCTTTTAAAGTGCTCTTCCTTCCTTCCTTCTGGCTTACACAATGGAGAAAGCCCCGTATCATTAATCACCCGGGGGCCTCCGGGGACGGGAACTGCAGGATTTCTGAGCCCTGAAAGGCCCACATCGAAAGCAACTGCCCAATTTGGATCCTGATTTGCTCTCACCGAAGCCTCAGAGCCAGGTTCAGAACTTGTAAGATTCGGAGAAATGAGGGGGAAGGGGGAGGGGCAAGGAGAAACTGAGGAATCCTCCAGGCTTAGCCATCGGGGCGTCTTACGTGCAGTTTCTTTGTTCCCCGCTCCAACAACCTGGCAGGACCAACTACGTGATCCATGGGGCCCAGGACAAAATGAAAATGTGGGTTCTTGCTCAAAAATTATTAAGTCTTTTAGGACAGCAAGAGCAGAGCATCACAGCAAGTGCACAGACCTGCAGGCCCAAGAGGCCGGCCCTGCTCAATGTTTCTAAATATTGAGATATTTCTAAACTGATGACTGGTGTCCTTTCCCTGGGCTGTCAACAATGCCGCCCACCTTCCCAATTACTTGCTTTCTCATATCCTTGTTTTATTTTATTTTATTTTTTTCATTGTTTTACCATGCTCTGAAAATATCTGTTTCAAGTTGTTCATGTCCCTGTTTGAATGAGTCCTCCAGGAGGATGTAAGCCCAGAGAGGACAGAGAACCGGCCAACCTTGTATACCACTGTGTCCCCAGCGTCCAGCACAGGGTGGGCCACGCAGAGAGCACTTAGTCGACGTTTGGTGATGAGCGGATGAGCCACTCCATCACGCTCACTCTGTGGATTCACAGGGCGAGAAGGGCTCAGTGCCAGGCTCATACCCACCGGGGAACAGTGTCAACCCCACTGCTGCTCTGCCTTTCAGCTCTAATAGCTACATCACGAAACCTGCACGGTTTGCCCTTTCGACCAACGTTACAGGAAAAGGATATCCTGCAGAAATTGAAGAAAGGTGGGATGTTTAACAAAACCCCATAAATAAGTCCCTGGCGTACCTTGATGACTCTGCCTGCCACTAGGTCCAAATGTCATGTTGCATTTCCAGTCAATGGTCAGAAAGGGAAATCACTTACAAATACCCAACCCCCGATCTCATTCCCCAACACCACCACACAGTGTCCTGAAAAAACTTTGGCAAACTGTTTAGCAGTATCTACTGAAGCCAAATATACGCATATCCGCTGTCCTATTCCTAGGAATACACACGACAGAACTGCATATATATGTCCACCAAAAAGCATGTGGCAGAATGTTCCTAGTAGCGCTATTCATGAAAACGACCCAGACGCCCATCAACGGTAGAATAGATAGATACATGATAAATGGGACCCTACGCAGTAAGGAGAATAAACAATCTATAACCACAAGCAAAAATATGGATGAATCTTACAAACATAATATTGAGCAAAAGAGGCCAGAATCAAAAGAATACATGCTGCGTGGTTCTGTTTTCATAAAGTATCAAACTAGGTAAAACTAATCTCTGCTGTTGGAAGTCGGGCTAGTGGGTATTCATGGGTGGGGGATGGGAATGGAGTGACCAGAAGACCCAGGGGGCTCCTGAGGGACCATCATCTTCTGTTTCCTGATGTGGGTGCTGGTTACGTGGGTGTTTTCACTTTGTGAAAATACATGTGTTCTACACTTATGATACATGCATTTCATGTATGTCTATTATTCTTCAATAAGAAGTTGAAAATGTTATTTGAAAAGGAAAAATCCTAAATGTTCAGCAAAGCATGTTGTATGCATGAGTAGATCCCAAAGGGTAAGTGTGGTGAGTGACTCTGGTGCTAAAGGCCTGAGTATGACTCTTGGTTCCAGCTGTGTGACCTCAGGCAAGCTACTTAACTTCTCTGTGCCCCAGTTTCCTTTATCTATAAAATGGGGGGAAAAACAGTCCCTACCTCACAACGTCATTTTGAGGTTTGAGTGAGGTGATTCTTGTAGAGGGCTTAAAAACACACCTGGAATGTAGAGGTTGTTATATACACGTGTTCTTTTTTAACATCTTTATTGGAGTATAATTGCTTTACAATGGTGTGTTAGTTTCTACTTTATAACAGAGTGAATCAGTTATACATATACATATGTTCCCATATCTCTTCCCTCTTGCGTCTCCCTCCCTCCCACCCCTCTAGGTGGTCACAAACCACCGAGCTGATCTCCCTGTGCTATGCGGCTGCTTCCCACTAGCTATCTATTTTACGTTTGGTAGTGTATACATGTCCATGCCACTCTTTGTCACAGCTTACCCTTCCCCCTCCCCATATCTTCAAGTCCATTCTCTAGTAGGTCTCTTTAGTCCCGTCTTACCCCTAGGTTTTTTTTTTTTTTTTACATCTTTATTGGAGTATAATTGCTTTACAATGTATACACGTGTTCTTATAGATAGAAGTACGATGATAGAGGTGATAGTATATCCGTACATAATAATAAGTGGGAAAGATGTCTTTTAAAATATGTTATATACTTATTTATATGCCTAAACGCTTAATTATGTGTTCTAAGCACTTTATATGTATTAAGTCATTTAATTTTCCTCCTGGCATTTTATAGATGGAGAAACTGAGGCACAGAGAGGTCAAGTAACTTTTCCAATGTCCCCCAGAGAGTAAGAGGCAAAGCTAAGATTTGAGCACATGCTCTTATCCAATAAGTCAGGTGAAGATGGAACCTGGGTTATTATCCACACCCACGTGTTGACTGCCCGTGGAAGACCACGTAAAAAACATGAAGAGCCAATACAACAATCTTCCCGACCAAGAGGCGAATTTAATGAGGGAAAGACACAAACCACTGGAATCCTCTGCTGGCAAGAAGGAGGTGAGTCCACGAAACTGGGAGGAGGAAAGACATAGTTGCCCAATTAAGATTTCACTCTCAGGAGTAAACCCCCAAATGCAGACGGCAGAGATGGGCACAGACCCTGCAAGAGCCTGGGTTTGGGTTTTCTTCTTTTTTCCTTCCCTTCTCCTCAAAGCTGAGAGGAGACAGGGATGGGGAGGGAGGTTAGAACCCAAACTCACCCCAGCATGCCAACCTGTGCCCTGCCGAGCGACTTGACTTGTCTACTGCTTCTAAACAGCTGGAAAAACGTCAAATTGTCATCAGTGATTAAAGAGGGATTTTCCAAAGATTTCAAAAATAGAAATTCAAAACCTTATTCCTCTTGCAGAAGATAAATCCAAGCAGCATTCCCTGAACAAATGCATCATGGGACGTGGTTCCCTTGCTGGAGTCTCTCTTGGGGTTGCCATGGTGGAATCAGGCAGGCTTGGCCTTTGCTGTGCTTTCCTTTGCAGCTTGGCGGTTTCCACCCAACCTAGATGTGTGGGCGCACATATGGAAGCCCAACGCTCCCCCAGGATGCTATAACTCTGTGATGTGATTATGGTGGGTCCATCCGCCCACCTAGCAGGCTTGCAAAGCTCCCGAGGAGCAGAACGGTGCCTCACCCACCTCTGTATGCAAGACCATTACATAACCTTCAGGGCTCAGTGCAAAATGAAAATGTGGGCCCTTTGTTCAGAAGTTACTTAAGGATTTTGATTACGCATTTTGCAGACACGCGGATGGACCTAGAGACTCATACAGAGTGAAGTAAGTCAGAAAGAGAAAAACAAATATCGTATAACATAGCTTTTATGCAGAATCTAGAAAAATGATACAGATGAACTTATTTGCAAAGCAAAAATAGAGAACAAACATATGGATACCGGGGTGGGGGATGAAGGGGAGGGTGGGATGAACTGGGACATTGGGATTGATATATATATACTACTATGTATAAAATAGATAACTAATGAGAACCTACTGTATAGCACAGGGAACTCTACTCAGTGCTCTGTGGTGACCTAAATGGGAAGGAAATCCAAAAAAGAGGGGATATATGTATACGTATAGCTGATTCACTATGCTATACAGCAGAAACTAACACAACATTGTAAAGCAACACTACTCCAATAAAAATTAATTTAAAAATGCAATTTAAAAAATGGTGCAAACAAACAAAAGTTACTTAAGAATTTCGAGATGGCAAGAGTGAAGCATTAAACCGAGTGCAGGGTGCTTCTAAGCAGGGGGCACTGGGCACGGGTCACTCGCCCAGGAAACCAGCCCTGTCTGCATTGTGGGAACATCGTCAGCGCTCATTCCACACTGACTGAACTTACACCTTGCCATTATCACGACCCCCTCTGAGTTTATTCTTCTGGTCCCTGGACGTTTTTGCTAACATTTTCTGAGTGCTTACCAGGTACAGGTATTATTCTTAGCACTTGTGTTAGTGCTACCTTTATATTATTATATTATATATAATTACATTATATTGATATTATATACTGACATATAATATATATAATAATTATATATATATATAATTATATTACTTCCTCCTCAGTAAAAATGCCATGAGGTAGGAACTATCATTGTCACAGAGGAGGAAACTGAGGCATGGAGAACTGAGTCACTTGCCCAAGGTAAGAAATGGGGTTTGAGTTCACCACGGAAGATCTGGCTACAGAACTCCCATGTTTTATTCTTCTTTGCATCCTCTCCCTTGTCTACCCCAGAAAAGGGCAAACATTCAATGGGCACCAGTGAATTCCATCCATCACTGAGTGTCTCTTCAGGGCCAGGTCCAAGGTCTGGCCTTGGAGAGCAGTGGAGATGGGGCTTCCTCCTCCACACACCAAGACTAAGGTGGAGCAGTGGCTGGCAGTCAGGGTTTGTCTTGGGGTGACATGTAAATATGCCATCACTGGTATGACATGAGAACTGACCAATCAGAGTAGACCCCAAAAGCTCCGGAGCCCCCTGCTGTGCCTGCCTTATGCCCTGTGGTTGCTGGACCATTGGACCAAGGAGGGGGGTGGTGGTGGTGGGCAGCTGGGGCAGCAGGAGAGCCCTGGGAGGCTCAGGGTAAGGCAATGGGAACATTTCCAGATTGTAACAACCAACAAACTCTTCACATACATAGCAGCCGAAATCTACATGCTCCCTGCTCCATGATCACAGAATACTCCATTGTGTTTCCAAAGAATGTCCTGCTAATTCCAATCTCTAAAAACCAATTTAAATCCACAGACACTTGGCACACCTACAGAATGCCATCAACTCAGAAGTGCCTGAGGGGACAGTAGATAAAGGAATAAATGCAGCATTCTGGAATATGATTGAGACTGGGCCTGGCACACAGTAGATGCTCAGTTAACACCTCTTAAATGGAGCTAAACTGAAATCAGAAGCCCTACCCCATACCATACAAGCCCAGTTAGGCCCATTGTTCTAGATCCTAAAGTCATTGTATTAGTTACCTATTTCTGCAACAATTATTCTAAAACACAGCAGGGATCAGCAAACTTTCCTTAAAGGGCCAGAGAGTAAATATTTCAGACTTGTGGGCTGTATGATGTCCGCTGCAACTACTCAACAGCTTCTGCTACTGGAGCCTGAAAGCAGCCACAGACAATGGACATTCTCGTGTTCCAATAAAACTTTACAAAAGTAGACAGCCAGCCCACCTGTAGTCTTGGAAGAACAAAATTCTAGCTTAATAAATGGACTAACATGGTCTTTGAAGTTCACTTTGCAAGCTGTGGGTTTGAGGAGGGTGGTCTCTGCTCTGTACCGTCATACCATGGCCTTGGCGCCAGCCATCAGCAGATAAGGAGACTTATGGAGCTAGACCTCATTCCAAGTCCTTCACCTTAACAAGCATAGAGAGGACTTCCCTGGTGGCACAGTGGCTAAGAATCCGCCTGCCAATGCAGGGGACACGGGTTCAAGCCCTGGTCCAGGAAGATCCCACATGCCGTGGAACAACTAAGCCTGTGCGCCACAACTACTGAGCCTGCTGCGCTCTAGAGCCCACAAGCCACAACTATCGAGTCTGCGTGCCACAACTACTGAAGCCCACGTGCCTAGAGCCCATGCTCTGCAACAAGAGAAGCCACCGCAGTGAGAAGCCCGCGCACCGCAATGAAGAGTAGCCCCCGCTTGTCGCAACTAGAGAAAGCCCACGTGGAGCAACGACGACCCAATGCAGCCAAAAATTAATTAATTAATTAATTTTTTTTAAAAAAAAGCAAGCATAGGGAGAGAGTGAGATGGACGTACTGAGCAGAATGGTTGGGCAGAGTTTGTGCCTAAGAGAGTTGGAAAGGAGAAAGGAGGTGCCATTCAGGCTGAAGGGCTGAATTTCATGACCTCTCCTTCCACTGAGAAGAAGGAACGAAGACATATATTTTATTCTTTCTAAGTTCAATAGGGCTTCTTGGATCAGCTCCCCAGGTTTAGCAACATCACCAAATAAATATCAACATGCAGGCTGAGTATAGAAGTACTGAACACATGAAGCTCCTTCCCTGCCACAGGGCCTTTGCACATGCTGTTCCTTCCCTTTAGAACAACACCATGTGATAGAAATATAATGTAAGCCACAAATGTAATTTGAAATTTTCTACTGCCCACATTTAGAAAGGTAAAAAGAAGCAGGTGAAATTACTTTTCATAATATTCTTTCTTTAACTCGATCTGTCCAAAATATTATCATTTCAATTTGCAATTAATATTTTAAAATGAATGAGATATTTTACATTCTTTTCTTTTCATACTAAGTCTTTGATATCTGGTGGTGTTTTACTCTTTCAGCTTATCTCAATTTGGACCAGCTGCATTTCAAGTGTTTCATGGCCACATGTGGCTAGCAGCTACTGTATCGGACCGAGCAGCTTTAAAATACACTTGCCCCCCAGAATTTCATGACTGGCTCCATCTTAGCTAAAACATCATCTCCCCACAGGTTTGTGATTGTGCTATCTAACGTAACAGCTCTCTTACCCCCATCACATCACTCTATACATTAGTTTCCTAGGGCTGCTTCTGTAACAAATTACCACCAACTAGATGGCTTGAAACAACAGAAATTTATGGTTCTGAAGACTAGATGTCTGAAATCAAGGTATTGACAGGGCTATGCTCTCTCTGAAGGCCCTAGGGGAGAATTCTTTCTTGCCTCTTTCTAGCTTCTGGTGATTGTCAGCAATTCTTGGCATTCCTTGGCCTATAGATGCATCAATCCAATCTTTGCCTCCGTCTTCACATCACCTTGTTCCCTTCTGTGTCTATCTCTGTGTCTTGTCTCCTCTTCTTATAAGGACACTGGTCTAACAGTAGGGATGGCAACAAAGCAGAACTCTGGTCTATAAACTCATGCAGGTAAACTGAACCAAAAAAGGCAAGGAACAGGTCTAAACGCCCATAGTTAGGTCAAGCAAACCAGGATATCTTCTCCCCCTACCCCAGCCTGGCTGCTAGCAGGGAAAATGGGCCCTTGACCCGCTGTATTTTCACTCAAGTTCTCTCCAAATATTTGCATGAAGCGTGAGGATCAAGGGGAAGGGAAAACCCAGCAGTCTCGTTGCCTTTACCTTTGGTCAAACCAGGGACTGGTCTTCCAGTATCCCGCTCTGAGCCTCCCAGCACCACCTCCCCCAATCCCCAAAAGACCCTGGTCTTCCTCCTAGAAGGATGAATATCAGATGGCGCTCCAGTCTGGGCTTGGTCAAGCTCTCTAAGCCTCAGATAAGAGCTAGGTCATACCCCAACTTTGTGCAAATTAGAGAAATACGCTTTTCCTTGAGTGCAGCCCTGAGCTGAGGTACTCAGTTTGATGAGCACACAAGCACTGAACTTCAGGCCCTCTTAGCTCCTCAGCTGGGTTCCCTCATTCAGTGAGCATCCTGCACAATCATACATGGCCACCCTAAGCTAGTCTCTCCCTTGTAGGTCTACTGTGAGAATTAAATGTGATACTGTGCGAACACGTTTAACACGGTTATTGGGTAAATAATAATAACTCCACATGTATTTTTTTATCTTGAATTTTTATCTTGAATTTTTTACATACTCTTCAATAGACATTGGTAAACCCTAAACCACTGCAACTTTTAGGGTCCTCAACATAATTTTAGATAGTGTGGAGACAAAGAATTAATTAACATTATTGAATAGTGAGAAACATTCCCTTTTCAGTTCTCTCATTTCTTCCAGAAAGATTTGTATTTGACATTCTCAACACTTGCTAATACACACACACACACACACACACACACACACACACACACACACACACACACAGTTGGACCTCTAGAAGTCATTCCCAGGCAAGCAACATAGCTAACCTGTATTAACGTTGGTTGGTTGTGTTTATCTTGTACAATTCCCTTTTATGGTGAGTAACAGCCACTTTTCCAGTCACAGTAGTAGTATCAAGGTTTTTTCCAAAAGCATGTATTTAAGTATTTAAAGTGAGTCAACGTAAGGGAAAATATTAAGCAAATAATCGTAGAGGTGGTAGCCGTGGGCTTGAAGTTTGGGGGACGCGATATTACACAATTCCAGACAAGGCCAGATTTGACATTTTTCCTTCTAAACCAAGTGCTCTCAGCTTTCCCAGTACGAAGTTGGAAGAGAATGGGGAGATTAATGCAAAAGTGTAATGTCCAGAGGTTCTCGGCTCGACCGTGTCTGGAACGGAGGCTTCATGCACTTCTGATTTTCCAGCCAGGAGTACGTCGGTTCCCTCTGAGCTCAACTCAGAGTTTGCGCCCTCTGAGCTCCTGACTTTCAGAAACCTTCACCTCTTGGAGAGGCGTGCCTGGGTCCTGAGTTTTGCAGATCTTCTCTGGGAGGGACACGCCCCTCTAGAACGGTTAGGACCTCCAGGTCGGCTGAGCCCAGGCGGGAGCGGACAGCCAGGGGCCTGCGCACAACCTTCCCTGACCAAGAACGGCCACTGCGCCCTCCAAGTTAACGAGTAGTGAGCGAGGGCACCGTACACAATGCGGCTGTGTTTGATCCCGCGACGTGTCATTCGGAATCGCAAACAATTTATTGCCATTAGACGATGTTGTCAGGCACTAATTTCCTGGTGGCGCTCCATCACGGGCATCAAAACAACAGGGGAGGGAATTCTGAGGCCCCTGGGCTGGGGGGCGCGAAGGGACCGTCGCGAGCCAAGCGGGGGTTCCAGTAATGAGGCTTTAATGAGAGGAGGGCCGCCAGCCTTTGTGGAGAAGCCCAAGGAGGCGGCGGCCCGAGCGGGCGCTCGGCGAGGTCACTTCCTTCCCCGGCCCTGAGCACGGTGAACCCGCTGAGGGCCATATGCGACCATCAGGCCGGGTGCCCACTGAGGGCACTCTTGGGCCCGCGACACCCTCGTCGGCTCCGAACTGCGGCAGGAAAAGAAGCACCTCCATGCAACAATGCAAACGCACTCATTACCATCTCGTCAATATGCATGAAGAAAATGCGCTAGGCTGGCCGAGCCCCATCACCCAGCTCTGGCCTCGGCATCCAATAAAGCGACATATTCATCTCCCAAGATGGATGAGGAGGGGGCGCCGCCAGGAAGGCAGGTCCACGGGGGGGAGGGGACGGATCCTGGAGAGGAAGAGCAGAGAAAATACATGCAAAGAACCTGAGAGACAGACCAAGAAATCGACGAAGGAAGGAAACAGATTAGGATGAAAGAAAGGGACGAAAAAAAAGAAAGAACTAGAAATGAGGGCGAGGGAAAGAGATGCAGAGTCAGAGGGAGGGGGGAAAGCCATAAATAAGGGAAGAGGGAGGGAGCAAAATTGAGGAAAGTGGACTGAAAAGTGGTCCAGAGGAAAAAAGAAAACGGCCAATGAGGGAATTAAGGAAAGAGAAGAACAAGCCATGACCTAGAAATCGAATATAGAGAGAGTGGGAAAGACAGACGGATAGAGACAAACAAAGGAGGGGGAGGGAGTCAGGTGGAAAAAACTGCTCGAGTCAGGTGGAAAAGGATGATCCTGGAGAAGTAAAAACAAAATAACGTCAGTCGCGCCGAGGGGCAGGTTTCCCGATCCTGGCAGTTCTGCGCGCTGCGCATCTCGGCTGCTTGGAGACCCAAGGGCCCGGGCCAGGTCGGGGAGAGGCAGGGGCGGAGTGGGGGAGCGAGGGGCCGGCCGGCCAGCCGGCCTGGCGCGGCTCCTTGGGCGGCCCGGCCCGCTCCGCTCCGGGTGCCCGCGCCTGGCTGGGGGCCCACCCCGCGCATTGCAGCCTCTCCCTCGCCGAGAGCGAAGTTGGCAAAGTTTCTCCCAAAGTTTCCCCGTCGCTTCTCTGGACCCAGGGAGAGGCTCCGAGGCCCTGGTGGCTGGTGGGGAGAGGCAGTCCGTTATAGGGCGGCCCTGGAGGCCGCGGCCCCGCGCCTGCTGGGATACTCGGGGTCCGGATTCCTGGTCAGACACAAACCCCTCCCGGTGCGGACACCAGGCCACGCACTCGGGCGTCCACGCGGCTGCTAATAGCAGAGAGAGAGAACGCAGAAGAGAGAGAGAGAGAGAGAGGGAGAGAGAGAGAAAGAAAAAAATATTCTCAGCTCAATTTAAGTCTCATGGAAAGGGCTTACAACTGTAATTAAATCATTAAATTCTTGTCTACGCTTCACAGAGCGGAGAGAAATTAACTTCCCACCAACCTCATTTTCTATTTGAACATGAAATAATGATTTTCTGCCCGTCTAATTACAAAGCCAACATCTGATCAAGCCAGCATCCAGAGGGGATTATCGCATGCACGAGTATTAGACCTCATTACCAGCTTGAGTGCAAAATTATTACATCTTGTAATTGGATGGTGAGATTTATATACAGATCGGCCCGGTTTCTGTAAGATTGTAATTACAAGCTTCGTTGGTTAGCTACTTATCAGAACTTTGCAGGAAAACAAAACAAATGACTGAGGAAAACGAGCATTTCATTAACCTGTAACCCGAGCGCGGGGGGAGAGAGCGGTGGGAGCGTGCGCCAAGGCGTCTGCAGGAAGCCGAGGGATCGCGGGTCCTCACTGCAGCCCGGGGACTTCGGGCCTGGGAGGGAAGGACAGAAGATGGGCCTCGGCGGGTAAACTTAGGGCTACAGCGGCGCCCCCCGATGGGGACGCGTGGACACCGTGGGTCTGGGCAAGGAGGGGGCAGAAAGGGGGCCTGGTGGCTCGCGGCTCGTGTACAGTACGCAGCGCAGCCCCTGAGCCAGATGGGCCGCCGGCCCTGGGCACACGTCGGGCCGCGGCTCCAAGTGCAAGACCGGGCAGCGCTGCTGTGAGCGCTAAGCGATTGATATGGACGCCCCCTTGCATTCCCCACACTCTGGGCCGCGTTGAGAAAGCGTCTACAGCAAGCCTCCGAAGCGCTTTGTGCTCTGGGAACACTGGAAGAAAGCGAGATGATGGAGAAGGGTTTGCGCGCGGCGCGTTTTTGCGCGCATGCCTTTCCCAAATCAACTTCCCGTGCACCTGCTTTTCCTCCCTGTGCGAGTGTGTCACTTTGACCCCATCTCGTGGATTAAAAATCCCTGGAAAAGGCTCGGCTGTCCTTGGACCCGTGAGTTCAGTTCGGAGCCGGGCTCCACCAGCCTGGTGGAGTTGGGGAGCCAGCGCCACGTCGGGGCTCGGCTGCCTAGGACTCTGCGTCACGACGTGGGGCGCGGATCGCCCGGGCCATGGCAGGGCTGATCTTATCTGGAGACTAGGGTAGCGGAGAGACCGATTCTGCTCGAGACCTGGGGCGCTTGGAGGTATCTAAATAATAGAGGTTCTTGGGTCCTTATCTGGGTTAGAGGTTCACCTTCCGGGCCACGGGTGCCCCGGCCCGGCTAAGTCATTGAGAACAGCCTCGCCCCTTCCCTGGCCTCTTTCCCGCCTCCCGCAGCCCGACACAGCCAGGTCGATAGCTGGTTAAGGCGGACAGAAGCATCATCTCCGGGGCTCATTGTTCTCTCTTTTCCTTCTGGAAGAGCTGAGTTAAATAGCGGCCCAGCGCAGCCCCAGTTTCCCCGCCTCAGAATCTCGCTCTTGTCTCCTCGCGGGTCTGGCGCCACTACTCTGTGCAAACTCTAGGTTTCCAGGGACGTCGAGGCTCCGGGTCTGACACTTAGGAAACGCTGCAGGCAATAAGGTTACTCTCAATTGTGTAACCCTGAGATTTTTCGCGAGAAGGTGAGCCCAGGATTCCCTGCGCCACTTCGCTGAGAGGTTTAACTGAAAACGAAATCAGGCGCCGGGAAAACATTGCAAAGCCAGAGCTTCCCCTGATATCTCCTCTCCTGGGGGGACTCCAGTTAAGGCCAACACCCGGCACCAAGCATACGCAGGCGAGGAGGAGATTAGGAAAGCAGTCTGACCCAATTTGAGAAGGCCGCCCCTTAGTTTCCCCAATCGAACCCCAAACCGAGCTGCCCTCAAACTTTCCCTTGCGTTCTCCCCAATTTTCTCGGCCTTCACACCTACTGGAGCCGCCAACCCGTGCGAAATCTGGTAGAAAGAGGCGGGAAGTGGGGTGGGGTCAAAACTGGGTGCCCGCGGGACTCCCCACTGGGGTTCCCTGTTGTTGCTGAGACCAGAGAGAGCCGGGGCCAAGATTCTACCATCCCTCCACTCTGGTGGAATTCGGATTCGATTCCTCTATCAATCAGCCCGCGGCGGCCAGTTTCCGCCTCCGAGCCGGGACTGGCAACTCCAAGGCAGTTACCGCCCCGGGTGCTGTCCCCGGAGCGCTCCTGCTGCAGGCCTGGCCTGTGCGTAGGTCGCCGCAGCGGCCTAAAGCGTTTAGCCCGAAGCCGCCGCAATACCGGGAATTTCAATCCTGCTCTAGGCTGCACGCCCTAATCCGTGAAGGTGGGCGCCCGGCTACTGGGATTTCAGGTTTGGTTTAGGAAATATCCCACTATAAAACTAAAAGTCTTGCCTCCCATCCGCACCCGAGCGGGAGGGAGTATACCTGCCAAAAGAAAACAGGTTGGCGCAGAGACCCGGCAGCAGGACAAGGGGTAGTGAAACGAAGAATCTCTACGGACCGAAAATTCCAATATACAAACTTCTCCAAGCGCTCCCCGAAAGTTCCTGGAGCCTCCGCCACCCGGCTCCCTGCTCCTCCCCCATCCCACGCCAGCTTAGGGCACGGGCAGCCTCCACTTTCCTGACGTCGCTCCCCAGGATTCCCGGGGCGTCCACCCTTCGGCACCACCCCTACCCCCGCCATTTCTAAGACGGGATTCTGCACCCTGAAACCCGTGCGGCGTTAACGTGGTTAACTGCAGGATTTGGTCCTCTTGAGCCGGGGGCTGCTTCGCCTCCCTGGGCATAGAGACGGTCCTTGAAGACTCCCTTAGAACGCACCCCCGATCCCTCGCGCACTCTTCAAGCTCCCTCCCTACGCCTGAGAGTGGCCAGGAGTCCAGAGGTGCGAGCTGGAAAACGGACCCGGGCAGAGTAAAGCCCCAGCGCCTGGTCCAAGGTCTGGTCCCGACCCAGGCCCCGCGCGCCGGGGCGGGGGGAGAGGTACCGAGAGGCGGGAAGCGGGAGGGGCGAGCTGACCCCGTACTAACCCCGGTCCCGGCGCCTCTCGCCCCCCCTCCTCCCGCCGCGGGCCAGAGGGGGCGGGAAGGGACTGGCAGAGCCCGGGCTCCCGCCCCCGCCCCGCCCCTCCCCGCCCTGCGCGCAGTATCCGCGGGGGTGGGCGGCCTCGCCTGCAGGGCGCCCAGGCGATTGGTGACTCGCGAAGGAGACGCAAGGAAAAGTCGAATAAGAGGGCGCGACGTCAGACCCGAGATTTGGGGAAGGGCGAGGGAGGGGGGTGAGGGTGGGGACGGACACACAGACACAGATACGGACACGCACCCCCCGCACGACACCCCAAGTGTCCACAACTTTAGGCCGCCTTAGCCCGGGGCGCAGAGGCCGGGGATGGGGGTGCGGGGAGTGTAGTGTGAGTAGAGAGAAATAGGTTTTAAAAAGAAAAGAAAGAGTGAAGGGAACAGAGAGGGGAGAGAAAGGAGTAGTGAGAGAGGGAAAGAGAAGAGAAAGACGAGAGTTTCATAGCATCCAGGAAAGTGAAAGAGCCCGAAGGAGCGGAAGCGATCCTGGGGGTTGGTGGTGGGGGGGGAGAGGAGCGCAGAAAGGGGAGGGGAGAGGAAGGGCGAGGAGGGGGAGTGAAAACTAGAGGAGGGCGAGGGAAGCGAGGCGCGACACAGCTCGGGGAGAGGAGGGCAGTGAGGAGCGAGGCGCGGGCAGAGGCAGCTCCGGCTGCCGAGAGGAGGGAGCGCGGCGCAGAGAGGAGGGGCTTGCGGGCCCGTAGAAATGTCAATCAGAGCCCGGAGCCCCGGGAATCTCCGCCAATCTGTTCGGACCTGACCTGGCTCCTTGCCTCCGCCGCCGCCGCCGCCGCGGAGCAGATCAATAGGCAAACGCCGAGCGCAGCGCAGCGCGGGAGGCAGCGCGGCCCCAGCCCGGCCCAGCCCCCGATGCGCGCCGCAGCCCGCGGGCGGCGCTGAGCTGGGCGGCCCCAGGGGCCGGGCCCCCTCTCCGTCCGTGCCCCGCGGGCCACCATGTCCTTCCCCCAGCTCGGATACCAGTACATCCGCCCGCTCTACCCACCCGAGCGCCCGGGGGCCGCCGCCGGCGGTGGCAGCGCTGGGGCACGGGGCGGCCCGGGAGCCGGAGCCTCAGAGCTGGCTGCCTCGGGGTCCCTGTCCAACGTACTCTCGTCCGTGTACGGGGCGCCCTACGCCGCGGCGGCAGCGGCAGCCGCAGCCGCCCAAGGCTACGGCGCCTTCCTGCCCTACGCGGCCGAGCTGCCCATCTTCCCGCAGCTGGTAAGTGGCCGGGGAGCCGCAGCGGGGAGGTTGGAGCTGGGGCGCTGTACGAGGTGTACGCGCGGGAGTAGACTAGAGGGGCCTGGGCCGGGAGGGTGGAGGCGGCGATGGCCAGCGCTCATCCACGCTCCCTTCGCGCGTGTCCCTTCCTTCTCCCTGTGCGTACAGGGCACGCAGTATGAGCTGAAGGACAGCCCGGGGGTGCAGCATCCGGCCGCGGCCACCGCGTTTCCTCACCCGCACCCCGCCTTCTACCCATACGGCCAGTACCAGTTCGGGGACCCGTCCCGTCCCAAGAACGCCACCCGGGAGAGCACTAGCACGCTGAAGGCCTGGCTGAACGAGCACCGCAAGAACCCCTACCCCACCAAGGGCGAGAAGATCATGCTGGCCATCATCACCAAGATGACCCTCACCCAGGTGTCCACCTGGTTCGCCAACGCGCGCCGGCGCCTCAAGAAGGAGAACAAGATGACTTGGGCGCCCCGCAGCCGCACGGACGAGGAGGGCAACGCTTACGGGAGCGAGCGAGAGGAGGAAGACGAGGAGGAGGATGAAGAAGACAGCAAACGCGAACTGGAGCTGGAGGAGGAGGAACTCGGGGGGGAGGAGGAGGACACCGGGGGCGAGGGCCTGGCTGACGACGAGGAGGACGAGGAGATCGATTTGGAGAACTTAGACGGCGCGGCCGCGGGGCCCGAGCTGGCCCTGCCTGGCGCGGCGCACAGGGACGGCGACCTCGGCCTGGAACCCACCTCAGACTCCAAGAATAGCGACTCCGACGACAGTTCCGAGGGCTTGGAGGAGCGTCCACTGCCTGTCCTGAGTCTGGCCCCAGTGCCACCGCCGGTGGCCGCGACTCCGCCATCACCGCCCTCGCCCTCAGCAGGCCTGGACCCCTGCGCTCCCGCACCAGCGCCCGCCTCGGCCCTGCAAAAACCCAAGATCTGGTCCCTGGCCGAGACCGCCACAAGCCCGGACAACCCGCGCCGCTCGCCTCCGGGCGCGGGGGGTTCTCCCCCCGGGGCAGCCGTCGCGCCCCCAGCCCTGCAGCTCTCTCCGGCCGCCGCCGCCGCGGCTCAGAGACTCGTCTCGGCGCCGCTGGGCAAGTTCTCCGCTTGGACCAACCGGCCGTTCCCAGGCCCGCCGCCCGGCCCACGCCCGCACCCGCACCCGCTCTCCCTGCTGGGCTCGGCCCCTCCACACCTGCTGGGACTTCCCGGAGCCGCGGGCCACCCGGCCGCCGCCGCCGCCTTCGCTCGACCGGCGGAGCCCGAGGGCGGAACAGGTGACTGCGGAGCCCAGGATGCGGAGGGAGGGGGCGAGTTTGGGGGTCGCGCCCGGGCAGGTCCCGGGGGGCGCAGGGCGCTTACCACTCCGCTCCCGCCTCCCGCGGTCCTGGGCGCCAGAATGGAGCGATCTAAAGCCCTTCCTTTTTCTCCCGCTTCCCGTAGATCGTTGTAGTGCCTTGGAAGTGGAGAAAAAGTTACTCAAGACAGCTTTCCAGCCCGTGCCCAGGCGGTAAGAGACCCCGAGCTGGGGTGGGGTGTTGGGACTGGCAGTCGGGGGCAGGGAAGAATGCGGAGGAAACTCGGGCTTCTGCCCCCGGGGGAACGCAGCTAGGACGAGCTTCTAAAAGGGGACGAAACATACTCCTCCGTCGTCGCCACGGGCCCAGAGATGGCTCGAGAGTCCCAGTGCAGACACCCGGGCGGGGCCCAGTGGACCTCGGAGCGGGCGGTGGCTCCGTGAAGCTCCACCACCTTCCAGCAGCGCACCTCGGGTCTTGACGCCTCCCGCCCAACCTTATAGTTAAACCAAAAGACCAGCACCTACAGCTGGACCTCATTGCACATTGAGACGTCTCCCTTCCCCCGGCCTCAGCCCCGGGTTGGGTCTCCCAATGCTAGGCAGCGTCGGTGCCCCTAACTCACTTCCTTTGCTACCACTGCCTCTCTCTTGCAGGCCCCAGAACCACCTGGACGCCGCTCTGGTCTTATCGGCTCTCTCCTCATCCTAGTTCTTTTTAAAAACAAAATTTTTTTAAATCGTTGTAATAATTGTAAAAACCAAATCGCTCTGTATAGTTATGACTTGTAAGCATGTCCGTGTATGAATACCTAAAAAGAAAAAGAAACAAAAAAAGAAAAAGAAATAAAACAAATCTCCCCCCGGTCCTCCCCCGGTGGTTTCTGTACCCCACATTAGCTGAGTTCGTGAGGTTTGTTTGTTCGGTTGATTTGGGGGGGGGTGGAGTTTCAGTGAGAATAAGCGTGTTTGACTTTTTTTGTATATACAGAAAAATGTACATATGTGTGAACCAAATTGTACAAGAAAGTATCTATTTTTGGCTAAATAAATGAGCTGTTGCCACTTTGACTATAACCTGCCTGTCTGCCCCCGGAGGGATCTGTTTGGTGCTTTTCGTTTTTTGTTGTTTTACACCCTCATCCCCCCATGTTTGAAGAGTCGCCCGAATCAGCGGAAGAGAAGCAAGGCGAGTCAGGGCCCTGTAGTCGGAGGACGGCGGAGGAGAAGCTGGAGTGGCCGGGCTGGGGGCGCCGCTGGAGAAGAGAAGGTTGGAGAAGTACCTGGGGCGCCCGAGAGAAAGGGCAGAGGAGACAGGTGGGAAAGGGGGCAAGATTGCCTACAACGAGCTGGGAAACGGGGCCCAACTCCCCGGTCCACTGGAGCAACCGCGGGGCCTTGGGGCCTTCTCTGATGACGCAGCAGAAAGGCTCGGAGAAGGATCTGGACGCCTCCCTCCCCCATTCTTCTATAGGCACAATCGAGGCTTTCTCAGTCTTACATAAGGGGCTGTGCAAGCTCCGCTTCGGGCCCCCTTCCAACCACATTGATCCCCAGACTCCTTATATAGATGCAGGGATGTGGGGTGGCAGTGAGTTGGGGGGGTATGCAGGAGCGGGGAATCCAGGGGTGCACATCCTTTCCCCTTGGTGACTTTGCCCAGCCCACATTTGCCCGCTGGGGCTCCGGGCGGCATGTGCGTCTTGGCATCCCAGTGGGTTTTGCCGAAGTGCCCTGAAAGGGCAGCTTTCTGAGGTCCCGGCGCCGGGGGTTCGGGCAGTTGCACCGGCCCAGCCGGGATTCCGGCTCCAGGCCGGACAGAGGGGTGGTCGGGCCGGGGGAGGGAGCCGGGAAATTTGGGACTGGAGCTCCCTCTGCAGGACAAAAGGGCCTCTCGGCGCCTGCCTCGGCGGCCTCTCCAGCCAGGCCGGGCGTCGCGTCCCCTCCGCACCCTCTTTTTTCTCTTGCAGTCAGCTAGCCTTGCCCACCTTTGACTGAAAGAAGTTGTAGGGACGCTGGAAGAGTGGCGCCTTGGGGGTGTCGTTTTTGCATCTCCTTCCCCATGCTGAGTTAGTAAATTTATAGGGCGGCCAGACGCCTGGTTTTTGCCCCGCACAGTGGGACATGTCACAATCTCGCGGGTCCCTGGCAAGTTTGGGGAGCGCTTGCAAACCCGAAGTCACGGAACAAGGCGCCGCGTCATATTGTACATCTTGGAGTTTCGGCGGGAGCAGAGGGAGCCCGGCAAGGACCCATCCATGCGGCCACAGCCGCCAGCGCCGGCCCGGGTGACCCCCACGGAGGCTGGGGCCGTCGGCGTGACGGTGCCCCAGGGGCGGGTGGGAAGGAGGGTCTGTCTGCAGCCGCTGGGGCCCACCGGGGGCTGGTGAAACAGGAGCGCACACCCATCGAAGACGTTGCAAGGACGGGACTCGCTCTTCCAGTCCCTTCCCCAGAGGCCAGAGACGTCTAAGGTTTCGGTTCAGGCTCCTTCCCAGGTGGCAGGCACAGACTTGTGGTTCAGCTCTGACCCTGGGCACAGCGCCCCAGACGTGGCGTCCGGTTCAACTGCCTGGGCCTTGGACCTCAGAGGCGGGACAGAGGCCTCGGGTTAACAGCAGTATCTTTACATGGACAACACCCTGATAGCCCTTCAGGGAGTGCCTCACAAGCTTCATCAGAGCACAGGCCGAGTTCCCCTCTCTGCATCCTGGGAAACTCCGGGCAGACAGTGAGCTTCTCTGCCCCCCATTTCCCCATCTGTAAAATGGGAATAATGACACCTACCTGGCATGGTGGTTGTGAGGATGAGAGACAAAGCATGTCCAGTGCTGACATGTGGTAGGAGGAGTGATAGCCCTAGTTTTATCTTTATATTCCAAAAATCTCCAGCCCACTCCTCAAACTCCCGGTAGGATTCTGCCCTACCCCCTCCCATCAGCCATAAAAGCCGGGTGTCTGCATTCAGACATCTGAGGACCCAGCTGAACCCAGGGAGAAAGGACACGCTCCAGGGAGGAGTGCAGCAGGGCGAGCAGGTGAGAGAAGTCAGGCAGCCTTCCCACACGGACCGTCCAGCAAGACAGGAGACCGTGCGCCAGTCTGTTCAGAGGGAGACGGGTGTGAAGAGGCCAGGCCCAGCTTGGAGAGGTCTGATCGCCTGTGAGGTTTGGTCAGCATTTCAGTCCACCCTATTCTGGGGATATTAGTCCTTGGAGGAGACCAATCGTGCCCCACTGAAAGGGCAGGATGTGTGATGCCAGAGGAGGGTTGAGGTACACCTGGGAGAGACCCCCCGTATGTGTGTATTTTCTCTATCCCATAGAACACACGGCCCCTTCAGATGGCCCCAAGTTGACCCCCATAACATAATGTGATCAAAATGAAAAGGAACCTCATAGGCTTTTCAGCTAAAATGGGGAAGAGGAGACCACTTCTTTGCACCACTTTTATTTCACCAAGGAACAGATTCCTCAGCCACCTCCTGGGACCTCCTCCCTGAGTCCCCCGCCTTACGCCCTCCTTTCAAGGATCCTAGGAACTGTCTCTGTCCTTTATTATCTGGCCCTAAAATTTAAAAAGGAAAGAGGAAGCTAGGGAAGAGAGGGAGAGAAAAACAGAAAGGCAGAGAGAGAGAATATATGGGGATCTCATTCTTGGTCCTGATTAGGCTTCAGTTAGAAATAAAATATGTCAGTCACTCTGCCTGGAAGGGGTTCCTCCTGTCGGGGCTGGTTATGCAAAGCACTCAGAGGTGTGTGGGGATAATCAATTAGGTCAGAGGAGGGAGTATATGTCACTGCTTCCCTCATTATCTGCATGGAGGTAGAGGAGGGGGGCTGCTTTGCTGGGCCACGGAGCCAGAGGAGAATAAAATTATCTCCCTAAGTGATGGCCCACCTCTGGGACCAGGACGTTCATGGTTTTCAGTTGAATTTATTTTTGGTTGGAATACAGCGAGGAGGAAGCGGGGTCCAGTCAGAAGGCAGCATGGAAGGGCCGGAGGGCTAGGGCAGCAGAGGCTTTGGGGAGAAGGAGGGATGTTCCAGCCACTCACCTGCCCCAGGGGAGCAGCAGGGAGAGGGAGGGCTCCTGGGCTGCTGTTCTCTGGGCACCTGGCAGGTCTGCTGTCTTAGGCCTGAGTTCTGGAAGGTTAGAGAGAGGGATTGAATATTTGGGTAGGAGCTGGATGTCTGACGTCTTCACTGGTTTGTTGGGAGCTTCTGTCAGGAACTCGCTTTGGGCCTAATTATTTATGTCCTTCTAGAAATGTCCCCCGCATCCTAGAGTTCCTGGTTGTATGGACCTTCTACCTGCATCAGATGAAAATGGGCAATTGCGGGTGTGTAAAAATTGCATCTGTGGTTAGAGCCACCTCCAACTTGAATGGGCGCAGGCTTCATCCTTTCTCAAGGCCCCGCTTTCACCATCTGCCACTTGGAGGAGATTGGATGAGACAAATATATTCAAACTTTCTTACAAAGCCAACATTGTCTAGAGTTAGGCATGAATGTCGGAAATGTGGGTCCAAAGATAATTATTGGGATAAGGAGGCCCCATAACCTTTCTAGTAACCACCTCTGGATCGTAACTGGCCACTGTCCTCTGATCCAGGCAGCCAACTTGACCATATTGAAAGTGTCCATCTATTGTGTGACCAACCTAGCTTTTATGCAGCTGCTGCTCACCTTTGAACAGAAGCTCCAGCCCCTCCGAAGGCTCTCCTGATGGTCTGGATGGAAAACCCCACGAGGCATCTCTTCCTGAGGGTGAAAGGGATGAGTACTCAGGTCAAGAGACCTGGAAGAGCTCCTAAGAGAGGTCCTCAACCAGCTGTCCCTCCCACTTCCAGGACAGATGGCAATGTCTGGAGACACTTTCAGTTGTCATGCCTGGGTTAGGGGTGCTACTAGCATCTCATGGATGGAGACCAGGGTTGCTGCTAAGGGTCCAGCAAGGCACAGGCCAGCCGCGTGCAACAAAGAATTATCCAGTCCAAAATGTCAACAGTGCCAAGCTTGAGAGACACGGAGGTGAGGGAAGGGAGAGGAGTCTGGGGCAATCACGGAAGCTAGTGTCTCCCAGAAACCACAGCTTCGTGGAGAGAAACATTACAGCAGGGCACTAAGTGGGGCGTTTTTGTTCTTTAAAAACTTTTGGCCCTGGAATGGGGAAGTCGGTGTGAGGGAAACTCTGCCAGCCTGGGAAATAAAAAGAGCGGGTTTCCAACTCAGCCTGGTGCCCGGGAGCCACTGAAGGTGAGACGGTGTCAGGCAAGAGGGGCAGAGTCAGCCCCAAGGAGGATGTGTGTCTGCAGAGTTGGGACCTTTCTCCCTGGGTATTTATATCAGGAACAGGTTATGGGAATATTGTCACAGATGAAAGCTTAACTCCTGTGGCTTTGCCTCAGAATCATAGCCACCTCTTCACTGCCGCCAGCCCTTCCGTGCACATACACGCGTCTATTTATTTACTTGCTTATTTTACCCGGGAGTGTGTGTGTGTGCGTGTGTGTGTGTGTGTGCACGTGCCCGCACGTGTGTGTCCCGTGTCAGGGAGCCAGAGGGAGACAGAGGCAGGGTAAGGCCTTACTCCGGGGCTGACCGTCTAGGACGGGAAGGCTGTGATGTTACAGCTTTTTTCTTGCGTTCTCTCACTGCTCTAGGCGGCTAACAAGTGGGCCCACAGCCCTCGGGGCCCTTGGAGTGCACTCATCTGAGAGATTGTGCTCTCCTCAGCCGCTCAGATTTATTTTGCCAAAGTTACAGGGCAATTATGGAAATGCGCCCTTTGAAGCTGGGCTGATTTCTCTTTATTTTCTTCTCCCTGACAAAGCAGAGCTTCCCTGCCTCTTGTGGGCTTTTTTTTTTCTCCCCCCTCCCTTTCCTTTTCCTCTCTCCTTTTTTCTGATAATTATTAGATAGTGGGAGTTTCCAGGGGTAATTTGAAAAAATCTTTCAAACAGTGATAAAAATACCTATAGAGTAAAAGAAACTTACCATTATTTAAATGTTACGTTGGGTTTTTTTTTTTTTTTCTCTTTTTTTTTTTAATGGGATTTGATGGCCAGGAGGAAAGAAATGAATTCATGATACTAAGAGACAGACCCCTCCTGCCCAGATCGTCATGGGGCGGCCCACGGCAGCCGGGCAGGCCACCGGCTTGGCTAACAGACTGTTCCTGTGACCTGGGGCTCCTGCTAGGCCCCTGGAATCGTAGCTCACAAATTTTAGCAGGACAAGCGCTCTGCTCCCCTTTGCTCACACCTCTGGATGAATAAGAGGCCCAGACTCGACAGGGCTGTGTTTCCTGGGCCTTGTACATTATTCATCACTGCAGCATGGAATCTGGAAGCTCTGTGTGAACCAACCCCATTTATTTCTTTCCTCCCGCCCCACTTTGCTTGGCCTGACGCTGGCGTGTGGAGGGAAGGTGTCTGAAGCCAGATGGTGTCCGCCTCAGTGCTGGCGAGGCCTTCGAGGGGGAGAGCCGGCCTGTTTGGGGTCGGGGTGGGAAGGGGCCCAGTTTCTGTTTTTCAGAGTGACTTTGAAGTTTTCTTCGCCCATCTTTTTGTTTGCTCCTTCCTTCTTCCCTTCCTGTGTCTGGGGGGTGAGTGGCTCATTATCTGTCCACAAACTCCGACAGGAAGTCTCGTCCCCTTCAGGAGCTGGCGTTGGCCTCAGAGGCCTGTCCGGAGTGGAGGCCATCTCAACTCTCGCTTCCTTTAAGCCACTTAAATAAAATCCAGTCAGGTAAATGGAGTGGAGTGCTGCTTATTTGATAGGCCCCACGGTGAGCGCCTTCCATGCATTCTATTTAATGTTCATAGCCGCCCTCGGCCAAGGCACAGACAAGGACGTTAAGGCTTGGGAGAGGGGGATGGAGTTTCAGAAAGTCTTCTGGTAACATGAACATTCTCCGTGGAGTGAAAGATAGCCACGCGGAACATTCCACATGGCGTGCTACCATCTGAATTAAAAGGAGAGTATCCGTTTGTTTGTACAAGAAGCTGGTAAGAGTGGCCGCCTTAATTTAAGGAAAGGACCTGGGCAGCTGGAGGTCAAGGCCCCGAGGGATATCTTTCAGTTTCTATCCCTTTGTTCCTTGTGAACTCTGTGAATGAATACGTTAGCTCTTCCTGCTTGTTTTTAAGTAACTAATACACGTGAGAGAGGTAGAGAGCAGTTTCTCTGGACCTCCCAGTGGAACTGAGGATCCTTCATTCACTCATTCGTTCACTGAACATCCACAGATAGTCATGAAGCACCAGGTCAGACTCCCTTGGTACAAATCCCAGTTCCATCACTCCCTAACTGTGTGACCTTGGGATACTGACTGCATCTCTCTGAGCTTTGTTTCTTTTAAACCAGAAAGAAGAATTACAATTTTACCTCCCTCATAGATTGTTGAGAGAATGGGTTCATTCACGCTTAGAACAAACAATGCATCTTGCATAATGATTTGTCTCATGCAGAGTAATTACTTAATACATTTCAAATATTATTTTTATTTACGACAACAACAACCCTAGGCAATAGGTATTGTTGTCCCCAGTTTATAGATAGGGAAACCCAAGCTTCGCCCCTTGTTCAACTTGGCCAAGTGTTCTGACCCAGACCTCTTGGACCCTGATGCACTTGGCCTGACCCTGTGTTGGATGGGCCCAGCACAGCAGCTCTCACTGCAGCCCACCCTCTGCACAGAAGGCAGTGGAACACAAGGGCATGGGAACGGCTGGGCCAGAGGGATAACTTGGAATCTGTTGCCTTTGATTTTATACTTTTAACTAAGCACAGGACAAGATGAGGGGCTCTGTCCACTCCTTTCATTCCATCTCCCATCCTGGTGGAATGGGCTTTCAGGAGAATTACACACCAGCGTTTTGCTGTAAGAGGCCATCCATATTAGCACAAGAAAGGCTTGTCTTACTTCTATATTTCTGCTTCTCAACATGTGGTCCCTGGGCCAGCAGAATCAGCATCACCCTCAGAGCTTGTTAGAAATCCAGCCTCTCAGGCCCCTCCCAGATCCACCGAATCAGAAGCTGTGTTTCCCCAGGACTCTCTGGGTGATGAGCGTGCATCCTGAAGTGTGAGAAGGGCTGGTGTAGATGTTCCTTAGTAAAGCCTGTGGTCCTTCCAGAACGGAGACAGGAAGAGGCTCCGAGACTCCGATCTCCTTGGGCTGCACAGGCAGGAGGATACTGGAGGGAGGGAGGGCAGGGCAGAGGGTAAAGAAGGAAGGAATGAGAGAGGTCAAGGTGCCAAGTGCCAACCCAAGGCTGATTTTGCCAGGGCTGAATACGGATTTTGCCCCTTTCTCCATCTTCACACATGTTCAAGGTCGGCTGTAACACTGGGCTCCTCACTGCCACAGCCTCTGCTCACGTGCCCCTCCAGGTATTTCACAGCGTAAGGATATATGTAATTAAGAAATGTAGGACTTTTTATTAATTGTAACTGATTTCTTACAGCCCGCCTCACAGCTGCTCCCCACTAAACTTGGGTACATCTCGTGAAGAGCGGGAAGGAGGGGGTGGGAGGAAAAGAGAGAAAGGAAAAGAGGAAGGAAGGAAGGGGGGAGGGAAGGAGAAGGGAGGGAGAGAGGAAGGAAGGAAGGGGAGAGGGAGAGAGGAAGGAAGGAAGGCCAGCTATTCTGAATGGGCACAAAATAGGTAGGAACTTTTGAGGCCAAGGATTGACTCCTTCACTTATTTTTTTATTCATCCATTCATTCAAGAATATTTATCAAGGATAACGATATTTATTTTTATTAATTAATTCGTTCAATAATGTGTCAAAGAGACACAACGTGAACAAAGTCCCTGCCCTCCTGAAGCTTTCAGTCAACTGGAAACACGTAATTTAATAATGATAACAATAATAATAATAATGCTGGATTATGAAGGATAAGAACAAGATGCTATTAGAATGCATAAGGAAGTGGGGTATACCCTAGCTTGGGGTGGGACGGGTGGAGGAGGTGGGTACAAATGCAGATATGCCTTTGAGTGTCCAGGTACACAAAGGAAGGAGGCCTGTAGCCTGGAGGGAAAGCGGTAGCTCTAGGTCTGTGCTGTCAAGCACTCGATATGTGACTGGTCCTCAGTGAAAGATGTAGTAAAAGCACAAAATACACTCTGGAATTCAAAGATTCAGTCCATTAAAAGAAAAAAGAATGTAAAGTATTGCAATGATTTTGTGTTTGTTATTTGTTGAAATGACAGTATTTTGGATCTATTGGGCTAAATAAAATATATTATTAAAATTAATGTCACCTGTATTTTTATACGTTTTAAAATGCAGTTACAAGAAGTTTTTCAATTTTATTTATTTATTTATATAAATTGCCTTTCTAATGTGTGGCACTACTCCCAGGAGACTGAGATGCCAGGAGTCCACATGCCAACACCACTGCTTCCTAAGTCACCTTGAGCAAGTTAGCTTAGCTGCACTTAACCTCAGCGCCTTCCTCCATAAGCACACGCTATGTGCTCAATTTAATCGTCCCAAAGACCCTATGATATAGATCAGGGATTTGAAAGCATCAGTACTTTCTTTTTTCATTTCAGCTTCTGCTTCAGTGTTAGTCTTCTCTCCTCCAGGTGGCAGGTACACAGGTGTCATTAACTCTGTGGCCATGGCCTTAGAACTGATGATCCAAAGGGAAAGAAATGGTTTCTCTTGCTTTGTTTCAGTTGTAAAATCCCAAGGAAGAACTCTGATGGGCTCAGCTTGGGTCATGTATTCATTGCTGGTCCAGTCGCAGCAGCCAGGAGTGGGGCAGGAAGAGGAAGAAAAAAAGTGAGGATGCTACAATCATAGAAACGGGGAGGGTGGGGGAGAATGTGTGCTGGGAAGACACAATCAATCTGTATCTACTACACTGGAGTGGTAGGGAAAGGGTAGAAGAGGAATAAGGGAAGGAAGTTCTATGAAGAGGCTTGGGAGGCAGGTGAGAAGGAAGAGTCATCAGCCATTTCACTGAAGGCCAGTCTTGCAGGTAACTGAACAAAGGCCAAAACCCAAGGCAAGCCACGCCCCAGCCCTTCCAGGCCCAGCGGTCTCCCTCTGATTACGTGTTGAGATGGACGTGGGTCATGCCACAACTTCTCTAGATTTCCCACCTGAGTATTTCTAGGAAAAGGGGTGAGTGGACATACAGCCTGAAGAATCTGAGGTCAGCCCCAAAGTGGCCCTCCACAAGAGTGCAAGTCCTTTCATGTCTCAATTTTTATCTTATAGAAGAATGCACATCTTCATCTGTGATATTTCCCTCTTTGTCGTGTTATAAAGGTAGTTTTTCTTATAAAGATCTTCAGATAAAATGGATAATTCAGCACCCTCATGTATCCTGTGGCTTTGATATCTCCTGGGACACTGCTGGGTACCACAGAGGTCTGGGGCCTTGATTCAACAAGCTTGGGCACATGGGTCGGCAAGAGTTTGACCCCAATGTCTTGGAAGGGTGACAGAGACCAGATGGATGGGGTCAGACTCTTGCGGACTCACGTTTTGCTTAAAGTCAGTAGAACTTTAGAGCCTGATATGTTCCCTTCTCTTTAATTGTCCCTCTCTCTCTCTTTCTTCCCCTTTTTCACTTGAACCTGAGCTGGGGGATGCATCTTTGGCCTGGAGATAATCTTGGTGCTGGGTACCTCCCAGGGCCTAGTATTAGTGATTGCTCAAAAGATATGCACAGAATGCATTGCTGCTTTGGAATTCAGCAGTCAAATTAGGTTATTCCTAAAAATGTATTTAGATGGTTAGAAAAATCACTTGCAAATATTTTACAAAATAAGAATTATTAAATATTTTCATTACAGATAGAATTTGGGGAAAATATTTTAATAGTCATCCAATACAACAACTTTAAATTCAATTGTAAGGTGTAATCATTATACAAGATAGTGAGAGCTACGCTTTGTCCGGGTTTGCCGCGTGTCAGGGGCTTGTCATCATGTCTTGCTCTATAAAGTCAGCGTGAGATCATTGTTTGAAGGCAGCAGCCGCTCCATTTTTAGTTGCCCTCTGTCCTCCCCATGCTATACCTGAGCACCCTAAATATATACCCAGTCTCTCCTGACCGCTCATCCATTATGGTGTCATAGGGACCTTTTATGAGGTCACTCAGGGAGGTTGGGCCAGGGTACTCTGTCATATGCTCTCACTGATTTTCCTAAGATATTCCTTTAATGGCCACATAACAGTCAGGCCAGGAGGTCTCCACACCACGCAGTCTGTCCTCCCGGCAAGTCCCCTGACCTTTTGTGTCCTGGACTACAGCAGAACAGGATGGCATGGCCCAGCTGGAAATAGCACTTGGGAAAAGGCCATAGACTCAACCGTTTGCTCCACAGCACGCAGAAGGGCCATTGCCAAAAAGATAATTATCCAGAAATGTGGAACGAAGACACTGTAGGAGAGAGGGGCTGAGCAGGGCGGGGGCAGGGAGGGGACAGAAGGGCTGGCAGAGACAGAGCCCGTCCGATGGCAGAGTCCCTCTCCGTGGCCTGGCGAGCTGCACAGTCTCAGGGGCTTAGGAGGCACCAGGCACTAGACTTATCCACAAACTAGAGGTTTCTAGGGAAGTTGTCTCGATCTTTCAACCTTTCCAGGAAAGAGAGAGGTCCTTCCATCCCATCAAATTGTGGACTGTCAGACTCGCTCTGCGAAGGGAGAATCAGGGCATCTCCGCTACAGGATGGTACAGGAGGAACCCCCCCAGGTCATCTCCCTGGTCCTCAGATGGCACATTTGTGATGGGAGCGTAAGATGGGCTACACGTTTGCCTGTGGAGAAACCACAGCAGAATATTCTCTTCTTGCCGCCTCTGAGATCTTTGCCTCACAGGTTTTCATGGAACTACTGAGCTCATTCTTGGGCAGGGTCCACTCTCATCTAGTCCTCACGGACATGCTAATTACAGAAAAGGTGGCATTTCTCTTTGCTCTAGCAGCACCCCCTCGAGATACAATACATGGTTATTCATGGCACGTTATGGGACATCTCTGAGTTGATATTAGTATCTCCAACCCTGAGACTGTGTCACAGCACACACCAACACATAGGTGGAATATTCAAAATATTGAATATTAACAACTGGGACCTTACCCGCATCAGAACCAGCAGGGACCTGAGGCCTCCTGCTGTGCCAGACATTGACAAGTCAGTCTGTGAGTCACGGGAGTGGCCAGGAGGTCTGGGGAGTTGCCAGAGCAAAAGAGGGGCCACTATTTACCAACGGGCATGGAACTATCTCTATATTTTAAAAATGGAGACAACTGGATATCCAAGTCCAAAAGAATCAAGTAGGATCCTTCCTAATTCCATATACAAAGATTAACTCAAAACGTATCATAACCTTAACTGTAGGAACTAAAACTATAAAACTCTCAGAAGAAAATACGGGAAAAAATACTTGTGACCCGAAGTAAAGCCTTCTTAGATAGGACACCAAAAGCACAAGTAATAAAAGAAAAAAATAAATTGGACTTCATCAAAATGTAAAACTATGTACTATAAAGGATAACATCGAGAAGGTGAAAAGATAACCCACGGAACGGGGTGGAAATATTTGCAACTTATATATCTGATGAGAGAATTGTATCTGGAATATATATTAAAACACTATTTCAGCTCAATAATAAAAGACAAATAACCCAATTTAAAAGTGGGCCAAGGATCTGAATATACATTTCTCCAAAGATGATACATAAATGACCAATAAGCACATGAAAAGATGCTTAACATGATTAGTCATTAGAAAAATGCAAATCAAAACCACAATGAGGGCTTCCCTGGTGGTGCAGTGGTTGAGAGTCCGCCTGCCGATGCAGGGGACACGGGTTCGTGCCCCGGTCCGGGAAGATCCCACATGCCGCGGAGCGGCTGGGCCCGTGAGCCATGGCCGCTGAGCCTGCGCATCTGGAGCCTGTGCTCCACAACGGGACAGGCCACAACAGTGAGAGACCCGCATACCGCAAAAAAAAAAAGAAAAAAAAACCCCAACACAATGAGTTGTCACTTCACATCCATTAGGATAGCTATAAAAAAAAAAAATGGACAATAACAAGTATTTGTGAGGATGTGGAGAAATTGTCACCTTAATATTGATACATTCGCGGTAATATAAAATGGGGCAACCCTTTAAAAAACCAGTTTGACAGTTATTTAAAAAGTTAAACATAGTTTCTGTATGACCCAGAAATTTCATTCCTAGATACATGCTCAAGAGAAATGAAAACACACATCCACAAAAGCTTGTCCATGAATGTTCATAGCAGTGTTATTAATAATAGCCAAAAAGTGGAAACAACCCAAATGTTCCTCTACTGATGAATGGATGAACAAAACGTTGTCTAACCAAATAACAGAATACTGCTTGTTTGGCTTTAAAAAGGAATGAAGTACCGATACATGCGACAGCATGGATGAACCTGAAAAACATGCTCAGTGAAAGGAGCTCACCCTAAAACATCACATGTTGCATAATTCCATTTATCTGAAATATCCAGGATAAGCAAATCTATAGAGACAGAAAGTCAATTAGTGGTTTCCTAGGGTTGTAAGGGCCGGGCAGATGTGGGGAGTGATGGCTAATGAGTACAGGATTTCTTTCTGGAGTGATGAAAATGTTCTAAAATTGATTGTGGTGATGATTGCACAACTCTGTGAGTATACTAAAGCCACTGCACACTGTACCTTTTAATGAGCTAATTACAATTCATGTGAGTTATATCTCAAAAGCTGTTGGATATGCCCCACTGGCCAACACACAAACATACTATTTAAAGACACTCCCCAAAATGTTCAGACATGTGCTCGCACACACACACACACACACACACACACACACACACACACAAACCAGACACAAACACAAGAAGAAAAACAATTGAGAGAGCTAGGTCAACAAATAGCTGTGAACCTTCTCCAAAACTGGTAATGGAGAGTGAATTTTTTTTGCAGAGTTTTGGCATAAAAAGTCCTGCTGGAAGTACTTACAGATAATTTTAACCCCCCCAAAAATAGGAAGATTTTGTACCCTCAAATAATGATGTTCTGGAGCGTTCTTATTTGGAAAGCTCCCTGGGTTGTGCTCATATCTCTATTATTACAGTAATAAGACTGCAAGTGGTCGTATTTGAAGGACGACCTGCATGGGGTTTATGAAAGCCTGGTGCTGTTTCCCCCTCAGAAAGCAGACGACTTTCCCTCCACACCAGCAAACTGCTGTTGCCTGACACTCACTAAGGAGAGGCAGAGGAAGAAGATGCTTTCTGGAAAATTACAGCACCATGGTGCAGTTCTGTGTCCAGGAAAGATGGAAGCTTGAGTGACACCCCCCAGGCCAGGCCAGGAAGCCCTGAGTTACACACCGTGTGGGAAAGACTGGGGGAAGAATATTTGCCAGGCAGGTTAAACCCACATCTTTATCCAGAGGGCCGTGAAATCTATCAAATGCGCTGGCTGGTTAAATGCAATTCCAGGGAAGATGAGTTTGGGTTCAGGAAAGCAACGTGGCCTTCCCAGTGGCACATCCTTTGCACTGCTGCACAAAATCGCCACCGTCAAATTCTGCTACCATCTAACATTTTTTGAGCATTGTAATAAACACCTATATGCTTATCTCGTTTAATCCTCAAAACCACTCAATAACATCAGTGCTATCGTCATGCCCACGTTGCAGGTGGGGAACTGAGGTCCAAAGGGCAGAGTGAAGTTTTGAACCCAGCTGCCAAACTCTGAGCCACTCAGGCGCTCTCTGAACATATATTGACAAATTCAAAGAGTTGGATGGCCAACAAGGCTCATCCCTTTCTCTTTTGGCCGTTGCGTTCAATTACTCTTGAAACTCTTGAGAAGCAACATTTTGAAATATAAGAAGCATATGAGAGAAATGGCCCCATCCAAGATACAGGGAAAGAATTAATGAGGGGAGGGATCTGTTACACTGAAAATATCTTCCTGCACATGTTTAGGGAAGACAGGAGGACCGGTGGGTAAGAGACGAAGATGAGAGCCCAGAGAAGACCCTCAAAGGCTGAGCCAGGTCCCCTTACCTGTGTCCACACCAGGACCCAGACAAACACCTCTTCCTCTAGTGCTACAGCAGCAAGAAAAGATCCTGGAGACGTGGCCGCAGCTCCCCCAGAGGGCACCCCCTGCCCTCCTCCTGCCTGTGCCCGTGTCAGGGTCCCTTCCCGCAGGTGAATGAGGAGGGGGTTGGGAAACCCATTTGCCCAGCGTTGACCTCCGCCTGAGGTTCCCCTGTAGGTCCACACCCAGAAGGAAGAGAAGGCTGTGGGACAAGAACAAGAACCCCAACTAGGGCCAGAAGGACTGGGTTCAAGCCTCAGCCTCAACTCTCACGAGCCAGACATCCGCTTTGGTTTTTTTCTTTTAAATTTTTTAATTTCGACCTACTTTCAGGTTTACAGAAAAATTGCAAGAATTGTACAAAGGGGTTCCATAAACCCTACACCCAGATGCCCCAAATGTGAACATTTTACCGTATTTCTCTCTCTCAACAAATAGATATAGAGACATCCAAGTATATATCTTATACTTGTATAAACATATAGATATATCTATACTTATACATATATCTAGGTTTATAATATATACTTATAAATATATAGATGTGTTTATATTTATGCAAATAATATCTATGTAAATATATACAAGTACATATATACAAGTGTATATATATATATATATATATATATATATATATATATAAACATTGTACTTCCGATTCTAATCCAACATGGCAGAGTTCATTAGATCTTTCTTCTTCCATATATGTAACTCCCTTCGCTGTCAATGAGAAACCTGGCTCTCATTATGCACAATATATTTACTTCTATGCTCAATCTCAGAATACGCAGCAAGTATTTTCAGAATTGCTAACCTATACATCTGCAAAAATAGAAACCAACTATCTAGAGTTTAAGACTCATGTAGGATTCTTTTGTCTTTCATCTAAACATTGTGTTCCAAAATCACTGAGGTCAGCTCTCCCTGACCCTTCCTTTCAGTGTGGTTGTCTGTTTCACTTGAAAAATAGTTCAATTCATTTGCTTTTACTTGTATCTCATTTTAAGATTTTTCCCCAACCTTGTTGATTTTATTTCTTTTTTTTTTTTGAGTACATGAAATAATAACATAGTTCCAAAAGTCAGAAGTATACAAAAAAGTATACTAGAGAATTGTCACTCCCTCCCATTCCTTCTCCTCTTTCAGCCCCATTCCCACTCACTTCCTGTAACTAACCAGTATCATTAATTTCTGTTTTATCCTTCTAGCACTTTTTTTGCACAAATGAGCAAATACATGTATATTTTCTCCCCCACACCATTCTACACAAAAGGTAGCATCCTACTTTAACAATATGTCCTGGAAATCATCCCCAGTTAAGGACATAGATATCATCCTCAATCATTTTTACAGCTGCATAGAACGCTGTTGGATAGATGTACCACAATTATGCAACCAATCTCATACGCGTGGGTTTTTAGATGGTTTCTAATATTGTGTAATTACAAATGATACAGCTGTGAACAACCTTTTGCATACATATTTTCACATTATTGGAATGCCATCCACTTTTAAGTGTTATGTATCAGTAAAGATTAGACCCAACTGCATGTAATAGAAAATGCAATATAATAGAAACACTTAATCAGTTAGTGTTATATACATGAAAGAAATACTGAGGTAGGCAGTCCAGGGTTGGCACCACAGCCCCATGGTCATCAGAGACCCCAGCTCCTTCTCTCATTCTGTTCTTTTATTCTTCTCAGTATGTTGTTCCAGCCTCACAGTTACCTCATGATCTAAAATGGCTGCTGATACTCCTGCCATCACATTTATACCCCAAAAAGGCAAAGGAAGTAAGGGTAAAAAAGGCCTTCCTCAGCAGTCATTATTTATGGAGACATCCTGGAAGGCTCTCCCACCACCTTCTACTTGCATCTCACTGTCCAGAATTAAGTCTCAGGGAAGGTTGGAGAAAATAGTATTACAGCTGGCCACACTACTATGTGACTAGGGTTCTTTTGGTGAGGAATCAGGGGAGAATGGGCTTTGGCTGGGCAACTAGCAATCTCTACCATGTAACTACAATGAACTTTTCAGCCCTTCCATTCTACTACACAACCAGTAAATCTTTCGTGTACAAAAGTGAACAAAAAAAGTCATTTCTTTTCCTAGGGTACTTGGGACAATTTTAGGAGCATTCTCATAGCTCTGAGCCAGTGCAAGGCCCTCCTCCCCTTGGGGACCAGGAATGCCCCTGAGACAGCAGCCACTGGGGACCACCCCTGTTATCTGAGCCACTGGGAGGGTCAGTTGTTTTCACGAGGAGAGGAAATACAGTGATCCTTCAACAAGCTTAGGAGATAAGCCCAGAAGCCAGATGCCACTGTCTTTCACCAGAGGCGAAAGTAACAAGGTATTCGATGTTAGCCAGAGAACCAAATGTATCAGGAGACATTAAAAAGTGCCCCGGTTCATCCCAGGGGCATGGGGACTGTCATTCGAAGCAGCATTAAGTATAAACTGAATGATGTCTGAGGTGCCAGAAGAGGCAGCGTTTCTGCGTGAGTTTGGGAGCAGAGACTGGGGAGGGATGAGGTTAGATGGGGAGTAGAAGGTGAGACTGAGCTGACAGTCTGGACTCGAGCACCCGGACATGGAAAAGGGGACTCCTGGGGCGGCATGGGGGAAGGCACTGGGATTCTGGCGTCCAACAGAGCTGAGTTCACACCCCAGCTTTATGTGTAACAGCCACAGCATCATTTCCCCTCTCTGGGGCTCAGTTTTTTCATCCACAAACTGCTCTCTGGCTTGGAGGGTGTGGAAGGAATTAAAAGATGAATTAAAGATCCAGCGAAGCGGTTATTTCCTTAATAGTTACTATTGTATCATTCACTACAGAGGCTCTCAGCTGGTCCTCCCCCAGGTGTCAATGTCTACTTAACAGACCCTGCTGCACAAGGATAGAGGCTCAGGGAAGGCAGGATCGTGGACAAGCCGGCCTGCGGGAGGCCCCGGGGGAGACGACGGCAGAAACCCAGCGTTAAAGGATTCTCCAGTCTCCTTGGTTGAACCTCCTAACCCTCCACTAGGTAAGGCCAGAAAGATGGCCTCAGGGACCAAAAGAGGCCACTTCACATCAAGATGTGGGAGGACATTTGCCGTTTCCTTTCTCACGTTTCAATGTGCTGGGTCGGAAGGAGTTTTGTCCCCAAGGCTCTGGCCATTAAGGAGGCACTTCCTCATACTCAGGACTCCAGGGCGTCAACCTATAATTTAGTGTTGTCCCAGTGTCCACTGGACGTGCAGCCTTGGACATGTCTCAGCTTCTGGAAACTTCCCTCCCTTCCCCCTCAGGCTGTTTTGAGAAGCCAATCAAAGCTCTGCTCTGAATTGTTAAAGTATCAGTAAGTGTTCACGCCCATAAAGCAAACATGTCCTTACTCACTGGACTGTCTTGGAAAAGAGGAAAGAAAGAAAGAAAGAAAGAAAGAAAGAAAGAAAGAAAGAAAGAAAGAAAGAAAGAAAGAAAGAAAGAAAGAAAGAAAGAAAGGAAGGAAGGAAGGAAGGAAGGAAGGAAGGAAGGAAGGAAGGAAGGAAGAAAGAAAGAAGGAAAGGGAAAGAAAGGAAGAAAGAAAGGAAGGAAGGAAGGAAGGAAG
>NW_020838019.1:7276096-7306360 GCF_003676395.1 Aethalodelphis obliquidens | reverse complement strand
GGAAGGAAGGAAGGAAGGAAGGAAGGAAGGAAGGAAGGGAAAGAGAAAGCAACCATTTATTGAGCATCTACTATGTTTTTATACTTTATATGCATTATCTCCTCTCATCCTGACTACCAACCCATAGGTGTGGGAAGCAACTGTTATCATCCCCATTTTACCGAAAACTAAAGTGAGATTCAGAGAAGTTAAGGGGCATGTCCAAGGTCACAGAACCAGTAAATAGTAGAGCTGGAATCCAAACCTAGTGCCACATAACCCAAACATAGAGTCTTAAAAAGTTAGGCCCTTTATTTATTTATTTTTTGAATTTTATTTTATTTATTTTTTATACAGCAGGTTCTCATTAGTTATCCATTTTATACATATTAGTGTATATATGTCAATCCCAATCTCCCAATTCATCCCACCACAATGCCCCACTCCCTACTTTCCCCCCTTGGTGTCCATATGTTTGTTCTCTAGCAAAGGGACTTTCAAAGGCTGAAAGGCAGGGCTTGGATGGGAGGGCATGGGGCAGGTGTCCTCTCAGGTCCCAGGAGCCTCCCTCCCTCAGAAGTTCCACCCGTGTCCATTGGCAACTGCAGGCACAGGGTATCCACTGCCTGAAATCCAGACTTCCCGACTTTGTTTCTCAGCCACAGTAAAACCAAAGTTTATTTTCATTCCCCCCGTCTCCATGTTAAAGGAAAGCAGAGCCTGGGCCCCAAATTCCATTCTAAATAAGGGATTGGAGGACTGTTCAATCTAATTAAGATGATTTGGCACTTTCGAAAGACGTATTTCACATGCGTGCATGGCGCTCGCGTACACACGCGCACACACACACACACACACCCCCCTCCAGGCAGACCTGTCGACTCATCCCCAGCCATGACCTCTGATGCCAGTCCAGAGCCGCAGCAGCATCTGTCCGCATCACAGCTCTACCCCAGGGTCCGTGGACAGACGGCGTATCACTTCAGGAGCTGCGCGTTCAGCTGTGGTTGATGTGTAGCCCGAGCCCCTCTCCTTCTCCTTCCTGATGAGAAACTTTTTGGATTTCCTCTGCTCTCCGGCTCCTTCTACTTTCAAGACAGGAAGGCGATTGCTCCCTAGGAGCAACTATGATTCTGACAGTAGGTATGGAATAAGTGGGAGATGTGAACCACTTATAATAAATATTATATTAATAATGGTGATGATAAAACTATGACTGCCCATGCTGGCCTGGAAATCCTCACGGCATCCCCCTCGAGTATTAGCCAATTGAGGAAGGTTGTCTTCTAAGACCCTCCTTCTCAAAGTGTGGTCTGTGGACCAGCATCTTGGGCATCACCTGGGAGCCCGATAGAAACCCAGGTTCCACACTAATGCGTACATAGTAAAATTACTGAACCTCTGCTCTAAGATACTGAAAACCTTGAGACCTCCTCCACATCCCCAAACCCTGGTCCAGGTAGCTTAGCTTTCAGGGCTGATCATCTGGCAAAATAAATCAACAAACAGTTCTGCAGGAAGATATGTTTGAGAAATATGACAAGCCACGTTCCTCTCTAGAGTACACAAAACATATCAGCACATTAGAGGTCCTGATAAGTCCTGCATTCAAGACACATGTTTACTTTTTCATTTAACTGAACGGCTCCCAAACTTATGTGACCACAAACTATTCTTTTCATAGAACACCCAAAGGTGGAATATATTTTGAGAAACACCACTCTTCCTTGTAAGAAAGGCAGCCATAATCCCTTACGTTATCTTTAGGAGAAGACAGCTGGGGTGTGTCTATGACATTACGTTTTTAATAATCAGTTCTAAGACCTCAGGATGTATAAATTAGGAAGCTATTTTAAAGGTGACAGGAAAGCTTACACCACTTACCTTTAACTAGGGCCACACCCTCATTGCTTCTGGATTCCAATCTGCATTCCCACGGTCCCCCAAACTCAAGGTCCCCAACCCAATTTCATTACATGGCAAACCTCTCCCCTAACAACATCACTATTCTCCCAAGCTCTAGAACAGTGTCTTCACTACCCCCTCCCTTATTACCCCTCATTCCCCTCCCACTCCCACTGCTACGTCCCTTCATCTAATCTAGTGCATCATACTTTATCTGCGTTACATCTTTCAACCCTTCACACCCTGCTCCTTTCCACTCTATCCGGCCTCCTGCGTCCTAAGCACCTCCCTGCCCTGATTTCTCCATAATTCTTCCTACCCACTACAACTAGAGGGATTTCTCCATGCACAGGTTCGCCTGCTCAAACAATATCATCATCAGCATCACTGTGGGTGACATTTATTAAGCATTTGCTTTGCTCCAAGTCTTATATTATGATTCCTATTCTGAAGACGTGGAAATTGAAGCACAGGGAGGCTAAGTGACTTGCCCAAGGCCTTACATTTAGTAAATGATGGCAAGAGTAGATTTAAAGTTGGGCAATATGGTACCAGTAGCTGAGCGCTCCACCCTTGCATGGCCCCGCCTCCCTTCACAGACTCTGCCATGAAGGCTACCTTGACCTTCCACCAGCCCTGCTTGCGCCTCTTGTCTCAGTCACGCCAGGCCCATCACTCAGGTGGAGGGTGGTACCCTGACGCATCTCCACCCGTTGACACCATCTTGACATCTTTACTCAGACACATTTCCTCCATGCCCCGACCCCACGTCCCCTCCCCCCGCAGCTGCCCTTATTAGTGGAATCTTTTATCACCCCTATGAGATGGTCAACTTTCTGAGGCTGAGGACCAGACCTTGCCTGTGTCTGCCTTCACTGGACCCCACACAGGGTTGGTGCCCCTCTCTGCCTCACAGCCCACTCTCCCCTCAGCTTTAAAATATCTGGAGAGAGCTTGAAAACTTGTTATTATGGAAATTTTCTAACACACACCAAAAATATTTCTAATAAACAAAAGCAGAGAGAAGGGTTTGATGAAACTCCATCAACCGCGTCTTCAACAAGTATCAAGATTTTGTCAGTCTTGTCCCATCTGTGTATCCCCTTTGTTTTTGCCAGAGACTGGAAAAAATCTCAAACTTCATGGCCTGTCACCCGCAATTTCTACAGTCCCTAGCTTTAACAGATAGTAACTTTAAAAAACTGTAATTACAATATCGTCATCGCTGACAAAATTAACACTATCGCATAAAAGGTGTTGGCAAAGTTTGGACCTCGGGCCAAATCTGGCCCTCTGTCTGTTTCTGTAAAGAAAGTTTTATTGGAACACGGTGACACCCATTTGCTTTCCTATTGCCTAGGGCTGCTTTCAAGCTGCAACAGCAGAGTCGATCAGTTGTGTACAGTGCACAGAGCCTAAAATATTTACAGAGATATTTGCTGGCCTTACAGAAAGTTTGCTGGTCCCTGCTGCATAATATCTGGTCTGCTTTGAAATTCCCCAGATTGAAGAGAGATCTTTTTATTTCTTTATTTTTTTATTGAAGTACAGTTGATGTACAATATTATATCACTTACAGGTGTACACTGTGGTGATTCACGATTTTTAAAGGTTATACTCCATTTATAGTTATTATAAAGCATTGGCTCTATTCCCCGTGTTGTACGATATAGCCTTGTAGCTTATTTTATACATAATAGTTTGTACCTCTTACTCCCTTACCCCTATATTTCTCCTCCCCCCTTCCCTCTCCCCACTGTAACCACTAATTTGTTCTCTTTATCTGTGCGTGAGAGATCTTTTTTTTTTTTTTTGAGGTACACGGGCCTCTCACTGCTGTGGCCTCTCCCGTTGCGGAGCACAGGCTACGGACGCGCAGGCTCAGCGGCCATGGCTCATGGGCCCAGCCGCTCCCCCATGTGGGATCTTCCCGGACCGGGGCACAAACCCGTGTCCCCTGCATCGGCAGGCGGACTCTCAACCACTGCGTGACCAGGGAAGCCCTCCAGACATTTTTTATTCACCTATAGATGTACATATATATGCATGCATATATGGATAGATACTATACACACTCATACATATACCCACCAACCCTCACACATGTAGGGAGTTGTACAAATACAGGAGTATCCTCTGCACGTGCTTCTGAATGTGCGCTCTATGCATTCAACGATTCATCATTTCATTCTCTAGGCTGGCCAGCGTACCTTGCATTAGGGTCAGGACCAGGGTGAGGCAAGAGAGGCACCCTGCACCTTCACGACCCTGTGGGCATCTCCTTAAATTTTTCACCCTGGGCATCTCATTCTTCTCACTCTAGCCCTGGCCCTGGCCCGGCTTTGCAATACAACATCTTCTTATTTAATCCTCAGAGGAAGCCTATGTTGTAGGTAGGTACTATTGTTATTATTATCTCCATTTCACAGATGGGAAAACTGAGGTCAGAGAGGTAAAGTGATTTTCCCAGGTTGATTCCGGATTGAACCCCAGGCTGTCCAACTCCAAAACCGTGCTCTAAACCATGGGGATTCTTTGAAGGTTGGAGAGCAGCACAAATGAAGTCCATACTTGGCAGACTGTTCTGCCATCCGCGAGAGGAGAGCTGGACCACGTACAGGGGCAAGGACACAGATGGAGGGAGGAGGAGCTCTTGGGGGAGGTGGCATTGAGGTGAGACCTGAAGGACGGCCAGGATTTCAACAGGTGGCACTTTGCAGGAGGTTATGCCAGGAGGAGGGGACAGGAAGTAGAAGGTCTGGAGGCGGGAAGGGCAGGGGCTGTTTCAGGAAGGCATGGTCGGGTTTGGCTAGACCATGGTCACGTACACAGGAGGGAGTGGGTGGAGTCCCCAGCTGTGGGGTGTGCCAGCACAGGGGTGCCCCTGGCTGGGGTTGGGAGGGCTTTACCCAGCTGTGCCCAGGGGCAGTGTGACTTCTCTTGGAGTGGAGTGGACACCAAGGCCCCGCTGTGCCCGGAAGCTGCCTACACCTGTGGGCCTTAGTCTGGAGCAGGCCTTTGCTGCCTCTCCCTGGGGAGACAGGAGATTCAGGCAAGGACTGTCAGGCTGCTTGGAGAAACCCCTGTTGTATTTTGGCACCAAAGCATTCAGCTGTAAAGCATGACCCAGAAAGTTCTAGTGATTCACGGGGCACGGGCAGAGTCTCAGAGGGGCACACGGGAGGTGGTACGGCAGGGGCTCAGGTGGTTTCTGGGCTCTCGGGGAGGTGAAGGCAAGGAGGCAGGTGTGAAGAGAGGGTTTGCCCTGCTGCCCGCATCACAGAAGATTCCTCCTCTTCCCCCTTCCTTCTCCATTCCATGGACAGACACCTTGATTTCCTCCATCCTAAAAAGCATGGGAACTTCTAAGGATGACGGGAATGCCCAGGTTTGGGGAAAACAGGCTCTTTCTCAATGACTTGTGTCCAGATTGCTCTCTCTGTGGATCATCTGTGGAAAATCGTGAATCCCTTAATGGGCCTCAGAGCCACCCAGCTCATTCCCCAGCTAACTACCAGCATACACCTCCCAGAGCGTCTGCCCGGCCTCTCTTCTGAGACCTTCATCCTCAGCACAGAGGCGCATGTCAGGGCCAGAGGTCCACACAGGCCACTTCACCCCGACTTCTCACCTCTTGCCCATCAACTGCTTCACTGCCCTCCCCAGGCCAGCAGGGGATTCCTCAGAGCAGGCCTGTCATTGTGATGATCGTGGCCTCACCGCCTGGCACCTAGGAGGTGCTTAGTAAATTACCGGAAGTAATGAGTCTTTCAAATGGGGTCCGCGTCAAGTCTCCCGAAACCTGAGTCCTTGGTCACCAAAGACCTCGCAGGCGACTCTCATGGGCCTATACAGCCACTGAGTTTTTCCTGTAACTTAACCGAACTGCCATGTCTTCTTTATTAGAGTAAATACATATAACATAAAATGTACCATTTTACCCTAAAGTACACAATTCAGGGAATTCCCTGGCGGTCCAGTGGTTCGGACTTGGCGCCTTCATTGCCGTGGCCCCGGGTTTAATCCCTGTTTGGGGAACTGAGATCCCGCAAGCCACACGGTGTGGCCAAAACATTTTTTTCAGTTAAACACTAATTGTCACAATTCAATGACACCTAGTATTGTACAACCATCATTACTACCTAGGTTCCAGAATATTTTCATCACCCAAAAGAAACCCTATAGCCGTTAAGTCTTCTCCCCACAGCCATAGGCAACCACTCATCATTATGCCCTATAGCATAATGTTTTCAAGGTTCATCTATGTTGTAGCAGAGGTCAGCACTTCATTCTTTTTTATGGCCAAATAATATTCCATTGTGTGGATATACCATATATCATTTATTCATCCCTTAGTGGACATTAGGTTGTTAAATAAACCTTTGGCTACTTTGAATAGCGTTGCTATGAACATTCAAGTACAAGTTTTTGTTTGAACACCTGTTTTCAATTATTTGGAGTATCTAGTCAGGGGTGGACTTGCTGGATCACATGGTAATTCTATAACTTCTTGAGGAACTGCCAAAGTCGGTCACCAGTTTTTCCCCCAAGTCATACACCTTTATCATAAGACATTCAGAAAATGTGCGCAGAGAAAAGAAAAGGTTAGAATCACCCATAGTCTTGGCACTCAGAGATTAGCATTGTCAACTTCTCTGAACGTTTCCCACCAGGACTTTTTAGAATTGCCTAAGCTGACCCATATTAGTACACCTTCTTAAAAGTTTTATTTTATTGAAGTATAGTTGATTTATAGTGTGTTAATTTCTGCCGTACAGCAAAGTGATTCCGTTATACATATATATACATTCCTTTGCATGTTCTTTTCCATTACGGTTTATCACAGGATATCGAATATTGTTCCCTGTGCTGTACAGTAGGACCTTGTGGTTTATCCATTCTATTTATAATAGTTTTCATCTGTTCATGTTAGTACACTTTTCATTGAGCAGTTTACACAAAAACAGAAATGCCATTTTATGCCACTTTCGGGGTGACAAGCCTATTTCAAATGGCAACTTTGGTCCTCCCTACCTCCTTCCCTGCTATACTTTGTCCCCTAACACTTATCTCATCCACGAAACTCTCTTGTGCTTATTGGAAACTCTGTTAACGTTGGGATTGCCGACTGTTTGGTTCACTGCCCTGCCCACAGTAGAGATGCGATGAGTATCTATTGAATGAATTAATGTTTCTGAATGAATGAAACATGGCTGCCAATTTAAGATGTAAACTGGGTTTTAAATGCATTTGCTGGAACGCAACAGAAACGGTTGTGCATTATTCCCCATTGGTTGCCAGCCACGCTGGAGTCTCCCCAGCCCTTATTTTTGTTATGAAGTATAAAGAAGAATAAGCAAGGCATGGAGGTAGTCCCTGGGAATTCCATTGGCTAGAACCGAGTCCCTGCCCACCTTGAACTTTCTGTGTACTCTTTGGCAAGGAGGCCCCTCTCATTTTCATCCCAGGCTCCTGGAAGGGGCTGGAAAAGATGGTCGTGAAAATCTCCTCAGAGCCCAGAGCTCATTTGGTCCTAATTTCAGGACAGGTTTCTTCCGAACTCCAACCAAAGCCAACGGTCCCCAAGGGGAACTACGTCTCTGCCTCTACCTTCCTGTCCATGTCAGAGCAATTCTCCCAGCCACCTTGTCACGAGCCTGCTGTGCTGCTGCTATTAGTTACAGATGATGGCAATTAGAGGCTGAATCTCCCTGGCTCCTGGTAGAATATTGAGACAGAGCTACAGCTATTTTAAGATTTTAAGCAGATTTATACTTAGTGCTTCAAAGCGGGCCAGCCAGCAAGGAAAATATGGTAACTGTTGCTTTAAATTATAGCTATCATTACTTCAAAAGGAGATTCAATCAGAAACCACTGAAGACTAAAACTATTTACATCTCCTGACACTTAAAAGCAAGCGAGCAGTTTTAACCTGTCAGCCTTGGACATATCGGCTACAAAGAGAGAGAAACCTCACTGGCCTCCGAAGAAAAACATTTTCAAGGGAGCAGGACCTGAGAAGGGATCTTGGGGGTCCTCCCACTCAGATCTTGCCTCCCATGGCTCTATTGAGGGCCAGGAGGGATCTGGGGTCTCGGGTGAGCAGCTCTGCCCAGGTCTGCAGGCAGCGGTCTCCAAACCCCTGGGAAGCCTGGCTCGCCCCAGAGCAGGACAGCTGCCTTTTCTGTCTGGCCTCTGGCCTTCCAGTCCCTGCCCTGGGGAAATCCTGTCTCATCCCATTAATACAAGTCCCAGGACAGGACTGTCCCTTGGTTCCTCCGGGCTCAACTGCATCGACTGGACAGGAGGGCTGGGTTATATATCCATCAACTCAGAGCCTTAGACAGTAATCAAAAGCATCAGCTTTGGAGACAGACTTCTCTGGGTTAGAGTTGGGGCTCTTGAATTTACTGGTTGTGTGACCTTGGAAAAGCCACTTAACCTCTCTGAGACTGAGCTTCTTCCTCTGTAAAACTGGGGTGATTCAAGTCCCTATTTCAGCGGATTGTTGAGAAGCTTAAATGAGATGATGTGCGTAATGCGGCCTGCCCCCCCCCACTCACACAAACACACGCAAACACATACACACGTGCCCGTGCAAACCCACGCACACTTGGCATCTGGTATCTGAATCCTACAGCGCCTGCAACTCCTCCCCGAAGTTTTACCTCGTCTCCTCAAATAGACCTTTAGCTCCTTGAGAGCAGGAATAATGCCTTAGAACCCTTCTGAATTTCTCTTTGCCCCAGCTTGGCCTGCCAAGCAGGGGTGGAGGCGGGGGAACACCAGCTTCAGGGTCAGGAAGAACTGGCTTGCGCTGCAGACTCCAGCATTGCCAAGCTGTGCTGTCCAGGGCAAGTGCCTGAAGCTCTCAGAGCTTGTTTCCTCAGCTCTAACTGATCCATGGAGCTGTTCTGAGGACCAAATGGGAAAACACAAATAAATTACCTAATGCGCTAGAAGGGGCTACTGCTATTATCATAATTATTATTGACACACAAGCCTGAAGGCAAATACATGTTTTCTGAGTTGCAAAATGGCTTCTGTTCTTTTCCAGGAGATGGTGGTATCCAGGAAGGTTTTAACAAGAACCGCAAACTCATAGAACTATTGTTGAGGCCCTGCCACTCAGATTGTCCTGACAACTTCTCAGCACCTGCTCTGTGTCAGGCACCCTCCCTCCCCGGGTGCTTCCAAATAAGTTTTCTGGAAGCCAGAAGGTCCAGGCAACAGGTAAGTCCCTTTCAGTTCCTCCTCATTTCTTTCAGGAATGAGGAGTATGGCACAGAGACCTCATCTTCTAAATGGGGGTGGGCTTCACCTATTTTTCTGATGGGACGCCTTCCCTGTGGCAGGGACATACCCTCAGGCTGTCAGCGTGGACCCTTAAACACCAGGAAGCCTGTGCTGTGTTCTGGGCATGAGAGCACCGTTACGCTGTCATCAGATGTCCCAAAAGGCAGCCATCGGTCCCCAGAAGGAGTGGAGCCGAGGGTGAGACCTCAGGTTGACCAGAGTGCTGGTCCTTTCCTACATAGACGAGAGTGGCAGCTCAGGGCCACGGGGGACAAAAGAGGGCACAGAGCCATTGCAGGCAGGGAAGATGTTTCCCAAACAACAGGACTCTCCGGTGCTGCCGGCCACCTGTGTGCCCCGCCCCGCAAAGCTGCTTTGCCCTCTCCTCTCCCTGCTCTGTGGCCCAGGGGGCTGATCCAACCAGTCAGGATCAAAGAGGTCCAGTGTGTTTCCTTCTCGCCTCCCCACTGGGGAATTGACTCTGTGGCTCCTTCCCTGGGGCACCTGGGACCGGCTGTGGGGTTAGCAGATGCCTCAAGAAGGTCCTTTCTGTAGGTTCTCTCTTCTCGATTCTGATAACTTCTCCCTCCCCTTGTCCCTTTGGGCCAAGAGGTGGCAACAACTCCACTGTCATCCCACAATGGGTTTCTCTGCATCCTGCCCACATCTTTGCAAATACAGTGAGTCCCCTACATACGAACCTTCAAGTTGTGAACTTTCAAAGATGTGAACGTGCCTCTGGTTCCAGCAAGGAACCAGAACCTGTGCCATCAGTGTCAGGTGTGAGTGACACTGCAGCGCGCCCTCCGTCTCCCATTGCTGACGATCCTTCAGCTCTGTCATCTCCCACCTCCTGTCCCTCCTCCAGTCAGTAACTCTTCCTGCCTGTTCACTCGATGCCAGCCCCTGTGTGCCCGCTGTCATATTGTGCTATTGTACTTCTCAAGGTACTGGCCTGTAAGGTTAAAAATGTTTTCTTTATTTTTTGTGTTTTTTTGTTATGTATTATTTGTGTGAAAAGTATTATAAACCTATTACAGTACAGTACTATATAGCCGATTGTGTTAGTTGGGTACCTAGGCTGACTTGGTTGGACTAATGAACAAATTGGACTTAACAAACGCGCTCTCAGAACGGAACTTGTTCATACGTAGGGGACTTACTGTAGTGCCTTTCAATGGCCTCCTTGAATGACCCTGTTTCCTACTGAAGGCCTAACAGCCAACCTGGTACTGACGTCACCAGCCCTCTCCAGGCCCTGTTTTCCATCAGCCTGCATGATAGGGACACCCCTTCCAACCCCACCAGAGAGGTGGCTGTGAAATAGGCCCCGCTTCGGGGGGGCTTGAGAAGAGACAAGGAACCTCACCCCTGCCAGGTGGTCAGGGCCCGCAGGCGGCCCAGGAAAGCCCACTCTATAAGTAGCGGACAACCATAGATCATTCTAGGCGAGCTTCTGGGGGTGTCTCAGCCACAGTGAGGACAGGGGTGGAGCAGGGAGGGAGAGGCTGAGGGAGGGAGGGGTCAGAGAAGGACTGAAGGAGGCAGATAGCCCTTACGTAATCTCCTTACCACCCCAGGGAATTCTCTTTATTTCTAAGCGATCATAAAATACCTAATTTAGGGGGAATCGGTGACAAAAGAAGTTGCTTCACCACGAGCACTTTACACAAGACCGTCTCCATGATAAGTCATGGAGGATTTAAAAGGTTGCTGACGTTTTCCGTTATGTATCTTTTCCTTAGAGGTAACTATCACTTTAAGCAAATTGTTTCAGGGCCTGGAATGTGGCAATAAGTGATCTAATTAGTGTAGGTTGTAATTTAGGAAGGTTCATTATGTCACAGACATTATGACTCCTGGGTATTACTAAAGGACTCATTTGTAGCCCTTGAAATGATTTTCTCATGAACACACATAATGTCACTCATCAAACTAGTGTGGAGCCTTAAGATGCCTGGACATGTATGAAACTCCAGCTTTCTTGGGAGCTAGGTTTCCAGACAGTAATAAACAAGTGAACAGACAGTTAGAGGAAAACCCAGTTTTGACTAAAACAACACTGGACCCTTCAACTCTGTTACACAACATCAAACTAATCATTTAGGACAAATGTGGCATTCAGTGAAAACCAAGAAGACTGTGACCTCTAACTATTTTCAGTCTCATGGAGCCAGAAAGCCCGAGAAATGGCTGGCTTTGAGTTTTTGTTATTTTCTTTGGTACCTTTCTGTCCCCCCAAAGAAAGCACCCTTGTGATATTCAGAGTCACAGAAATAAAACATGCTGTCAACTGAACCACCAGCTTGTAATTGTGTCACTGGGGTGCGGGAGAGTCTAGTTGCTGTCCACCTACATTTTTCCCTTCCTCCTGGGCACGCAGCTAGACTACATTTCCCAGACTCCCTTGCAGTTAGGGTGGCCATGTGACTGGGTTCTGGCCAATGGGATGTGGGCTGATTTGCATCTGTGCCAGGTGTGGCCCATCAAACCTCAGCACCATACTCCATGCTTTCTCTTCTTGCTGCCTACTGTCAGTAAGCAAAGATCCAGTGGTGGTCTGGCAGGTGCAGGGGATGGCTGAGCCACCAGAAAGAAAGAACCTAGACTCTGAAGGACTGGGAGAAAAGAGTCTCCTCCTACCCACTGTCAGCAGGACAGGATATGGGTGAAAACTAAACTGCATGTGTTAAGTCATTAAGCATCATGTGCTTTTAATAGTTAGACCCTTGATTAATACATGCCTATGGGGTCCCCATTACATCAGTGTTTCTCAGCTCCACTAGCCAAGACCTTGAGAGTGTCTGCTTTCCATAATTTGTGTTCTAAAAGCAGTGGGTTTCTTTTCCAGTATTTTCAATATATTTTTAAAGAACCATAGAAACATACTAGCTTTCAAAACTTTCAACTACCAACAGTCACAGACATGAACAAAGCTGAGTGCCAGAGCAAACCATGTTGGATTCACTCCCCATGAACCATAGTTGTTGATATGGTGCCAGGGAATTGAGTAGCTTTGCTTCTGACTAGAACGGACCGATCACTGGAGCAAGAAGGATGCACTGCTCTGATTGGACAGGCCTCGGTCACGTGGCCATTCCTAGTGCTAAGAGATATCTAGTTCCCCCAACCAAAGGGACTGAGAGTAGGAAAAAGATGGTTTCTCAAGGCAAATCAAGATGCTGTTATTAGAAGAGAGGGGAAATGGATGCTTGGCAGGTGAAAACTAGAGGCATCAATTGGACACACATTCAGACGAGGAAACTAAGAAAAAATTCTAGGCACTTGTCTTGGATTGGTTTAAGAAGATGTGAGATATATATATACAATGTAATATTACTCAGCTATAAAAAAAGAACGAAATATTGCCATTTGCAGAAACATGGATGGATCTAGAGATTATCATACTAAGTGAAGTAAGTCAAACTGAGAAAGACAAATATCATTATTGTATCATTTATATGTGGAATCTAAAAAATAATGCAAAAGAATCTACATAGAAAACAGAAACAGACTCACAGACATAGAAAACGAACTTATGGTTACCACAGGGGAAATAGACGGGGAGAGAGATAAATTAGGAGTTTGGGATTAACAGATACAGATTACTACACATAAAATAAGTAATCAACAAGGATTTACCATATAACAGAGGGAACACTATTCAATGTCTTGTAATAACCTATAATGGAAAATAATATAAAAAATGTATATATAACTGAATCACTTTGCTGTACACCTGAAACTAACACAATATTTGTAAATCAACTCTACTTCAATTTTTTAAAAAAGTGTGTACAATAAAAAAAAAGAAAGAAAACAATTCTAGGGACTTTGCCAACATCAAACAGCTAAGAAGAGCAAGAGGACAAACCATCCTGTCCTATGTCAGCTTTCTCCCCATAGCCCCTGGGGTAGCACAGGAGAGCGTGTCCACAGCGCAGCTGTTTTTGGCTCTGTGACCCTCAAACTGCCAGCAACTGTGGATAATTATAACCACAGAGCAACCATGTTTCCTAATGCATGGGCCATAAACCCATCGGCTATCCGGAGGCTGCAGAGGGATTTATAAAAGGCCATTCATCTAATTAATAATTGATCTGCTGCCAACTTAAGTGGTTTGGTGCTGTTAACCAAAGTATGTTTTTAATGTAAGGAAGTTACTCCCATTAGCTGTCTTCTCTTTTGAAAATATGACCAAGTAAGAGGCTGAGATTTCACAGGCTGAGAGAATCACCTGGCATTAGCTGGTCTCTTAAGAGTTTACCTGTGCAGCCAAGTTTATTTTCAACATTAAGTCCCAAAGGACAAAACCTACCTTTCATGGAATAAATGTTGAGGGAGAATCCCAGGCAGTGCTGGTCCTTTGGCACTTAAGCATCAGGGGCCAGGTGTGGAATAAGACCTCCTGGGTGACAGTGTTAACTACATCAGTGATTAGGACATTTATCACCTTTGTGCTTCTTAATGCAGAAGCATTTCTAGCAGACATAATTTGGGGGAGGCATTTGTGTCTTGGTTTGTTAAATGTTTTGATGAATACCTTGTGTCTCCCCAAAATTCTTATGTGGAAGCCCTATCTCCCAATGTGATTGTATTTGGAGATGGGGCCTCTGGAGGTAATTAGTTCATGAGGGTGGAGTCCTCATGATGGGATTAGTGCCCTTATAAGAAGAGACACAAAAGAAAAAAGAGCTGTCTTTCTCTGTCATGCAAGAAGACCATGCCAGGAAGAAAGCTCCCACCAGGAACTGAATTGGCTGGAAACTTGAACTTAGACTCTCAGCTTCCAGAACTTTGAGAAATAAATCTCTGTTGTATAAGCCATCCAGTCTACAGCATTTTGTTATAGCAGCCCAAGCTGACTAACACACTTGGCTAGACCCTTTTCTGTCTGCCAGTCACCCCACTGAGAACTCTGCAGTTAGGAATAAAACAAATCCTTCTTTCCTTAAAGAGCAATGGCAATGATTTGCTTCCCCAGCCTTCTTCTTGGTGATACTTTCAAAATATCCTCAAGAATGTTCTTCTGGGCCAGGCACAAATCATAATTCCTCCAGCTGATTGTGATTTAAAACTATGATTTATTGAAATGTTTAATTTGGTCCAAAGCTTGCCTCAGCTGATTGATCTGATAGATTAAAACTAAAGAAAAAAATTTAAAATCCTCTTAGGACTTTTCCAGACTTTCTCTGCTTTTGCCAGGCTGTGATCTAATCCTAGAAACCTCTTAAGGACGGTTTGGGCCTAGTTAGAGTTATTTAAGGCAGGCCGGCCGCTCACTCTGCAAGTGGCACTCAACACCTACCAATAGTCAGATGCTTGGGCCCTGTATGCTTATATTTAAATAGCAGCCCCACTTTATGACCTCAAGCCTGCTTAACCCGCCCTATAAACATGTGGAAGTTTCAGGAAAGCCCTTTGCATAGAGAGAATAGAGTTGGTTTGGGGAGAATCAATTTGGATAAAGCTTTTCTGTAAATGGGAACCGGCTTTATAAAGATGCTAGGCGTGTTAGCCATTTTCCCTCAAGCATCCAGCTGTTTCTTCTAACTGACTCCAGAGAACCCAGACAGAACCAGAAATGCTCCAAGAGGAAAGATTCCAGCATTGCTGAAAAACAAAACCAAATTCCCTCCTCCAGTCCCCACTGGAGGGGCTTCACATCTTTTTGTTGAGACTTTGTTCGGGGGACCGGCTGTCACATCTGCACAGGTGTGCGGTCTGTTGAGGGGTACCTGCCTCTTCCTGAGGCAGACTTGCCCACTGGTCTATTCCGCCCACTCTTGCTTGTCTGCAGTCAGACCCAGTTGTAAAAGAGATTACAGTTTGCATATTTTTTTGAAAGAAAAATACACTCGCGTCTCCTCAACGTTCCCTGCAGTGAAACCAAGCCAGCTAAAGAGAACCCATAGGAGGGGGAGGGATGCATTGGGAGTCTGGGATTAGCAGATGCTACTATTATATATACAATATATAAACAACAAGGCCCTACTATATAACACAGTGAACCATATTCAGTATCCTGTGAGAAACCATAATGGAAAAGAATATATATATGTATAACTGAGTCACTTTGCTGTACAGCAGAAATTAACACAACATTGTAAATAAACTATACTTCAATAAAGTTTTAAAAAGAGAGAGAACCCATGGGAGAATGTGACCAGAAGAATTGGTGCCCGACAGCCCACTCCAGATGATGCCGGCTCTGCAGGTCTGGAAACATCTGGAGTGTGGAGATCAGGTTCGTCTCTCCTTCAGCTGGAAAAGCACGCACAGCTGAGAGGCTGCCAGGGACCAAGGGGAAGGCTCCAGGCTTCCCGGCTCACCCCAGCCTTCTGAGGTTAATATCCAAAGGTAAGGACTTCATCTGAACACCATGTTCTGTCGTTAAGCCCTCACTTTGCTGAATCACCCACTTGATGCTTTTTAGCAAGGGTGAGGTTAAGGGCAGAAAAGCGCCTGCAGACAGAAGATACTACACACAACGCAGCGATTCTGCTCATTTGTGGCATCTCATACTTGGATGTGTGCTTCCAAATCCCTTCTCTTAGATGATCCCTGTAGTAAAGCTGCCCACAAAGGCAAGACAGTGACTGGCATCCCCATTGGATGGATGAGAAAACTGACACACAGAGTGTAAGTGGCCAAAAGAAAGACCTTTAGGAAAATCTCCCGCGGGGGCCACCATAATACATCCGTACTATTGGGCACAGGTAAAGTCACCCAAATCATTCTTACTTGTTCTACCACTTCACAGCGGTGTGACCTTTGGTAAATGTCATCCTGTCACAGATTTCCATAACATGGGACTGTAATCATACCTGCCTCATAAGGTTGTTGCAAGTAAATTATATAATTATATAAAACTTCGAATAATACCTGGCACATAGTAAGTACTCAGTAAATGTTCACAATGATGATGATGTGTAATACTGATTTCAAAATATATACATACATAGGTTCCTAGAAAAGATTAGGTGTAAATTTGTCCATCAGAATTCCAAAGAAAAGAAGACTATGATTAGATGATACTACGGGTCTTTAATTTCTTCCCAATGTCAAATATTTAAAGAGGTGAGAACATGACCTTCCCTCCTCCATTTTGGAACAGGGTTCTGTGGTCATATGAAAGGTTCTGAATTCAAGTGTCAGAAAAACTCTTCTGCTATGTATAAAATAGATAACCAACAAGGTCCTACTGTATAGCACAGGGAACTATACTCAATATTTTGTAATAACCTATAAGGGAAAAGAATCTGAAAAAATATATATATATATATTACATGTGTATAATTGAATCACTCTGGTGTACACCTGAAACTAACACAACATTGTAAATTGACTAGACTTTAATTTTTTTAAAAAAAGGAAGAAAAAGAAAAACTCTTCTGCTATCTTCTCTGCTCTCCAAATGGCCAGTTGAAGAATCTCCCACTTTGGCAGCCGTCAGAAGTAATGCAGATAACACCTAACTTTCTGCTTAGGGAATAAAGAAAATCTACAAGCCTTTGACCCACCTCTTTCTCTTGGAATCTAACATTTTACTGTTTCTTTGGGATCAAAAACCATCCAGAGGCCCAGTGGCAGAGACAGCTGGCACCCCCAAAGTCCATGTTCTCCTTGTCATCCTAGCACACAGCCACCCTCACTGTTAGCTGTGGCCATAGCACTGACTTCTGACTGATGGAATGTGGGCAGAAGTGATGTGCACCACTTCCAGGCCTCCCTTAGCTAACCTTCATTTCTCATGTACCAGCAGAATGGAAGCACTCCACAGACCAGAGGAGGGCTGAGATTCAAGATGGAAGGAACATGGGTCCCTGAGTCACTACATGGAGGAAAGTTGTCCATCAATCAAGAACACCTGTTTTCGCTCATGAATAAGAAATAAACTTACATTAAGCCACTGAAATTAGGAGTGATGGTTTAAAAAGTTAACCTGCCACTGAATAACAAGGCTCCAATTGTGGCAAACTTCTTCTCCAAAGCTCTCACCATTAAAAGCCTATTAAAAGATGTCATCCACTAGTGCCTGAAGGCTCTCCAAAGTCAGATGGATGGATGGGTGGATGGATGGATGGGTGGATGGGTGGATGGATGGATGGATGGATGGATGACTGGCTGGGTGGATAATGGACAGTTGCAGGGATGGGGGAATGGCAAGGATTGGTGAATGGACGGATAGATGGATGGGGATGGTGGATGGATAGGTAGATGGGTAAGTAGACAATAACCCTATGGTCACTTTTTCTTTTTTTTTGCCGTGCCTCGCGGCTTGCAGGATCTTAGTTCCCCGACCAGGGATCAAACCCAGGTCCCCCTCAGTGGAAGTGTGAACTCCTAACCACTGGACTGCCAGGGAAATCCCAACCCTATGGTCACTTAACTGCTAAATTGTCTTCAGTTTACAGAGGAAGTGATCAGCCCAGAGCCCTCAGAGAGATGGGCGATCCTGTTTGGGGCTGTGAATCCTGACCAAGGGCAGTTGGAGACACATGAGAATTCCTAGGAAAATTAACCATTCAGACTCACAGGGATCCCGACTCAGTCTTCCAGTGGCCGCACTGCCACTCAAGACAAGATAGGCGACAGCTTTCTAGACTGGTCTTGGCCAAAGACTACAATATATTTACCAAGAAATAGGGGGTGTGTCAGCCTGCTGGGCCAGCCCCATCCCATTCATCAGTGCTTATCTCCCCCAGAGTGCCCGTCTACTATGCTGAGGTGCAGAATGCTCCGGCCTCCCCTCTGCGTAGGGTCCGCCCTCTGCAGGACTGCAGGGGCTGAGTCCCCGTGCTCAGCTCTCCATGGGGACGGCTGGTCTCCCCTCCTCCCAGGGATGCGCCAGGCTCTCTGGCTCTGGCAAGCAGGTCCTTTAAGCCTGTCTTTATGTCCTTATCAGGGCTCCACGGCAGGCCCAGGTGCCAGGCCTCATTCACTCAATTACCGTCTCCACAGGACACAATGCTCTCTTCTGAAAGCCTACACTGGGCGCAGATAGAGACACTTTCATGGCAAGGGTTCAGAGTTAAATCCTCTTTTGATACTGTCAGAACCTCCCTGCCAAGCTGACACTGTATGTTAGAGGGAAAAGAGCTCACCAGCGCAGAAAGCCGAAATTAAATTAAACAGGATATTAATACCTAGTAGTTAAGGAAATGATATTTCCTTTTTCTGATTCCTCTCTCTCTCTCTCAGTGCCAAAGCCAAAAAATGCATCCCAGTTTGCCTGAACCGGCCGGGCCCCGGGATTTTAAAAGCAAAACACCAACATGATTCCTCTCAAAGAAGAGTCTTCCGCGGGGTTCCTTCCCCACCCCTGGCCAGCCCCCCCAAATCTAGTTTCTCTCTGTTCTATTGAAATGCAGTCTGTTTAATCCCTCTGGAGTAGAAGGAAACTGAAACTCAATGAAAGTGCTGAGATTATCGGTGGAGTTTTTTTCTTCTCTATTTTCTAAATTTTAAAAATTAGGGTCACATTACTTTTACAGTAGAAATTGTGTTTATATTTAAAAAAAAGAAAAAGGAAAAGGAAAGCTCCCTTTGCCCTCGCTTTGAATCTGCAGCCCTGTGAAATTTCTCTATCAAACGCCTGGCTTCCACCAGGGACTTCCCTGGAGGCCTAGTGGTTAGGATCCCGGGCTTTCACTGCCATGGCCTCGGTTCGATCCTTGGTCGGGGAACTGAGATCCCACGAGCCACGCAGCGCGTCCAAAAAATAAAATATGCTTGGCTACGATCATCATTAATAATAATGACTCTATTGTTATTGAACCTTTATTGAATGGCGTCCTTTCGACATTTTTCATGTGCCAGGTCCCATGCCAAAGAGTTTATGCGAATCGTTTCATTTCATCCTCATGACAGTTGTGTCAGGCAGGTCATGACTGCCATCCCCATTCTAAAAATGATGTGTACACCCATGTTCATAGTAGTGTTGTTCATAATAGCCAAAAGAGGAGACAACCCAAATGTCCATCGATGGATGAATAGATAACCAAAATGTGGTCTATTCCATACAGTGGAATATTAGTCACCTTTATTTTAGAAAGCTTTTTTTTAGAAGGAAATTCTAAAACCTGCTACAACGTGGATGAACCCTGAGGACATTATGCTAAGTGAAATAAGCCAGACACAAAGGACAAATACTGTATGATTCCACTTATATGAATTACTTAGAGTAATCGAATCTATAGAGACAGGAAGTAGAATGGAAGTTGGCGAGGGTTGGGGGAGGAGGCAGGGGGGTTAGCGTTTAAGGAGTACAGAGGTTCAGTTTGGCATGATGGAGAAATTCCGGAAATGGACAGGGGTGATGGTCGCACGACAATGTGAATGTGCTTAATGCCACTGAAGTGTACACTTTAAAAAGGATAAGTTAGAAGGATGCATTTTGTGCTGTGTATATTTCACCACAATAAAAATAAATAAATAATGAAAAAGAAATGAGATCATTGAGACTCGCAAAGGTGAAATGACTTGTCCAAGGGCAACAGCCGCCAGCGGCAGAAGCAGACTCGTCTGTGCCGAAGCCATGGGCTCACCCTGCCGGGAATTCTGCTTCTCTGTGATAAAGCACAGGTGCTGTCATGATAAGTCTCTCTTACCCTCCAGACCCTCCGATGGATTCCTGTCACCGCTTAAAATACAATCCAAGTTGGAATACCATTTAGAAATAAAAAGTGATGAACTACAGATCCGAGCCAGGACAAGGACCAATCTCAAAAAACACTATCCTCAGTGAAAGAAGCCAGACAGAAGAAATTCCATTTGTACGGGACATTCAGAAAAGGCAAAGTTAGAATGACAGCAGAACGTAGATAGTGGTTGCCTGGGGCAGGGGCGGAGGGGAGCGGGGATTAACGGTAAATGTGCATAAGAACTCATACTGGGCTGACGGAAAGGCTCTAAGACAGATTCAGAGTGATAGTGTCTTGGTAAAATTCACTTTTAAAAAGCATTGAGTCGTATACTTGGAAAGAGTGGATTATATGATATGCAGACTATGCCTCAATGAAGTTACTTTATTTAAATACAATCCAAGCTCTACAAGGCCTTACAGATGCTTCTCTGATGACTTTCCCCTATGTCTCTCCCCACTTCTCACTCCACTCAAGTCACACCCGCCTCTCCCCTGTTCCTTGAACACATCAAACTACACTTGCACCCCAGGGCCTTTGCACTGACTGCTCCCTGTTCCTGGAATTACGTTCCCTCAGATATCCACACGACTTCCTCGCTCCATCCAGATCTCTACTCAGAGGTCACCAAATGTGAGGGCCCTTTCCTGATCCCCTGCCTAAAGCAGCCCTCTTAACCTCTCTGTCCCTTTAACCTGCTTCGTTTTTCTTTGTAGCGTGTATCGCAGCAGCCTCCTGACCTGTTATGTCTTTGTTTACTCTCACCCCACATAGAAACTTAAACTCCAGGAGAGCAGGGACTTTGTTCACTGCAGGATCCCCAGAGCCCAGAACAATGCCTGGTCTGCAATGGGTCTTCAATATGAATATGTTGAATAATGGATGAACCATCAATTAAGAAAGGAAAAACAACTGCCTCAGTAAATATCATCACCATTTTGGGAAAACAAGCTCGTTTTCCCATCTCCCTCCCTCCCTAGTCTTCTGGCCTCCACAGTGTGGGGTGGACATCTCCATCTTTAGTGAAGTCTCAGGGAAATCATGGACATTAGTGCCCCAGAGAAGGTTCCCCTCTAGGCTAGGGGGACGGTGGCCTTTCTGATGAGCCAATCACATTTCTTGGCATAACTTCCTGGGCACTCAAAGTCATTATCATTATCCTGAACATAGACCCCTGTGTTCAGGCCTTGAGATGAGGGGTCCAAAGAGTCCCCCAGTCCCATCCCTGTCCTGAAGAAGCTTGCAAATAGCACCAAGGGAAGGATGCCTCTGTTTCTGCCAGGGGCTCTCCCAGTCCTGGAGAAGTCCCAACTGCCCCTGACTTCCTGTCCTCTCAGGAGGCCCAGAAATGAGCTCAGCAAAACAGAGCTAACTGCTCCTGGGTCACCCTCATAAATCACATCCAGGTATAGAAAGACTTTAGAGACACAGGCCTCCAAGGTCAGAGAGATCCCAGAAATGCTGATCCCATAAAGGCTCTGAGAAGTCCTGTAAGGGAACTTGGTTTGCCTGTTTATCTCAACCTTTCCTAAATGAACTTGACCACAGAGCCCTTGTCTCCTCTTCTTTTGCCCGCTGAACTATAAAACATGGTAACATTCTTAGAATCTCAGGGCAAACCTTGAGAAATGCTGGTTCCAGTCCCAGCTTTCATTTCCCAGGAGAGGAAACTGAGTCCCAGAGAGGAGATGGGGACCCAGCCCAAGGTCACAGAGCTGGGACCAGAAAGCAGATTTCCCAGCTCCCAATCCCATCCTTTCATTATTAACCTTCGTTTCTGGATGCCCTACAGATACAAGGCATCGTGCTAGACGCAGAAGAGAATAAATGTACCCTGTTTCCCAGAGTTCACCCTTGAGAATGGTGGAAATAGGGAAAGAGACACGTATGACTCTTCCTGCAGCGCTGTGACCCCTCTGTATCCGCTAGCATTTATTGGGCACTTACTATACCTAAGGCACTCTGCCTAATGCTTCACACGCATCAATTCTTTTCATGGGACACTAGCCCAGCAAGGAAGTGTCACTTTATAGATGGGGAAACTAAGGCTTGGCAAGGTTAACTGACTTGCCCAGGACCACATGGCTAAGGAGCTTGGAGCCTGGATTCGCACTCTAGCTGTCTGACATCAGAGCCCACGTTCTCAGCCCCCTTGGGACCGGCTGCCTCTCACCAGACCCACTGGAACCTTCCTGTACCCCTAAAGTTAAGAGCTTTGCAAATCTCCCTTAATAAACTCTACTCCCACCCCCCGCCAGGTCTGCAAATGAACAGATCTGGGGAACTGCAGCTTTTATAACTTCACATCCTTTTATGTGTTCCAGGAGAGAAGGGGTGGGGGAGAAGACAGGTGACCTGGGCTAGAGTTAGGGCTTGTTCTCAAGATCCCACCTCCTCACATATGGCTGTGTGGCCATTAAATAGTAAAAGGTACAAGATGGGGAGGAAAGAGCACTGTTCTCCGGGCCCCACATCTGCAAGGACACTCTCACTGTCTTACTATTTGTTTTCTCTCTTCTAGTAAAATGAGCTTCTCTGACAACCTCTTGGCACGGAACCCTGTAGAACGGAGATCAGCAGAAAGATTGATCCCCCATAAATCAGTACAGTTCAGTCTAACAAGTAATTATGTGATTGCAACAAGCGCTGTCAGAGCGGGCAGACCGCGGCTCGCAGTAGTTCTGTTTGCCTGACACACAGCCCTGGTCCCACGTGCTTTGTAGTTGCTGTTGTTGGTTTTTTTCAAACAAAAACAAATGACCAAAATTCATGAAAATAAAAGAAAATATAGCCCCAAATGGATGTCAATTTTGCCTCCCCTACCTTCCCCCTAATCTCAGCTGAATGAATGCATTTGTCACAAGCTGGCCGGCGTGCAGGGCTACGCTCTTACCACGTGCTTTGCAGTGTTCTAAGTGCTGTACATCTTTCTGCTCGTGAATTTCCCGAGAACCCCATGAATAGCTACTATTAGGGTGAACCATAGGAAGTTGCCATTAATTGATTGCTTCTGATCTACATGGATGGCAATTCCATGTGGTTTGGTCTCATAACATTGTTTCCATTTCACTGATGAGTAAACTGAGGTACAGAGAAGAGAAATCACTTGCCCAAGGTCCCAAGGTGATGGAGTCAGGATTCCAAACTGGGCAGTTTGTGGTACGAGGCCCTGCTCTGAATCACCCCCCCTCTCCAACTCCCCCTGCAGACCATCTGGCTGTCGTACTAGTCCTGTCCCTGCTCAGGCACTGGTGGGCTTTGTTTTATAAGGGGGATGTGTGGTCTGATTGATCAAAGAAGAGCTACCCAGGAGCTTGTTCCAACTTAAGGCCAGCAGCCCAAGAAAGGAGTTTCCTAATGCCTCCTCCAGGCAGCCCGAAGGATTGTGGCCTCAGATGGCTTCTTGACGGAAGAAGTGTGTAGTTTCAGGCCCCTGGAGCTGGGAGGTGATGGTGGAAGAGGACACACCACGATTCATTATTAGTGGTGGGTCACTCAGGGCAGGGGGACCTCGGGAAACAACAGATCACGTTTGCACTTGGAGGACAGTATCTTCTGTAAATGTCGTCCCAGCGTTTATGGGTGGGGGACACCCAAACAACGTTCCTAACTTGAAATTTCTACCTGGCCAAAATCCACCAGCCCCTTTCCTACCATCCCAGAGGTTTCTAGACAGTGGGTAACTCCAGACCAAGCAAAGGCCAGCCCCCAAACCAGAGCCTTAGAGGACCTGGGCACCCACAGGGCCCAGATCCAAAGACGCACAGGGACCACGACACTGGTCACTTTCAAATGCCAACCCAAAGTTGAATGGTGAACCCAGGCACAAGACCAGGGTTCAAGCTATGGGAGCAAAGGGTTGAGAGTTGGATGCATTTTTTTATGATGACGATTTTCAACTCTACCAACTTAGCAGTGACAGTCAGAAATCAATCAAGCCCTGTCTTCAGCCCCTGGGATGAACAAGAGCTCTGAGCGGCCACGTTCCCATCCAGACACAAGTTGGTGAGCACAGATTGTTCCAACCTTCCTTCCCCATCCCCAAGGGACATCTGGGCCCAAGAACTCTCATCTGATGCCTGCAGCCTCTCGCACCCACGCTCCACTCTTACTATTTCTGATTTAATAGTTAACACAGGGCCTCCGAATGCAGCCCCAGTGGGCAGAGTTCAAATGAAGGAAAACCGGAAATCTGCCATTCCCCTTCTCTCTTCATGTTCTCCCCAACTTTGGCAGGCAGACGACGTGAGCAGGACTTCGGGAGTTAATATTTGAGGCGCCTTCCCTGGTAGCACCAGCTCCCCACGTCTCTGTCTTTTGTGCAAGTTTAATAAAATAAATTTTGAATATCAATAAAGTAGGTCCTATTTTTCTTGGCATGTCCCGGCCCCGCTCCATCCTTCTATTGCAGAAGTCATGCTACAGACAGATCACTTTTCCACAGATCATTGATGTGGTACCACGAGGACTGCAAATGATTTGCTAAAATGCTCCAAAGGTATTCAAATTTCTTTAAAGAAGAAATTCAATTTATGTGCATTTATATTACAATGTCTGTCAGGAAGAAAGGTTATAATCACCAGCATATTTTAGATTTACATTTTCTTCTGTACATGAGGTAATGGTATTAGAGGGAAAACTCTGAAGCCTAGAGTTGAATTGGACGCATGGTCCTATTTTCATTGCTGCTAAAAGCAGGTTTTTGAAGTTCTGGAGGAAAGCATATGTTAGCATATGTTAGGGAAATAGCAAGAACAGGAGGCCGGGTGGCTGAGAGTTTAAAACATTTGTCTTTCCTTCTGACCTCTGCATGTGGGGCACAGATAGGCTATTTCTCTACCCCTCGAAACCTCAGGAAGCCATCTGGGGTTGCAGCACCTGACACGGACTCAGGAATACAGAGTCCAGGCTAAACGGGCTTGTCCCAAGGGCACTGTTCTACCTCACCCTGGGAGCGCCCTGAGAGCCAACGCGAGGCTCCAGGGAGGGCAGGAAGGGTGAACCACGAACTTCCCCAGGAAGCAATTCTTGGTCCGGGATATTTTAAAATTATTTCTAGTGCTTTCTTCTGGGAAAAATGCACCCATCATAGGTGCCCAGGAAGCTTCCAGCTTCAACTCTTTGACCAACTGATGGACCAGTACACGCAACATGGCGGCTGATCCGGCTTCATGTAAACAAAAGGCTGAAGTCTCTGTTTCCTGTCTCAGATCCAAAGCTGGTGATAGTCAAAGCCAGGATTTCAATCCAAGACGTTTGTTTCCGTGAGCCGCTGTGTTAGTCCGGTTGCCTCGGGCCATCGAGGTGGAGACCACATTTAGGTTTCTTGAGCCATGCTCCCTAAGTAAGGATCTGCAGGAAGTTGAGTAGACGGATGTCCCTTAGGGATACTGACCAGGTCCACAGCATCTCACTCTTCATCATGGCAGAGACGTGAACACTTGGCCTCACAACTTCCAAACCATGCATTAAAAAGATTCGGCGAGGGAAGGACGACAATGTCTCCCCAACTTCTCTTCCGTGATTAAATATATATTTTGTTTGATGGCTGATTTTAACTAAATGTCACTTCTTTTATTGTGTTTCCTCCTAAAACAAAAGGAATAACCACTGAGTGTAGAATATTTGGGAACTATGTAAAATACATAGATAAGCTGGGGGGAAGACATCCTAAAATCAATCTTAGTTTTATCTCCCAGAAGGAAGCATTGTGAACATTTTGGTATATATCCTTCTGTATATTTTATACACATCTATATTATAGGTATAACATATTTTGTATAAATACATTTTTCAGAAAAATAAAATCACACTCAATTGTTTTATTGATATATTGGTTCACAGCAGATTTTGAATATCTTTCTATATCATTGAATAGCCTTTTACAACAGAATGTTAACAGCTGCATAGCATTCCCTTCTATGGCTATACCTTAAAGTATTTAACCAATCCCCTCTTACTGGATATGTAGGTTATTCCCTATTCTTCACAAATACAATTGGTACCATGAGATACTTTTGTGTAACTAAATCTTTGCTCATAGCCACAGTTATTTACTTAGGACAAATCCTTAAAAGTCAAATGCGGGTGTCATGGGTTATGTATATTTTTAATTCGTTTCGTCAAAATTGCCCCATTGTCTCCAGAAAGGTCATATCACTTACTCTGTCCATCAGCAGTGGGTAAGATTCCATGTTTCATGATCTAAACTCTAAATTACTTGTTTAAGAAAACCTCTGATAAGTTATTCTTCCACCTGGAGAAATAGTGGATTTCTTGGGAGTTTGGCCTCCTTCTGGGGGAACAGGAAAATAATCATCTTTAGTTAACAGAGGATTTGGGGAAGAGTTCATGGGAGAGAGAGTCCATGGCTTGTAAACAGGTGTTCATGGGACACCTATGAGCCTTTTGGGTGATACCGAGATCTAAGGTTCATATTTTATTTTTCTGATCCTCCAGCAATCATTAAAACATGGTAGGATGGAAATTCCTAGCTGGGAAGTGACCATGAAAGGGAAGATCTTTTGTGTTTTAAAAGAAAAAAAAAATACCAAACAGAAGGAGTTGGATAAAACAGCACCACATACATCCCCTCAAAAGCCATGAAGAAACAAAGACATGGGGAAGAGTGGGTAACTAAAAGGAAAGACACACGGATTGGCTTAGAGCAACAATATCATTATCACTCCTGGTTCTGTGGGTTGGCCGTGCAGTTCCTCCGTGTGTTCTGCCTGGCCTCAGTCATGTAACTGAAGTCAGCTGGGGGGGTCAACTGGGCTGGAAGGTCCCAGATGGCCTGACTCACACTGACTGCCGGCTGGGGTGCCTCGTGACCCTCCAAGTGTCCCCTCACGCTTTCAAAGGCTAGACTGGTGCTGGGGGTCTTTGGTCCTGGGGCCATGTTCCAAGAGGACCAAGGCAGAAACTTCCAGGTCCCTTAAGACCTGCCTCAAAACTTGCCCACTCTCACTTTTTAAAAATTTATTTTTGTTGTGATAAAACACATATAACATAAAAGTTACCATTTTAACCATCTTTAAGCGTACAATTCACCGACATTAAGTACATTCACATTGTCGGGTCACCGTCACCACCATCCATCTCCCAGGACCCTCCCATCTTCCCAAACAGAAACTCTGTACCCATTAAACACTAACTTCCCGTTCTTCCCGCCCCCTAGCTCTTGGTAACCACCTTCTACCTCTGCCTTTATGAATTTGACTACTCTGGGAACCTACAGAAGTCGCATCATACAGTATTTGTCCTTTTGTGATGGGCTTATTTCACTTAGCATCATGCCTTCCAGGCTCATCCATGATGTAGTATGTGTCAGAATTTCCTTCCTTTTTAAAGCAGAATAATATTCCTTGTATGTGTATATCACATTTTGTTCATCCATTCATCTGTCCATGGACACTTGGGTTGTTTCCACCTTTTGTCTGTTGCAAATAATGCAGCCTGACTTCTGCCACATTCTATAGGTTAAAGCAAACCCCAAGGCCAGCCCAGACTCAGGAGGGGGGAGTAATAGACCCCATCAATGGATAGGAGGGGTAGCAACGTCGCATTGTGAGACCCATGGATGCAGGGAGACCAGATTCCTCGGGACCATTGTGTAATACCCACTTACTACAGAAGCAAGCGATAGCATGGACATCCAGAGAGATCTCGACCGAAGCACAGTGAAATGTAACAGGTTATGAGTGCAAAGTCCAGAACTGTTGGTTCAAAGAATAACTTGCACATGCACAGGAAGGGGAAAGTGGGCGTGTGTGTGGCACATAGATTCGGGGTGAGACAACTCTGCTTCCTTCCAATCCAAAGACGTAATGAGTTTAGTGCTGGGCTTACGAATTGCATAGAAACGATCTCTGTATGATGAGCGGGCTGGTCTGTGCAGCAGATGAAACAGAACTATTAGAAAAAGGGACAGGGATAGGAGCAGAGGGCCTAGTCTTCCCAACTCCTAAAGAAAGACTAGAGCCGTGCTACCGAGCACAAGGTAAACCCTACCTTCTCTGCGCTTACGTTTTCTCAACAGTAAAATGGAAATCATGGTATCTAGCTTGCCATGAATAGATGAAATAATGTTTGTGAAAGTCATTAAAAAAAAAAAAAAAGAAAAACATTATTGTGTCTTGCTCCTTCCTTCTTCCCCTGGTGATCTCTTTCAAGTAGCCGCATGCTCTTTTCTGGTGTCTAATTCTCCCTTTCTTCCCATCTGGGGTCACTGACAATGGTCTTGTCTTTGCTTTATCTGATTTCTCTCTGAAGTACAGCCAGGTGCCCCCAAAAGGCTAAAGAGCTAAGTTTACCGGGATGTTTCCTGGTACATTTTGATTTCAAAGTGCGCTGCGGGATCTGATGCATGTTAAATAGTAACATCGACCACAACAGACACGGCCCAGCTTCCCCAGCCTCCTTGCTATCCGCTGTCTATTTTCCTGTCTCCCCGAGAGGGGTGGATGAACAGAGGTCCACAGAGGACCATTCAGAACAGAAGGAAGGCTGCCTGCCTGGTCAGTACCCCTCAATTAGAAGGCCCTGCGTTATATGGCAGGAGGAGAGGCAGTCTCTCTGAGACTCCGTTTCTTCATCTGTAAAATGGGGATGACGCTGGGCCAGGATTAAAGGTGAGGCTAGTGAGGCCAGGTCACACAAGTACGGGGTAGCATGCTATGTTATTTAAAATGTTCATAACGCGTTCATGGGGAATTTTTTGCATTGACTTTTTTTAAGCGGCATGAAAATATTTTTTTGATTATTGAGTTTGGGGGCACCCTCTTAAATCGGGGGCCTGCCATGAGTGTCGCACTCGCCTCACCCTAGTCTCAACTCTGCATAATAGGGCCGATCTCGTGGAATTGTTGCAAGGATTAAATGAGGTGACGGTGATGGCCGGGAAACAGTGACAGGCGAGTAGCCAGCGCCAGACACAGGTGGGCTGTGGTTACAATCACTGCATTCATTTCTTCCGTCCCCTTGTCTGGACCCGGAAATCATGGCTGAGAGAGGTCACACAATCTACCCAAGCCACCCAATGATTAAACATTGGCATGCCCGACTGCAGAGAAGTCCTTCTAGTCCATTTTCCTCCATGCAAACCATCACAGAGGCAAGCAATGTGGATTGGGCCGGCAGGAAAGAAACCATGATTTTTTCCAGGCTAGGCAATGTTTTTTATTTCATGTTGCTCTCCCCAGAAATGGGCTCTGTCCAGGGGGCTGGGGAGTCTCACCTACAACCCCCAAATTTAGGTCAGGCACGACCGCCCCCCATTCCTCCCACCATGGTGCCAGGTGCAGATGACAGCAGATACCACTGTCACAGAGCTGCTTGTATGTACGTCCTCTGTGTCCTCCGCCAGGCCAGGCCAGGGACTCCTCCCATGCAGGCGCCTGGCCCATCTCTCTCACGCTCTGTCCCCGCGGCCCTGAGCAGAGCCTGGTGCAGAGCAGACCCTCCCAGAGCACTGACGGAATGAAAGCACGTTCACGTGCAGGAAGGACAGAACCGAGTTAACCGAGGGCCTTGCTTCAAATCCAGCTCTGTCTTTTGCATATCAGCCTTCTCCTCTGCAAACCGGGCTCAGTCACAACACCTGCATCATGGTCACTGTAACGATTAAATGGGTGACACGCCAAACCCAGTGTCTGGCACATAAAAAATGCTCAACACATAGTCACTGGGACTGTTTTGTCTTTCGAATTCTAGAATCCTGAAGAAATAGCCTACGGCCTTGCAACAGCAGCACTGCTGACATTGGAAGCAGGATAATTCTTTGTGTCAGGGCTGTCCTGTGCGTGGAAGGACGTTTAGCAGCATCTCTGGCCTCCACCCACTAGATGCCAGTAGCAGTGTCCAGTGGGACCATCAAAAAAAATTCTCCAGGCATTACCTAATGCCCCTTGGTTAAGAACACTGATGGAGCCTGTTGATCCAGATTGTTTTAAGAGAAAAAGGGATGATTCTTTTCTTTTTCTTCTTTTTTTAACATCTTTATTGAAGTATAACCGCTTTACAATGGTGTGTTAGTTTCTGCTTTATAACAAAGTGAATCAGCTATACATATACATATATCCCCATATCTCCTCCCTCTTGAGTCTCCCTCCCACCCTCCCTATCCCACCCCTCTAGGTGGTCACAAAGTACCGAGCTGATCTCCCTGTGCTATGCTGCTGCTTCCCACTAGCTATCTATTTTACATTTGGTAGTGTATATATGTCCATGCCACTCTCTCACTTAGTCCCAGCTTACCCTTCCCCCTCCCCGTGCCCTCAACTTCATTCTCTACGTCTGCGTCTTTATTCCTGTCCTGCCCCTAGGTTCTTCAGAACCATTTTTTTGTTTAGATTCCATATAGATGTGTTAGCATACAGTATTTGTTTTTCTCTTTCTGACTTACTTCACTCTGTATGACAGACTCTAGGTCCATCCA
>NW_020838019.1:7233014-7276086 GCF_003676395.1 Aethalodelphis obliquidens | reverse complement strand
ATATGCCCAGTAGTGGGATTGCTGTGTCGTATGGTAATTCTATTTTTAATTTTTTAAGGAACCTCCATACTGTTCTCCATAGTGGCTGCATCAATATACATTCCCACCAACAGTGCAAGAAAGTTCCCTTTTCTCCACACCCTCTCCAGCATTTATTGTTTGTGGATTTTTTTTTCAGTGTCCATTAAGTTTTATTAGAACCCAGCTGCCACCGTCATTTACTTGAGTGATGTCTGTGGCTGTTTTTTTTGGGGGTTTTTTTGTTTTAATTTTTGAATTTTATTTTATTTATTTTTTATACAGCACGTTCTTATCAGTTATCTATTTTATACATATTAGTGTATACAAGTCAATCCTAATCTCTCAATTCATGAGAAAGTGATGATTCTTATGATGGTCTCATTTTCTCAGGATTCAGCAACATAAACAAATTACGATTGAGTGGGAAATATTAAAATAATAAGAAATACAATAATAACAACGTTATGAGAATAGATGACATTATCTGAGTGCTTCCTGGGCTTCCAACGTGTGCTTGATGCTGTATGTACATCACCTCTAATCCCGACAGCAACCCTGCAGGGTAACTGTTATGATTCCATTTTCCAGATGAGGAACCTGAGGTTCAGAGGAATCAGATGACTTGCCCAGAACCACACACCCGTGAGCGGCAGATCTGGAATATTCACACCAGGTGGGCCTGACTCCAGAAGATGCATCTTTCTCACAACTCCATTTTTGTGTCTTTCAAAAAACCTTTCCATCTGTGTTCCAGTTCCTCGTTGACTACTCTGCATCTGACGGTCTCTCTCTCCACCTCTCAGCTCCCCTCCCCATCCAGATGTTCAAGAATGAAAATATCTGAGAAAACGAGCTGAATTTCTAAAAACTTACATCCAAATGTCTGGAAGCCTCTTGCATGGGTGATTAAATTAAGAGAAAGTATGCTTCAACAGAAAATGCCCCTGCCAAACTGAATTCTTCTTCATCGTGTTGTTTTTGGATAAAGAACACGACCCTCCGTGCGCGGTCAGAGCTGAGATGATTCTGCCCCCAAGAGCCCAAAAAGCAGCACACAAGCTCTCCAGGGGCCCAGGGCACAGGACCCTTCCTCTGCATTTAATTTCTGAAGCTCCCTTAGGAAAACATCTCTGCTTGCACCATCCAGGGCTGCTTGCACCATCCAGGGCCGTCTGGCCATCCCTCTGCAGCTTCCAGAACACACGATGAAGATGCAGAGGGGCTGCCGACACCGAGTCTTGTCACTGCTGCTCAGAGAGCAGCCCCTGGACTGGGGGCAGAGTCAGCAGCACCCGGGAGCTTGTGGAAATGCAGATTCTCAGGTCCCTCCCAGACCTATTGAATGAGAATCTCTGTGGGTAGGGCCCAAGAATCTGTGTTTTCTCGAGTCTTTCAGGGGATTCTCATGCCACACCGGCCTTCAGCACTTTCCGTTGATAGACTTCACTTCTTTTTTTTTTTTTTTTTTTTTGTGGTACGCGGGCCTCTCACTGCTGTGGCCTCTCCCGTTGCGGAGCACAGGTTCCGGATGCGCAGGCCCAGTGGCCATGGCTCACGGGCCCAGCCGCTCCGCGGCGTGTGAGATCCTCCCGGACCGGGCACGAACCCGTGTCCCCTGCATCGGCAGGCGGACTCTCAACCACTGCGCCACCAGGGAAGCCCGGACTTCACTTCTTGAAGGAAAGAGTTCCTTCCGATCTTGGCCAAGATGAAGAATTTGGGATCCCAGAAGGAGAAAGAAGTTATCTGAATCTTGGATGCAAAGAACAGAGAACATGGGATGCAATGGAAAGAACAAGGAGCAAAAGCAGGGGGCCCAGTGAGGACCCGATGCCCCTGCAGGTGAGCAAAGGACAGATGTCAGAACTGCAAGAGACATCTCTTCATTTGTTCTCTTCTTTGGTCTCTGTGCCTTCAGTCCTGCCCACCGAGCTGTCCAAGAGATCTTTCTAAGTCACGAGTCGCCGGTCACTTCCCTCCGAGGCTCCCCATCGGCTTCAGGCTCAGGTCTGACTCTCCTTAGCGCAGGCCCCCTGTAACCTGGCCCCTGCTACCTCGCCTGAGGCCGAGCTCCCAATGGTACCCACGACTGTGGGTTCCCACACTCTGCCTGGGCTTTCGTGGTCTCCAGAGCTGGTATGTCTTTCCTTCTGCCTGAGTTTATTCATCTGCTGGGGTGTCTCATGGGTATCTGCTCCCAAGAGGTCAACCCCATCGGTCATGGCGTTCTGTACACCCCCCAACCTCCACCCAATTCTGGTACAAAAGACGTCCACCTGCTTTCAAGTCTTCTTAACCTTGAGGTCAAAGGGTAAAGTTTCAGCAATGTCACACCATTGTGTGAGCTACTCAGAAAAAAGCTGGTACCATGTGGGACGCTCAGCTGGGACTGAGCAAAGTTTTGGGGTCAGTTGCCTTGCACTGGGAGAAAAATTAGGACCCCGCATCCCACCATTCCAAGCCCCTCTGATCCATGATGGGGGTGCCCCTTTGTTTTCACATTTCAAAGCATCCCTCCATATTTCCAGGTTGAATTTCCTAACTGCGGCCTATGTCGAGCTTCTGAGTAGCCTGACCATCTCTGCTAAGAAACTACTACCAACTTCTAGAAGAAAAATTCAGGCCTTTTCCTTTGCCCCTTGCTCGTGAATAAAGTTGTTTGGTAATTATTACCCAACTTGCTTTAATATTAACCAGCATCTTTGTCAGGGGAGCACTGATTTTCCATTGACTTTTACAATCTAACAAGATTTTGAGACTTCTTTTTCCAACTTTCCAAACCACAGTGGACATGTGCCTTGCAGTGCCCACTCACAGTAGCCGAAAGCAACAAGCTTTGCAACACTGGCAGACACCCCAAGGCAAGGAGTGCCCACCAGCTGCACAGGACACCTGGCAGTGGGTGGCTTCCGGAGAAATGAGGAGGAAATTAACAAAGAGGGCAAAATCTGGAGAAAGCCGACAGCAGAACCCAAACGGTTAAGTGGCAAGGGGGAAGCTGTGTCTTGTGCCAACTTATGGTAAAGTGACACATGTTTCTGCTTTCCGTGATCAGTTTTTACTTTTAACATTGAAGATTAAAATTAAGTGCATTACCATAGATCAGTTTACAGGGATTCGGTACATCTGTTTTGGAAATGTAAAACAAAACTGAGTAACATCATTATGTGTATTACCAGAATTGGGGAAAGGTATCAGTAACAGCCTGGACCGTCTCCATGCCACCTCCTCATTTCAGCAATCCTCAGCCTTGGAAGACGTTTGGCGGGGCTTGTGGAAGAGCTACCCTCCAAAAATGCAAAGAGGTACTGAGATGCAGTCCAGCCCCCGTGGTGGCCAGACCCCCAAAGCAGCCACCTCCTCAGCAGAGGCCCCAGCCGGGGCTCGCCAACCCCATACCCTGCGCCTGGCCGACACCCCATGAAGCCTCATTTGCCAAGAGTTTGACGCTGACCCCTGAGGTCTCACCAGAAGGGAGGAGACTGGCAAGTTCAATTACTGCTTCAATAATGAGCGAATCGTTTCTGGTTTGCTATTTACACTGCTCTCTGGGAGAGAAAACAAGTCTTCCAACCGAAGTCCTCCAATTTCTACTATTTATCCAAGATTACACATCTAATCCCATAATAAAACACCGTTCCTGCTCCGAAAGCAGAGTGATTGCCTACAGATGTGCCCAGACCCAAACATCTGCACATCCAGAATGGCCACAGGCAGGATATCTTATCTGCTGTGGGCTGATGACCAAAACGGCTGATTAACTTCTGAAACTTTACGAGAAATCCAGTCCATCTGAATTTTTATTCTGCTGACAAATGATGCGCGTCCCGGCCTTTATCTAGCTGCTTAGATTCAATATCTGAGCGCAGCAGAGATTTCTTAATTTGCTCATTTCTCTTGGTACCGTTTAGAATGAGAGCTCAGAATGAAAACGTATCACGAGGCCAAGAGAGATGTCTACCTGCTCATCGCAAACCCCTGGAAATTGCTGTGCCCCCTTAGATCTCACCGCAGAATCATCTCAGCTCCACCTTGATCTGTCTCTCAATATACTGTTTAAAAATGTAACCCAATCAGCAAGCCCAACAGGCAGTCTGTTTATTATTACTTTTGATAGAAAAGGTTCATAACATCCTGTAATGTGTGTGCATTTTTTATTCCGTTTGGCTACTAGACACTGAAACCATTTGGGACATTTATTAAAATGCATTCAGCCACTCTTTAGGATGAGGTTAATGTGGGATTTATGCCTCTGTGGTGTGTGGTGCACAAAGCAGTAATCATGCTTGTTTAGTACTTGGTTCACGTACAAAATGGTCGGCTATAAAAATCGAAGGAATACAAAGATGGGCTGAAAAAGCATAGGATGGGGAGGGATTTCTTCAAGCTGGGGGCTTCCATGGGGCACCAGACAAAGAGGAGAAATTTATTTCAATGGAAAATCGAGTTATCTGGTTGCATGAAACAGGCTGGGGAGGTAGGGGCCCCAGAAGGAAGTCTGGTTTGATAGACTCAAGCCTGCCAACCTGTCCAGGGAGTCCTGTGCCACCTGGCGTGGACAAGAGATGCTTTCTGTGCAGCTCTGCTTCCTCCTCATGTGTCCCTAATTCCTTCCTACTCCAGAGGCCTTCAGATAGACCCAAGCCTGTGAGAGGGCCAGAGGGCCAGGGGTGGAGCCAGTCAGACGTCAGGGCTCGGGCCCGTCCAGTATCCAAACCAGATGGGCCCAGCAAGATGGGGATAAAAATTCCAAGCAACTTCCTAATGGTTGGCCAGGCGTCTGGGCAGAAGGCAGAGCACACGTGTTTCCTACACGTGTTGGTGGTGTGTTTGCTTCCAAGGGCGGAAGTGATCAGGAAACCCCCTGGAAACCACCCAGTGCCACCCCAGGGCAGGGGATGGCCAGTGTCCTGCTTCCCAGCAGGACTGGAAGGGCTTTGGGGACCTATGCATGGGAGGGGTCTTCCCTTCAGCTGCATCTCAGCTCGCTTCCCTGAGACCAGGGGGCGCACAGTGAGGAAGACCAAACCCATTCTCCAGCCGCTGCAGCTAGGTTTCGGAGGGATTGGACTGGAGGCTCTGCTCTCTGCTTCCCACCCCAAGTGAGGGCGGGCAGGCAGGCTGAAAGTAGATGTTGACAGGGGCAGCTGAGCTGCGAGCATCTCCCCCGCAAGATGGCAGGAGCCCTCTCTCTGGTCTCCCTGCTTCCATTCTCGCCCTTCAGTCTGTCATCCCAGAGCAGCCCCAGGGATTATCTGAGACTGAAAATCATACCAAGTCGCTCCCTCACCTGCACGAACCTTCCTAGGGCCTCCCGCTACGCTCAGAGCATCCGAAGTCCTTCCCAGCGCCCATGAGGCCCTGTACGATCTGGTTCTTTCCTCTTTCTACCATTTCACCTCCTTCTACTCTCCCCCTGGTTCACTCCGCATCAGCACCTTGGCCTCCTTTCTGTCCCTCCTCCTCTTCAGGCTCAGGGCCTTTGCACATGCTGGTCCCCTGCCCAGGAAGCTGTTGTTCCAGGGACTGGCATGGCTGTCTCCTCATTATCACAACTTCCATGTTCCCTCCTCACAGACACCTTATCTTGCCACCCAGTGGAAAGTGGGCCCTTTCCCTCTCTTTCACGGCACCCTATTTTAAGCATTAGCATAGCATTCAAAGCTACCTCGTTGTCCTTGTTTGTTTATTGATGGACTGGCTGATTGTTGTTCTTTATTCATCCTCTCTGTTCCAGGATATAAGCTTTTGGAGGGCAAGGGCCATGCCTGCCTTGTTCACCCTTGTGTGCCAGTTCCTGTGTGAGTGGCACCAGGCACGTAACAGGGCTAAATAAGAGTTGTTGGATGGTTGAAGGGCAGCGGTTATCATGCACCAGGCGTTGTAAGTACTTTACAAACATAACCTCATTCAGTCCTTGTGACAGCCCTGTACTCTGGCTACTGGACTGTTATTATACCCATTTTACAGATGAGGAAACAAACTCAACCAGAAGAAGCACTTACCCAAGGTCACACAACCTAGCCAGAGGAGGCGGCAAGGACTCATGCCCAGGGCTGTTTCTGATCCCAGAGCCGTTATTCTTGACCACTGGGCTCTACGACCTCAATTTGTGGACGACCCAGAAGGAGGATGGTGTGTCCCCCGGATAGCCCAAGGGAAAGGCGAGTCAGACTGTTTTATAAGAGCCTCTGAACAACTGGTCCTGTAACCACTTGCCTGCTTTCCCCACCCTGAGACGAGTCTGGATTCCTGGTCTCAGCGGGTGCTACGTATAAATTTAGCTTCAGTGATGTCCAACAAGGCTAATGCAAGAGAGCACGTTCTCTTCCCTACCCCTCCCTCCGGGAGCCCCGGACCCACCCCAAAACAGCTCCTCGACCAGCCCGGGGTCCCCTCGTCATGCCTTCCACCCTCATGCACATGCCTAGTCTCCTTCCCAAACTCTTGTCGGTCCCATCATCCTCTCCCCACCCGAAGAGAATGACTTTAAATACACACAGTCTAAACCATAGCAGGTCATGAGAAAGTGATGGAAGGAGGAGTAAACTTGACTGTCAATCAAATTTTTAAACACGGGTCCTCTGGCTTCCGAGAGCTTTCCCTACGTGCCTGTGGCTCATTTGAGGAATTATTCTCGGGTACCATTTGCTCTCCTGGCACCGCATCTCCAGCGTGTGTATTAGACACATCCCAGGGTGGGGCGTTTTGCTTGGTTACACTGGATGACGAATGTTTCCACAGCTGCAAACAAGACACTTTCGCTACGAAGTTTGGGCTGTCAGAGAAGCATGAGGACCTTATTATTGGTGTCTGAATGAAGAAAGGGAAGGAAGGCGGCGGGGATCCCTCTAGACAGTATCGGGGCAAATGGCAAGTCTAAGAAAGACAAATAAAGTAAGTCTCTGCTGGTATCTTAACAGGCAAGGAATTTAACTGGAACTATACTGAATAATTAATTTAACAATTGGGAGAGCCACGCTGTGTGCTCCACTCTTAAAACAATGCTAAAAGCCAGCATGGATCGAGGGCTTGCTATATACCAGGCATATATATTACTTCCCTCAATCCTCACCACAGCTCGAAGAATTAGATATTCTGAGCGTTACAGATGCGGACACTGAGGCATGATCAAGTAATTTGCCAGAGCTAGGAACGGAACCAGAGTGCCAAGTGACATCTGTCAGACTCTCAGCTCCTGCGCTGAAAGCTTCCATCCTCTACTCCTCATGTTCAAATGAAGCAGTGTTTTCGAACCCAGCTGCACAGAATCACCTGGGATGGGTGCTCTTTTATAAAACACCCCTGCCTAGACCCCTGCTCAGACTAATTAAATCAGCATCACTGACAGTGGGCCCCCAGGCATGGGGATTTTTCAAAAGCTTTCAGAAGGTGATTTTAATGTGTAACCAGACTTGACATCTACTGCCCTAACTAGTGTAGTTCTTCTCAAAGTGGGGTTCCCCAGACCAGCAGCAGCAATGCTTAGGGACTTGTTAGACGCGCAAACTACAGAACCCACCCTACACCTGTTTGAATCAGAAGCTCTGCAGGTGGCAGGAGCCCAGAAACAGACATTTTAACACCCCCTCCAGGTAATTCTGGAACGTGCGAAAGCCTAAACACCACTGCTCTGGACATGGGTTAACATCTCTTTGAGGTGCTGATTTCAGGGTTTTTTTGGATATATACCCAGAAGTGTGACTGCTGGATCACATGGTAGTTTTATTTTTAATCGTGTGAGGAACCTCCATACTGTTTTCCACAGCAGCTGCACCATTTTGCATTCCCACCAACAGTGCCAAGTGTTCCAATTCCTCCACATCTTCACCAGCACTTGCTGTCTTCTGGTTTGGGGGTTTGTGTTTTTGTTGCTTTTTGATAAAGCCATCCTGACGTGTGAGACGATGGTGGTTTGGGTTTGCATTTCCCTGACGATTAGTGACAAAGTGCATTTTTTCATATACTTGTTGGCCGTTTGAGGCAAAATAGCTACGATGTGGAAACAACCTCAATGTTCACTGACAGATGAGTGGATCAAGAAACTGTGGTATAATGGACGACTACGCAGCCTTCAAAAAGAAGGAACTCCTGCAGTATGCAACGACATGGATGAACATAGAAGGAATTATGCTAGTGAAATAAGCCAGGCACAGAAAGACAAGTACTGCATGACTCCACTTATACGAGGTATTTTAAAAAGTCAAAATCATAAAATCAAAGACTGGAATGGTGGTTACCGGGGGGAGGAGGGGTGAAGGGGAAATGGAGAATTATTCATCAACAGGTATAAAGTTTCAGTTAAGTAAGATGAGTGAGCTCTAGAGACCTATACAGCATTGTACCTATAGTCAACAATAACATATGGCACAGTGAATAATTAAGAGAATAGACCTCACGTTGTGTTCTTATCACAATTAAGAAAACAAACACTGCTCTTCCTAGAATATAAACTCCATAAAGGCAAGTTTTGTTCAGCCCTGGAATGCCAGCACCTAGCACCAAAATACTTATAAAAATGAATGAATGAACGAATGAATGAATGACTACTTGCTACACGATGTCGATCTTTCCATTACACTGAGAAAACTTGAACTGGTAAAGATTTAGATCCTACTTTGCAAAGTTAATTAAGGATTCACTTGGCTATCTATATGGGTAAGATTAAAACCTTTGCAGTCCAGAGCACTTAGTCTCTTTGGTTTTTTCCAAACAGGCTACAGAGATGAGGAAATTAACACCAACCACAGTGGTAACTGCTGGTCTGGCCACTGTTACTCTTATAGTCCTGATTAAGCAGGTATGTAGCTCATCTGCCAGGCTGTTTTATTTTCTGCCATCACACCCCAAGCGGGTGGAAGGCCACCCATGACTGACAAAGACAGGGGAATTTTCCTAGCAGTTGAAAGAGTCAATCCTGCATTCTTCTGCACAGCCCAATACCCAGATTGAGCCATAGCATAATCAGAGAGAATTAACTAGCCTTCCAGCTCTCCTCATTAAACGATGGAAATGCGCTGTATCTTTCTGCAGTAGCCTGCTTCTCTCACAATTCCCTTGCCGCAGCCTGACCACAATTTTACTGTGTGTGAAAAATGACTTGGAATTGCAACAGGACTGCAAGGGAGCAATGATTAAATTTGTCCCCCAAATTAATGTGGCTGTGATTGGCAGAGGGGCGGGGGGAGGGCTGGAGGAGGGAGTGTTATAGAGCAATCAGCAATCAATGGTGGGAAGGTGACCCGACATCACCGTCTTCTGCAATTGTAATCAATATCACTCTGGCTTCAGCAAGGGCCTCTCAATCTATGCTGCTTCTCTCGACAGAGTTTATTCTTGTATAAATACCTTAAATAAATAGTGCAAGGAGAACACCCAGGGATACTTTAAATTGCATCCATGTCGTACAAAGGCAAAAGCGAGTTCCACTGGGGAGGATCTGTCTCTCAGAACCAAACAAGCTTCTCCTTTAAAAACCTCATAATTGGTTATTTACACACTCCGCAACTTTGCATTTATGCTGCACCCCGATTATCATAAGCATTTCCAATGTGACAGAACCCGACTACAGTGCATATGCAAGCTCTTCTAATTTCCGAAGCGGCTAACTGGAGGTAGTGAGGAGCGATGATTTATCTGTTTGTGATTTGAATAGGATAATGCCTGTAGCATCTCGAAGCCAGGGCTATTTTCTGGGAACATGTGTTGTCGTGAAACCCTGTCTGACACTCTTCAGGAATCATAAAAATGACAGGGGCCAAGATTTTTGTTGTTGTTGGTTGCGCCCACAGCTTTCATCTGGGAAGGGGAGGGGAGGAGGATTTTGTAGAGCAATTGTGCTGTGGACAGCAATGCGGCCCTGTGGATACGGGCTGGTTTGTGGATTGGCGAGAAGCAACATCAATTACATGCAGATCAATTTAATCACAAACACCAGAGCAGATGGAAAACAAAGGCACTTCCGGAGCTGCCGGGGATGCCAGGGAGGCAGCTACCCTTAGGAACCCTCTTGGAATTGCTCTTATTGATGACCGCCTCCCTACTGGGGTAGGATCCTGGATTACCATCCTCTCGCCTGCTAAAGTGTAGGGTGAATTTGCCCACTTCTCTCTATGTCCACTGCTGCCGCCAAGCCTGTGTTACCTGGAATCCAGACTACTGGGTATCCTCCTGGGAGCATCCCAGCCCATCCCTGCTTCTTGCCCGCCCAATCCATCCTCCACAGGACAACCAAAGTGGTCTTTTAAAAATTATACATGAGGCCTCGGGGCCTCCCTGGTGGTACAGTGGTGGAGAGTCCGCCTGCCAGTGCAGGGGACGCGGGTTCGAGCCCTGGTCCGGGAAGATCCCACGTGCCGTGGAGCAACAAAGCCCGTGAGCCACAACTACTGAGGCTGCGCTCTAGAGCCGGAGAGCCACAACTACTGAAACCCACGTGCTCCGCAACAAGAGAAGCCACCGCAATGAGAAGCCCGCACACGGCAACGAAGAGTAGCCCCCGCTCGCTGCAACTAGAGAAAGCCCGCGCACAGCAACAAAGACCCAATACAGCCAAAAATAAAGAAAATAGATAAATTTATTTTAAAAAATTATGCATCAGGTATTGATGCTCCTGTGGTTAAAACCCTCCGCGTCTCCCCATTGCACTTGGAACGACAAGGCTCCTCAGGAAGTGGCCGCAGCCCCCACTCCAGCCCCTCGCAGGCTACTCTCCCACGCAGTCAGCTGTGCCCTTGAACACACCAAGTTTATGTGTGTTCAGGGCTTTTGCCAAGGCCGTGGCCCCGCCTGGACCACTCTTTGTGACTCCCCTGTGTCTTCACCTGGTGGGGTGTGACGTGATGTGATATATTATTACATAATATACCATACATATGTATGTCTATATATCTCTGTATTACATCTATAGATATCATCTTTTTGTGTGTGTGTGTGTGGTACGCGGGCCTCTCACTGCTGTGGCCTCTCCCGTTGCTGGGCTGCAGGCCCAGCCACTCTGCGGCATGTGGGATCTTCCCGGACTGGGGCACGAACCCGTGTCCCCTGCATTGGCAGGCGGACTCTCAACCACTGCACCACCAGGGAAGCCCTATAGATATCATCTTATACCTGCTTCAACTCCAGTGTTACCTCCTCAGAGAAGCCTTCCCTGACTTCCTGCCTAGTTCACCTCCCAGCCCTTCCCTCCATCCCTCTGTAGCCAGGGCTTGGCAAACAGTAGGTTCTCAAGAAATAGCTGGTGAATGAATGAATGAATGAATGAGCTCCAAGAAGGAAGCTCAGTGGCTAGACAGCAATCTGCCCTAAGTCCTGGTTCCTCTCACCTGACAATCAGTTTCTCCACCTGCAAAATTATGATCCAGTTGCCGTGAAACTCCTTGAGCAGAGATGCTGGCTGTGTTGAGCACCCATTGCCAGGTCTTTGCGTCTGCTGTTTCCTCCTCCTGCCTCCTTCCATATATCAAACCCTGTGCTCTTTTGGAGGCCCAACTGAAGACCCACTAGCCTCCTATATCATTTGCACCATCAAGGTATCCGGTCCATTTAAGAAGGTCTGGCCCCCAAGCTCCCAAAGCCCTACGTAGAGTGGTACATGGGCCCTTCCACCACCTCCACCCACTTCCGGCTCCTTCCATCCCCTTCCATCCATTTGAGAAGAGCCCTCAAGGGGGAGGGGAACTCAACTCCAGGGTTCCTGGAGTGGAGACTATTCTTCTCTCTTCTGGACCCAGTTTGCTGAAAGGAAAAAGAAGCAATATAGTCCCCGGAGCCCCATCTGCCCGAGCACCGCCCCTGAAATCCAGGCATCCACAGGTCTCTAAAGCTCCCGCACTGCTCACTGCCCACCCTTCACAAACCCAGGAGGTGACCTGTGGTTCTGGTCACCAGTTACAGGGGGAGCAAGTAGCCTCAGTGAGCTCGGGAGAGAGGAGAAAAGTCAACGGCCACCATGTACCGAAGATGAGGTCTCACGGATGAGGGTCTCAAAATGTGACTAGAGGCCTCTCTGCAACCATTCTGCAGAAGAAAGAAAAGCAGGAAACCCACCCCAGATTTGGCCTACTGTGTAGAACTTGAGCTCCCATGGGTGCCTACACCACCAGTGAGCCCCCACCTGGGCCCATTCCCTCATCTACCACCCACAGACTCAGGACCACCACCCCCTTGCCCCACAGTGAACACGCAACTCTGGCTAGGTTGCTTCTGTTCTCAGGGCAATTGGCCTAGTTACCTTTCTCCAATCTTTCCAAGGAGGTTACACCACTTCCACTTCCCCGGTATTTCACCATTAGAGATTCATTCCTTTGCATTGACCAGATGCAGTATTAAAATACAGATTACTTGGGGGAGGTCCATAAGTCATGCATTCATCTGCATGAAGGGGAGGAGGCCATGGACCAGTAGTTCTCGACCCCGGCTATATATTAGAATCACCTGGGCCACGCTTGAAACTAAGTCTCTTGGAGACAGGGCCCAGGCATCCGGAGTTAGGAAAAGCTCTCCAGGTTCTTCTGATGCAATATGAGTACTGAGAACTGCTTCCATGGGCAAATCTTCACCTACTGAAATGTACCAGGAGACACCCCACTGATCACTCTTTGTGGATTTCCCACAGAGAAGCCAGCTACTGTTCAGTCTGGGGGCTGCCCTGGCTTCTCCCCTGGCTGAGCTCTCTCGGCTGGCAGAGTCCCTTGGCCAGGTGTGAGACGGATGCCCTAGGCTACCTGTGGTTTCTCAGTGCTCCTGGCATAGGGACTGAAGAAAGGACTCTGGATCATATGGGGGAAAAGAGAAGAATTAGCTGATGATAAGTGACGATGGATGTGTAGCCAAGACCCTGCGCAGAAAAACCCCTGGCAGATGGGCAAGACGGTCTAACTCAGAAATCAGGAGCAAGTAACATGCACACTCCAGTCCCCACTGCCTCAGCCCACCACCTGCCTCGAAGGATCCAGGGAAAATGAAAATTAATGGGGTGGGGAAGGTAATCAGTGGTGAGTCCCACTTTTGTTAATAACCACCCTCCATCACGGGTAGGATGAGACAGAACATTCATTCAAGGCCAGGGTCACCTTGAGAAAGGAGGGTGGGAGACTTTGAAGGGTTTCTTTCCAGCCTGGTGCCTCCCCAGGTCATGGAAGATGGTCTCAGAAGTGGACTGTCCCTTTTGAGCTTTCGCATCCTGAGGGTGCTTTCAAGATTGACTCCGTGGACTGAACCAGAATGTCCATCAGTACCCCCAGCACTGAGTGGTCAGCCCCACCCACTGCCCCAGCCCTCTGCCTTTGCTGCCAGGAGTCTTACACCCTCGTGTCTTTAACCCCATCACGTCTGGCCCCTGCTGCCCCACCCCCACTGCCAGAGCCGTCAGGAAAAGGGAGACACTTTGGGATTGAAGCTGCTGCAAGCAGGTGGGGAGGTCATCAGCCTCTGAGCCCTGACGCTGCCTCCACACCCAGCCTGATGATAACATCTCACTGCCAACTGCCCCGGCACTGCCAGCTACCTCAGAAGCACAAGGCCCCGTAGAGGAACACCTCTCCCGAGGTGGCTCTTTGTTTCTAAAACCATTTTCACTTCGTATATGTGCTTAGCCTCCCCACAGCACCGTGTTGCTTGGTGATGGGTGAGACGGGCAAACAGGAGCCTCCCACGGCGGGTCTTTGATGTGTGTTGTTGGAAGCCAGGAGCAGCGCAAGGTCTGCTGTGGAAACCCTGCCATGCAGCTCTCACAGGCACGGGGCATGATGGCCAACCTTCCTGTGAGGAATTTCCGTCATTTCCCACATGCCAGGCACCCTGAGAAGCCATTTACATGTAGTATCTCATTATTCCGCACACCAAGCCTTGACTAAGTAGATCAAAAAGTAACTAAGTAGTTTCGTGGTGAAAGCTTGGATTCAGGAGCCAAACTGCCTGCCACTGACTAGCTGGGTGTCCTTGGGCAAGTGACTTAACCTCTCTGGGCTTCCAATACCTGTAACTGATCTATAAAATACCAATAACAGCACCTTGCGTACATGGTTGCCGTGAAGTTTCAATGAGGTAATACATGTATATAGAGAAAGAGTATTTAAAACAAAGCCAAGTGTATTAGTCTGCTCAGGCTGCCGTAATAAAATACATAGACTGAGTACCTTAGACAACAGAAGTCTATTCCTCATAGTTCTGGAGGCTGGGAAATGCAAGATCAAGATGCTGGCCAATTCAGTTCCTGGTGAGGCCCCTCTTCCTGGCCTGCAGACAACCGCCTTCTCACTGCGTCCTCACTTGGCCTCTGTGCTCAAAAGGAGAGAGAAATTCAATGTCTCTTCCTCTTCTTGTAACTGACCCTGTTGGGTTAGGGCCCCACCCTTATGACATCATTTAACCTTTTTTTTTTTTTTTTTGGTGGTACGCGGGCCTCTCACTATTGTGGCCTCTCCCGTTGCAGAGCACAGGCTCCGGACGCGCAGGCTCAGTGGCCATGGCTCACGGGCCCAGCCGCTCCACGGCATGTGAGATCTTCCCGGACCGGGGCACGAACCTGTGTCCCCTGCATCGGCAGGCGGACTCTCAACCACTGCGCCACCAGGGAAGCCCTCATTTAACCTTTACCACCTCCCCACAGGCCCGATATGGAAATAGAGTCACATTGGGGGTTAGAATTTCAACATGTAAATTGGGATGGGGGGGATACAACTCAGTCCATAGGAGCAAGCACACAATGTGTTCTACAAGTGTTACCCACCCTTATCATCACCCCAGTTCACATGAGAATGCTGAGGCCCAGAGAAGCTACAATACTTGCCCGGAAAAGTGGCAGAGTCCAGATCTGAACCCAGCCCTTGGCTGTAACCAGATGCTGAATGCTTGACTCTTCCCACCAGATCTCACGGGCTCTTGATCTCCTGCCAGGTACCCACTGAGTGCTCTTTGACCAACGGCCCCTCCCATGGGCACTAGAGAAACGGTCACACCTCTTGGCCAGCAAGCCAAGATTGTCAGGTTGTGGGCACAGGATGGGTGCCAAGGCCAGGGGAGCCATGGCTCAGGGAGCTGGAGAAGGTCTTCCTCTTCTTTGTTCACCCACTGGAACCCTATATCTTCATACTGGTTCCTTCCCTGGCCCTATGTTAGCTGCTTGCAAGGTAAGGCTAGAATTTGGTCAGGTAGGAACAAGGAAAACCCACGGCCACGGTTCCCTATCAGTGAGGCTCCATGTATCACCTCAAGAGCTGACAAGGTTGACCTGAACGAAATTCTCTTCTTGCCTTAACTGTATAGGAAAGAGTCAGGCACCATCTCTGCCCAAAACTAGGCTCTGGCTGTAAGGCAAGTAGCAGACAGCTGCCTGCCCGGCACCCATCCCATTCTTCTGGAAACAGCATCTGCTGTTGCTTTTGGGAACCATCCATCACACATTGTGTCCATGCAGTTTGAGCGGGGCCAGCTCTAAGCCATTACGTGACCTCAGCCTGACCAGTCTGAGCATCACATCTCCGATCCACGTTAGCGTTAGTAAGTCTGCCACTCACGCTCAAAATAAGAATTGGCTGAAGGGTCGAAATATCATGCTTCGGTGTTTGGATGCGTGGAGTATTGGAATAAATGCCAGGATTAGGATTGAGAGCAGCAGGGCCGACTCCTCCTAGCTTGTTGGGGATTGACTCTAGATACTGGAGTTGACTCAGGGATGGGCATATGTCCAAATCTGGGCAAACTAGAGCAAAACAGAGTCAATTCCAGGCTTATCGTTAGCGAGAGCAGGGAAGAAACATTCTTTTCATTGGACTTGTGTCTGGGGGGTACAGGAAGTCAGCTTGGAGCAGGTAGCCACCATCTTGCTACCAGGAGAATGGAGCCAAAGAAAGGAAAGCAGAGCTGAGAGAGGCCAGAGGAAGACAGAGTCCCAGTGACATTGCCTTAGCCCCTGGATATAGCTGTGCCTGAAGCAGTTTTCTAGGACATTATAGTTAACTAAAGCAAAATATTTCCTCTCTTGCTAGTTTGACTTGGGTTTGGGTAACTTGCAAAAAACGCCTTTAAAACAGAGGGAAGAGGGCTTCCCTGGTGGTGCAGTGGTTGAGAGTCCGCCTGCCGATGCAGGGGACACGGGTTCGTGCCCCGGTCCGGGAAGATCCCACATGCCGCGGAGCGGCTGGGCCCGTGAGCCATGGCCGCTGAGCCTGCGCATCCGGAGCCTGTGCTCCGCAACGGGAGAGGCCACAGCAGTGAGAGGCCCGCGTACCGCAAAAAAAAAAAAAAAAAAAACCAGAGGGAAGAGAGGAATTAGAAATTCTGAATCGGGTCAGAGGGGTTCCGGAGCCAGCTTGCTCCCCGTGCTGGAGAAGAGAGTCATGGCCTCTCCTGCAGCATCAGCCAGAGCTGTCTTCTAGAAACAGCAGAGTGTTCCCCAAAGAAGCAGGGGGAAATGCCACTGGCTTGAGTCACTCTCCCACCCATTGGCAGAATACCTTGATTGACGGTCCTACCAAGAGCACCACTGGTTGGGGAGGGGTCACAACCAGAAGTAAAACCAGTGGTCTTACCAGAAATGGAGGAGAAGGAGGTGGAAGCAATGGATGTACCAGACAACAAGGAAAACACCCAATGGCTAAGGCAGGGGTCACTGTGCTCCGGCTCAGGAAAGACTATTTCCCTAAGAATCACAATTAACTCTGTCTCTGCTTATGCCTCATCAGGTGATTGGGAAGCATCCCTCAAAGCCCTGACAAAGGACGGAAGAGGGTCAGTAGGAATAGCAGCCTCTGGAGCTACATTATGGAGCTGACACCCTGGGCTGGGCAGTGAACGAAGTGTTTTGCACTCATGATTTCACCTCACTTCCTCACAGCCACACCAGGCGATGGACTTTGCGGATGGAGAAACCGAGGCTCAGCTAAGGGACTCACCCGCACTCACGGCTCCCAGAGCCAGGATTGGATGGAGAGCTGTCAGACTCCCAAGCCCCGACAGTAATCTGCTGTGCCCCACAGATTTCTCAGGGGCAGCACAGGTGGGGGGAAATTGGGATGAGATGATAAGGAGGGAGAAGAAAGGCAAGAGAAAGAGAAGGGGAGAGGGGAAAACTCAAGGAAGCAACACTCTGAAACAGGAAACCAAGGCAGGGGATCTTGCCTCCCAAGCAGCAGGCTTGTCCGTCTCACCACCAGCGCCCACCTTCTTGCCACCCGCCTCCCTCCAATCCCCGTCTCCTCCCACCATATGGCAGTAGGCACAGGTGCCATTTGGTGAGAGAATCACAGAGACCCAATGTCATTGGGGGCCATCTTATCGCTGATGCATGTCCCTAACGTGTTTGGGAGGAAGGGGTTGGCCCATATGGACGGCCGCATATGTTCATAAGCTCATGGAATTTTCTAACTACTTTCTACGCTTCCCCCACCCTCCACCAGGTATCTGAAAACACAAAGGCCAACATCGGGGAAAGCAGAATGGATTTCCCATTCACTGAGCACCTACTCAGGGCCAGGTGCTTTTCCAACATTAACCCCAAGCCTCGGGGGAACCTTGAGAGGCGAGCATGCTGTCTCCATTTTACAGATAAGGAGACTGAGGCTGAGAAAGATGTGCTGGGATTCGAGCTCACGCGTGGCTGATTCCAAAACCCCAAATGGAAAGCTTGCAGGTGAGGAGAAGAGGTGGCTTCCAAGAAGCCCACCTTTCCCTCCTGCACTGGCACCAGGATCAAGGGCGCTGGGTGGCCTGGTCCCTGCTTTGTCTGCTGGGCACAGAGTCCACGACCTCTGGAAAGCTGCCCTTGCTAAGTTATGGTCTCACTTAACCAAGGTTTGCAAACGGGCACCCTGAGAGAAGAAACAGTCTTACCTCGCCAGAGCCCTGCTAAAATCCCAATAAGCCCATTGCGAGCTAGAGATTGAAGTGCGATTTTGGCATCTCTCCTCTGGTGTGGAAAGAGATTACACTGAGTCATATTTCAAAAAGGCACGCCTGACACAGTATAATCTCCGGTCTTAACTCCCCCTGACCTTGAGAAAGCGGCAATAAGGCAGAGGGGCTGGGGGCAGTGCTCGGGAACAGAGATTCAGACAATCACGAAGAAGCCGGGCGGGTGGGAGAATCCCAGCAGGCCCTTGTGGGGCAGCGATGCTGCTGCGGGGACCACGCTTGAACCAGTTCAGAAGTGGAGGCTGTACAGAAGTGGAGGGTTTCCTCTCCCACAGCCCCCATCTGGGACTGATGTGCAGCTTCATCTTCCTGGGGACCCCAGCTCTGCCCCTTCCCCAGCACCTCACTGATTCAAACCCCGAAGGACCATGACCTCCTCTCATCTTTCCGCACATCTGCTTCCCCCCATCCCACCCCCAGCTTTTTCCAGTGACAATAATGAAGCTGGAAATGTCGCCAGAAAAGGCATCGATCTGTTTATCTATCACTTGCTAATCAAAAGTTTCCTGCCTCCTGTTAAAATACCAATGATTTCCTTTGCGGAACCAAACGGGTCTGTTCTCAGAGCCTGAGCGCGTCAGTGGGGACAGTTTAATTACCACCTTCGATGTTCCTTCCCCGAATACCAATCTTTCCTGAGTTACGTGATGAACACACATTGGGGGAAGGATTAAATCAAAAGGCAAGGACTGACTCATTGCAGGACATCTTACATGGAATCAGCCTTCCCTACTGTGCCTTCCATCCCTTCCTGGGTCCCAGTCATTCCCAAGTATCCAGCCTGAGGAATTCCAGCACAGTCCAAGAAGGGGCCCACTGTTTTATGTTCTGAGTCCCTTTGACATGTAATAAAGGCTGTGGTTAAACCATGGGTTTTCGTGTCAAAGGCTGGTCTTACATTCCAGTCATAGCTCTGGCCACTTAATTTCTAGGAGCCTCAGTTTTCCTGCATGTAAAATGGGAATATTAAATATCCATACAAAAGGCTGCTGTGAAGATGAAGTCAAATGAAACAGGCAATGGATGGACTTAGAGGGTGTTATGCTAAGTGAAATAAGTCAAACAGAGAAAGACAAATATAATATCACTCGTATGCGGAATCTAAAAAAAACAACAACCTGCTGAATACAACAAAAAAGACACAGAGTCACACATATAGAGAACAAACTAGTGGTTACCAGTGGGGAGGGGGAGGGGGAGGGGAAACATAGGGGAAATTAAGGGGTATACATGATTATGTATAAAATGGGCTTCAAGGATATATTGTACAACACAGGGAATACAGCCCATCCTTTATAATAACTATAAATGGAGCGTAACCTTTAAAAATTGTGAATCACTATACTGTACACATGTAACATATAATATTGTACATCAGCTATACTTCAATAAAAAAAAATAAATTTTAAAAATTATTGATCGTCCTAAAAAAAATGAAACAGGCAAACCTTGATCACAGTGAGAGGTCAATTAATGAGAGCTGTTATTATCTCTATTCCCATTAAATAGATCAACAAGCAGACGTTTATAATAGATTATATCATATTTTATTTAAAATACACCACTAAACATTGATGTTATTATACAATGTAATAAACAGACTGTCTTCTTTATGCATCATGTTATGCCCAGTGCCTAGAACCATGCTGCTGCCCACAGGAGGGGTTCCATAAATTGGGGGAATGAATGATTATAACAGGCACAGGGAATCACACATGGTAACACACATGAACGCTGTCCCTGCCTGCCTGACTCTGCCGGGAAACGATGCAACAAACTTGGTCCTTTACAGAGATGCTCAAATCTCCCCTGCCCAGCCTTTAACTCCCAAGCTGTCCTGAAGAAGGAGGCTGAGAACATCCACGCCATCAACTGGCCCACTTAACAGGGATGACCAGAGTGGTGACCGTTTCTTCCCTCTCCCACTGCCAAATTCATCTGACAGAAACAAATGACTACTGTAAGATGCCATTTATGGAAAAGAAAACACACAAAAATAATGCTTAGATTTTCAAAGGAAAAATAATATTATTTATAAAAATAAAGAAAAATAATTCTCTTCTATCCGGAAAACAATAAGGTCCACGGCCTCCCTTTCCCTCCTCCATCCCCCCCAGATCATTTTTCTCCCTCTCTCTCTCTCTCTCACTCCCTCTCTCTCGCACGCACCCCCTTCTCTTCCTGCACTGCTAGTCTCCCCCCTTCCCATGTGGATGGAGACTGGGTTTCCCCTGCAATTCATCACCTGTCCCTGATGCCATGCTAGGCTCCTCAGTCAGAGAACCAGCTGGAAGCCATGTCCCCAAATCACTGACTCTCCCCTTTTGTTGCCAGTGACATCAGGAAGCATGACATTGTTTGAAGGTTAAACAGGCCAAGCCCAGGAGGGAGGCCTGGGTCAGCCTTGGGGGCGGGGGCTTTTCCGTGATGGTCCCGCTGACAGGCTTATCCCCGTGACAGATTCCTGTCCTTCCGTGAGTGTCGTGAGTGACGTCAGCAGGAGAAAAGAGGCTCTCCACCTATCCCTGGGAGTGCCCTGCCGGCGCCCTGGGGCACAGGGGACCTCTCCTGTGGGTGCTCTTCCGATCAAAATGAAGCCAGAGGGAACCTGAGACCCGGTGGGTTTATCCATTCCCCACACCGAACCTCTAACAAAAAACTAGATGCGCCATTCTTCGAGGTCTTTTCCCCAAAAGATCGCAAAGCCCCCGCATAGGAGAATAAGGAAGAAGACACTTTTCTGGGGATTCTGCTAGAAGAGATTAAAATGATGCCACCCAACTCAATGCACTTAGGGTCAGGGCCGTCCCATATGGATGCACAGCCAGGACCACAGGCATATGTGCAGTGGTGACCACCCTCCAAGCGAGTAGTCCCACAGGAGAGCAGACAGCTCAGCAGGCAATTACAACACAGCATGAGATGCCGGGGATCCGGGGATGGCATGACACAGAGGGAATTTTCAGGAATCAGGCAGGGCTTTGGGGGTAGGTTGGGGGTTGGCCAGGGAAATGTATCACGTCCAAAGGCGGAGGGTAGGCAGGGCCAGGTCACCCCGGGCCTGGTGAGTCGCATTGCAGAGCTCCTCCTGAGGTCAATGGCCAACTATCGAAGCACTTTGAACAGTGATGTGACCTTTGCAGTTCGCTTGGGTCACAGAGTGGGTTTTTGAGAAACGACACCAGGAGGATGATGGTTGGGCTCCTGTGATGGGAGTGGCTCACTCTTCCCATGAGTGACATTGACAACGATCTAGTAAGACAGCTAGTGAGGGCTGCACTGGGTCCCTTGCGGCTCTCTGCATCCCCCATCTGCCTGAGCCTCCACCTCTGGCCTCCACCCTTGTCTCTCTCCTTCAGGGTCCCCTTCCCCTCGGTCTGTCGTTCCTCCCTCCCTCCCTCTGTCCCCTTTCTCCTCTGGCTCCGCCTCTCTCCCTCTCCCACCACCCTTTTGCCCTGCTTCATTTCCTCTGTTTCTCAGTTCTCAGCCTCCCTAGATTCCCCACCTTCTCCGAACCTCCAGCGACCACAAACACAGGGAACTGGAGGTCATTTATTTTTGTGAGTTTCCCCCTGCCCCCCTCGGCCCGCACACAATTCCCACCCAGCTCATAATGTAAATATGACCTTTCTGATACTCAGTATCAATTAAAGGAACAAATCCCCTTCTCCGAGAGAGCGCCGAGCTGCGTCAGAGACCTTTCCAGCCAAAGAGCACAAAAGCGCCTTTCACGCGGGCTGCCGGATCATCTATCTCCCACCCCTTGGAGGCTGCGTGGCTGGGTGGGGAGGCCGACGGAGACGGGGCGGACAAGCAGACATAAATGTGGCTCGAAGCCCCTCGAAAGTCTTTGTGTCTGTGGGTTGCACCATGCAGCAAACCCCTGGGCCAATCACGGCGAGTCAGAGGAAATGCGGCAGCCATGGGCTTTCTGTTCCTTCTTCCCTCTGTGGTCACCCCAGACCCAAGCCAGGCTTCTCTTCAGTTCCCTGCCTGCGCAGCTCTGGCCACTAGGGCTCCAGCGGCCACCCCTTGGCCCATCCCAAGAGTTCCTTCCCTCTTCTGGTGATGGGCTAAGGACCCACTTTCAGCCAAAGGTGGATCTCAGCGCACAGGAGGAGCAGCTCTGGGGTCCAAACACAGGCACCTTGCAAATTTTAAAAAAAAGAGTTTACACATTTTATATATTTTTTGACAGCAGGGCGTCTGGCATGGAACTGTACCCAGACACAGCTGGGCGAGGGACAGGACAACCTGCCAGGATGGAACACAGGCTTTCCAGAAGGTGGCCTCAGAGAAGCCGTTTCCCATGGCTGTATCCCCAGAGCCTTTATCCCAGATTCTCTGACACCCCAGGCCCACGAACCACCCAGGAAGAAACCCTCCAGCCACCTCCCGACCCGCATTGTTATCACAGCCGTGGATTCATGGCTGCTTAGGGAGGGGCAGAAGTTCCCCAAAGAGCCCACGACATGCTGGCTGACCACACCCGTCTGGGCGCGTCTGAGGCCATGCTGTGTGCGTTAGAGGCCCCCATTTGTGCAAACGTCATTGGACACGGTGGTCACCCAAGTCTGGTTCCCATTCTTAGTGCAATGCGCCACTGGCATCCAGAGAAAGGGGAGAGACCAGATTGCTGGGGTGAAGGGCACAGTCAGGGAGTGACACAGACAGATGGAGGTGGGGAGAGGGTGGGACAGAAAACTCAACACCCGCAAATTCTTAGAAAATTTGGCCTTGGTGTCTGAAATGTGGTGAGCCGCCGCCCAAGTTGGCACGTGTTATTCACTCCTGGCAACCAGTGGATTCTCAAACCTCAACCCAGCGGAGAGGAGTTGACTCCTCATGACCTTGAACCAGAACGTCATCCTGTGCTGTCCGAAGCCACAGCAGCATGGGGCTCTGGGGGCTCCTCCAGCGTCTGTCCCTGCCTCTCCTTTCCGGCGGATGGAAAGCCAGGTCCACAATAGCCAGGCCTTCAAGAGCTGCTGTCTAGAAAGACCCACAGGCCCCTGTGCGTGTGCAGCTCCAGACCCCTGGGAAGCCAGCCTGCCTGACTCCAGGCCTCCCTCCCTCAGCATCCGACCCCTTCGGGCCTTCCCTCCAGGAGGACATGCGCTCTGGTGACACCACAAGGCAGTGTAGGGACTCTGCAGAGTTCAAGGCTGAACCGGGCTAAGAGGAGGGGTCAACACTGGTTGGTACACAGTGCCTAAGGGACACGCTCACACACACACACACACACACACACACGCACACACAGGAGCCATGGTGTGTGGCTGACAAGCTGGCCAAAGAGCATGGGCCCCTCCTTCTGGCCACACCCCGCTCCCTAAAGCCCACATAAAATGTGACACACATGTGGGATAAACAAGGGGAAAGAGACTCCAGAAAGCGTCTCCTCCGTTCCCCTGCCTCAGGGCACGATTTCGCCTCTCACATTGTTACCTGCTCGCCCTCCCGTCACAACTCCTGTGTCTCCTGTCGTAATGGTATCTCCCCAAATTCAGAAAATTAAGAACTAGAGCATCCTACGTAGATACACACTACCAGGAATTTACCTGATGGATATACCAGCCAAAACTTTCCAAAATATATTCATGGCAGCATTACCCACAATGGCAAAATAACTGGATACATCTTTATGGTCCATTACCAGGGCCTGGCTGAGTACAAGGTCATGTATCGAAGACATTCCAACAGAGCAAGGACTGGAGCAATAAAGGCAATGCGCCTCAGCCCCACCCGTACAGAGCTCACAGGCCAGTGAGGGGGCGGGTGGTGGCCAGGCAGGAAGGATAAGTGAGCCTGGGAGGAATAGACCTGCCGTCCTGGAGTGGAAAGGAACTTCCTTGCTGCTCTTTATTCCGTCTCTCCCCGGCTGTGTATGGTATCTTTTCTTTTTTGACATCTCCATCAGTCCCCGCACCCAGAAGGCATAGCCACATCTATGTGGGGTAATTGGCAGCGGTGGGAAAGTCTCCAGGTTACGAAGAATACAGTAAGTCCCCTGCACAGGAACCTTCAAGTTGCGAACTTTCCAAGATGTGAACGCGCGTTCGCATGTCCAGTCATGTAAGTTAGTTCACGTGTCTGGTGTACATTGTCACGTGCGTGCGTCCTCTACAAGTGGCTGTGCTTTTGTGTACTTTACTGTACGGTACTGTGTAGAGTACGGTGGTACGGTATCTTTATTTCTTGCCTGTTCACTCGATGCCAGGCCCTGCGTGAGGCTGTTGTACTATACTACTGTACTTTTCAAGGTACTGTACTGTCAGATTAAAAATGTTTTCTTTATCTTTTGTGTTTGTTTTTTAATGTATTATTTGTGTGAAAAGTATTACAAACCTATTACAGTACAGGCTACTATATAGCCGATTGTGTTAGTTGGGTACCTAGGCTAACTTTGTTGGACTTACAAACAAATTGGACTTGAGAACGCACTCTCGGAACAGAACCCGTTCATATGTAGGGGACTTAACTGTACGGTATCAGCATGGAACAGTTATTCTGTGATCCCCCTTTACTCCTTGCTGAAATGAAATATTCCTTCAGCTAAACTTTCAGCTACCAATAACCTATGCATGTTTCCCTTCTGAAGGAAACACTGCAGTCTAGGCAGGGGCTGGAAAGTGAGTCATTTTAGTTATTGCATTAACTGTTTAGTGCATATGTATTACATTAAAAAATTACCTTGGGGTAACGTTTAAGCCCTAAACTTAACAAAACAATAAACATTTCTTATCTCACATAGTTTCTCCAGGTCAGGAATTTGAGAGCAGGTCCAGGGGGTCTTCATGAGGTTGCAGTCATCAGAAGGTGTGACTGCGGTTAGAGAACCCATTTCCGAAGTGGCTCACTGGTATGGCTGTGGGCAGGGGGCCTTAGTTCATCACCGCGTGGACTTCTCCACCAGGCTGCCTGAGCAGCCTAACAACATGGCAGCCAGCTGTCTCCAGAGCAAGGGATCCCAGTGAAAGTACGATGAAAGCCAAGTGTCTTGTGTGTCCTGGCCGGAAGTTGCACACCATACTTTGCATAATATCCTATTGGTTACACGGGTCATTTCTATTCAGTATGAGAGGGGATAACGCAAGGGCATGAATGCCAGGAGACAGAGATCATTGGGGGCCACCTTAAAGATTGGCACTACTCCACTCACCACTGGCCTCCAGTCCCCTCACCTGCCCCGCAAAGATTTCCGCTTGCTACCATCTCTCAAATTCTTTTTGGAACAGAAGAGAGTACAAGTTGATGTATTTGCTTATTAAAACAATGTCCACCTATCATCCTGTATTGAAGGTCCAAAGGGATCTGGCCCTGACACACTCTCCTGTCTTGTTTCTACCATTTCTCTTCCACCACCCCGTGTTTCTGCCAACCTGAAGATCCTTAAATGAGGATGGTCACCACCCACCTCCAAGCTGTGTATTTGTTAAACCTAGCTGTGTGAACTTTGACAGGTTTCTTAACCTCTCTGGCCTTCTTTTCACTTATCTGTAAAATGGGGATAATAAAGTACCTGCCTCTCTCAAGTGTTATGAGGATAAAATGAGGTTTCGTGTGTCAAGTGCTTAGAACGCACTGGCATGGAACAGGCACTATTCATGTTACTCTATCAGCACTGTATCCCTCTGGAAGCCCCTCTCTCCAGCTCTGCTTATCAACATCCTACCCCTCCTTTCCGTAGAGCACTCCTGGATCTCCTAGCCTCCCCAGGCAGGGGGGAGTTCCCACTTCCCTGCATTTCCAGAGCCCATTTCCACCTTCCTCAACCTGGTGACATTCTGCCTTACAACACATGGGTGACCCCATGTGTTCATTCCCCGTCCTCCCCCACCCCCAGTTAAAATGGGAGCTCCTTGGCACTCTCTCAAGTCCCCAGCACACAGCAGGGGTGAGAGATTTGTCCCCATTAGAGGATCAGTGAGCGTGTGTTGAAAAAGTCATCAAGGAAGTGAATTTCCCCAAATCCTCACAAGGTGAAACTTTTGTGCTACTTCCGTTTTCCTAGAGCCTGTATCCTCAGTTATGAAAAGAATAAGTAACTTTTTAAATTGTGGTAAAATATACATAATTTTTACCTTCTTAACCCTTTCTGTGTATACAATTCCGTGCACTCAATTCACAATTATTGTGCGACCATCACCACCATCCTTCTCCACAAGCCTTTCATCTTCCCAGACTGACACTCTGTCCCCATTAAACAATAACTCCCCACCTTCCGCCCACCCCAAGCTCTGGCAACTACCATTCTACTTTCTTTCTCTATGATTCTGACTCTTCTAAAAGCTTCATATAAGTGGAATCATACAGTATTTGCCCTTTTGTGTTGGGCTTATTTCACTTCGCATAATGTCTTCAAAACTGTAGCATGTATCAGATCATTCTTCTTTAAGGCTGAATAACATTATCTTGTAGGTATAGACCATATTTTGTTATCCATTCATCAACTGATGGACATCTGGGTTGTTTCTACCTTTTGGCTATTGTGAATAATGTTGCTGTGAACGTGGGTATATAAATATCTCTTCCAGTCCCTGCTTTCAATTACTTGGGGTATACATACCCACAAGTGAAATTGCTGGATCATATGGTCATGCTATGTTTAATTTTTTAAGGAACTGCCATACTGTTCCCACAGCATTTGTACCATATTGCATTCCCACCAGCAGTGTACAAGGGTTCTAATTCCTTCACATCCTTGCCAATACTTGTTTTCTGGTTCTTGGAGAATAGCCATCTTAATGGGTATGAAGTGCACAAGTCTTATCCTCTTATGGCTCTTTGGGCCAAAGAAGTACACACCGGTGCCTAGAAAACAGTAGTCTCTCTATGAATGCTGGTAACTTTTATTATTTAAAGCTCCAGCTCGAACGACAATATCACTGGGAGGAAAGGACACTGAAAGCCAGACGTGGGCTCAAGCAGCAAAGAAGCCACCTTGCACCAAAGGCAGATTCCAGTGTCCGCCAGCACCAGCTCAGTCATCTGTCCCTGTGTCTCCTTGTAACTCACAGACCCCACACCTGTCTCTATGGGTAGCCTTGGTCTCTTCTCTCCCCTGAGGACTCCTGGAGGAGAAGTAAGTGATCACCCCAAATGTAGAGGCGGGAGTGACCTGAGGACCAAGGATTCCCAAGCAAGACATCTGTGACAGGTGCCTGAACAGAGCTTGGAGCATAAGTTTCACAAGAAAGCAGACTCTCTTCCCAAGACTGGTTTGGAAAGTGCGGTTGCAGAGGTTGGCAAGTCCAGGTCACAGTGACTCAGCTTTGCTCGGTGCCTTGAAGCGTGTCAGACAGCTCCAGAAGGTCTCTCCTTTTGCATTCTTCACTCCAGGTGAGCTGACCCTGCTGGGCATGCTCACTCTCTCCTGGAAGCCCTCGAACAACAAGAGGCCATTTGATGCAGTGGGAACTCAAGTCTGGGTTCCCATCTCAGCTCTGTCCTTGGCCAGCTGTGCCACCTGGAGGACCTATTTCACCTTTCCGAGTCTATTCGAAGGGGGAGGGGGAAGGCAATTCCATGACCCGAGTGTACCATATCACACCCTCCCTTCCTACCCACAGCGGCAAATATATATCACAGCCATTTTGCAAACAACCTATGTGTCCAACAAGAGGGGATGGAGTAAATACATTAAAGTATGTCCATAAGATGGGACATAGAGCAGCCATTAATAATGATGCTGACAATGTTTGGAACTGAACATTAAAAGAGGGGGTTAACAGGGACTTACCTGGTGGTTCAGTGGTTAAGACTTCACCTTCCAATGCCGGGGGTGTGGGTTCAATCCCTGGTCGGGGAGTTAAGATCCCACGTGACTTGGGGCTAAAAAACCAAAACAGAAAACAGAAGCAATGTTGTAACAAATTCAATAAAGACTTTAAAAATGGTCCACATCAAAAAAAAAAATCTTTAAAAAAAAAAGAGGGGTTTACAAAATGCCATGTGCAATCTTCTCTTTGTAACATAGGTAGGTACATGTGTCCATACATAAAAGAGGATTTGGAAAATAGCCATGAAAGAAGTAAGAGTAGATTTTTTCTGGATGAGAGAGATTGAGTGTGTTTTCCCTTTTCTTTCTTTCTTTTTTTTTTTTTGCTTCTATTAAAAGAAATTATTGTTTTTGTAATAAGAGATAAATGTCTATTTTACAATTAGTCCCATACCTAGTAAACGTCAGAAGTGGGTTTTGAACTTATATTGCTTTCCAGGATACCATGCTGCTTTCTGTCCCGGCACCAAATGTTTGCCCTGGAGTCTCTGTTCACTTAGAATGACCTCTTTCCCAGGGGACACCCCACCTAACACCATGCCTCACTGAATGACCCTGCTCGTAATTTCAAGTACTTTCACAGGTCTAGGGAGGATTCTTAAGTGGATTAAACCTGAAGTTTCATCATTCAGTTGGTTTCCTATTCTAAATTATCTGCTAAGCCAGACTTCGCTTTTTTGCTCACAGACACTAAACCTTAACCACCAATTCACTTGTGAATTTAAAAGCCACTCCTTAGGAGCACCACGCCTGCTCTATGCCCTCTCCAGACCTCTTCTACTAATCATGAGTGCAAGGGCCAAGAATGGGAATGAGCAAACGGAATATCTCAAGTGAGATATTCTCATTTCTGAGTTTGTCAAGGTGTCTTAGCAGATCTCCTCTTTAATTTACATGATTTCAGCTAGCATCACTTCCCCTCAAGGGGCTTTTGTATATCAAACATAAACGGGAAAGACGAGTCAGTCCTCTCACCTTTGCCAAAGCCTAAATGAAATCAAATAAAAAAGGTAATAGGTAAAAGGAATGATGGTCACGACCTCGCCACAGCTATTCCACAATAACAAGGTCCGACAGGTATTAGTTCACAACACAGCCATATGCATGCCCAGACTATATGAAGTGAGACTTACTTCCCAGTCCTTTGGACTAAGAATGTTTTCATCCCAAAGAATCTTCAGAATTCAAGTCTATGAAATTTTAACTGTGCAGTATCTGTAAGAATGAAATTTCACCAGGAAAGGGATTCAGATAGAAGTCAACTAATGGATGGTTCCACTTGGAATTTGCAGCTTTTAAGAATAAAACAAATCTTATCAAAAATCCAGGGATATTTTGCTACCAAGAGTAGAAAACAGAACCATTGGAAAGTCATGCACTCACAAGAGATGCTGAACCCCTGAAATCATTAACTTGGGGAATAACAAAGGAGCCCATTTTATGTTCGAGGGGCAGGTCCTTTTCTAGCATGAACTGTTTTGAATTTCAGGAGGACCCCAGAACATAAAGCAATGATGTCCTCAGTTAAAAAACTCACCCTGGGTTCAGCAGAGCTGGGGTGGGTGAGCGCCACTGGACCTAGGATTTCCCGGGAAAGAGCTTATCCTATAGGAAATGAGAACCAAGCTGCAAACCTATGGTGCTAGAACAATGGGGCAGCATGGGAAAGGAAGGCTGTCTAATATTCAGATTGCCATCCAGTCCAGTCGGGGAATTGATGTCTGAATTTTAGGAATAAGAAGCCGAAAGAAAGAGTGAGTAAAATGAAAAGAGCTAAGAGGGAAATAACATTTGCTTCAGTAGAAAGCTAACAAAAAAAGCTTCATAAGAGGGGCTTCCCTGGTGGCACAGTGGTTGGGAGTCCGCCTGCCGATGCAGGGGACACGGGTTCGTGCCCCGGTCCGGGAGGATCCCACATGCCGCGGAGCGGCTGGGCCCGTGAGCCATGGCCGCTGAGCCTGCGCGTCCGGAGCCTGTGCTCCGCAACGGAAGAGGCCACAACAGTGGGAGGCCCGCGTACCGCAAAAAAAAAAAAAAAAAAAGCTTCATAAGAGTTCCATAAAATATTGAAAGCATAGATTAGACCTCCTCTGTAACTGAGGCACAGTATGGGGCAGGGGAGGAGCTAATATTAGAGGAATGAATGAACTTGGGAGATAGGACAGCCTGTGTACGCAGTGGGAAAACGGGACAAGACTTCACGTGGTGGCTTTAGCTGTGGCAGTAGCAGCAAAACAATTAAAAGTAGGATGCAAGGAAAACGGTGGACTCCTGATGGTAGCTGAGAAGACTGGAGTGACCCCTCTGGCCACTCCCAGAACGAGCTGGAATGAGTCTAAGGGGATGGAGGGTCCATAGAACTGGTAGAAGCAGACTTAGAGCAAGGAGACTGTCGCTCTTACAGAGACCCTCTGGTTACTACCTTCCCCACCTGGGGTGCCTGGAAAACAAGGTTGTTGGCTGCACACACACCTGCCCTCACTACAAAATCAAAGACTCGGTTGGGCTCTATCAGGAGTTCAGCAATAGAAGAAGCCAGAAGCCAAGGCAATCGGTTTTAATGAAGCACCTCCTAAGATGTGTTATGAGATTCTTTGGCTCTGATGCTGATTGAGAGCTCTCAGAATCACAGGTGGGAAGATGGAGGAGAGGAATGAGAGGGCCGTTACGTGAAAGAGAATTACATCAGGACTCAAAACAGGCAGAATAATCCAGAACCCACCTCTTCCAGACACTTACCTCTTCTTTAAGGATCTGGCCTGTTTCCCTTTGGTAGGACCAAGTATTGAAACGATTGGGACATAGGCAAGTGTTTCTTTCTTTGATACCTGCTTTCATCTCTCATCCTCCCCAGACTCACCCCAAGGAGTCTGAATACCTGAAATACCAACTGGAATTTGCAAATTTGTAGAAGATTCTAAATAGTATAAAACGTTTCCAGACTCAAAGGAATGGAATTTTTAATGGTAGGAACTCCATGGGGAGCAGTGAGGACAAAGTGGTATGATGAGCACAAAAACTTTATGGCATATCTACCGCAAGACCAAAGGAACCAACAGTAGGTCCTGAGCCTCCAGGACCTTGTGCCCTAAGGATTAGAAACATGAGCTCCAAACATTTTGTTCTAGGTGTTGGTCTGCCCTACTTTAGAATGAAACAGATCTGAAACCAGTCAGACTCTTCTTCCTAGGTAGGTGGCTTTGAGCCTCAGTTTGCTTTCTGTAAAATGGGGACAATGAACTTCTGAGAGTTGTTGGGAGACAGGAGCTCAGTGCCTGGTCCACAACATTATTCTTCTTATTGCAACACTGTTACCCTCCCCATCCTTTCAACACCCACCAGTCTCACTTTCCAATTCAAATTGTTTCCTAACAGAGGAGATAAAATGAAATCTCTCTCCTGGCCTTGCCCCATTAGTGATAACAGAATATGTCGAGATTCTTTTGATCACAAGTGACAGCTACCCAAGTCAAGATGGCCTAAGCAATGTAGGAACTGGTTTTATCTAACCAATTATTTTAGGGGTGGTATGGTTTTATGGCTTTCAGGCATGGCTGGATCCAGGAGCTTTCATGATATCATTAAGACTTAGTTCTTCTATCTCAACCTATTAACACTGTTTTTCTCTGCATTGACTTTATTGTCTACACAGTGGCTCTCCTGGCAGATCCTTAAGCCAGCCATCTCTGCATAAAAAGAAGGCTCTTTTTTTCCACATAGTTATAGAAGTCCTGAAATCAATAACTGTGGGCAGGGTGATGGGATGCTCTAATTGACCTCTCCTGGAGACAATGGACTAAATCACTGGGGAGGGGTAACTCTTCCTGAGGAAACTGGAATTCTATTAACAGAAGAAGGGGGAAATGCTACCAAGACATAATCAACAGAGGTGCTCGGTCAACCTCCTGAAAAGAAGGAAACATCAAGAAATGAAGGAACTTCCAGATTTCCAGACAGAGGTTGAGGAATATATGCCCCCACCCTCTCCAGTACTAGTCGTGAGATATGAAATAAAAGCCACCAGAAGCAAAGTCCTAAAAGACTGTAATGTCCACCAACAAGAACTACGTTTTTATTCCTAGGGAACGAAGACCTTGAACTAAGACTACTAGAAGGGAAAGTGCGTCAGTCAAACCCATACCAAAGAAAGGCAAGAAGAAAAGAAGGAAAAAGGGAAAAAAATCATCATTAGGCAGCTGGGGCATCAGGTTTGGGGTTACCGGCTTTTCCTTTTCTGGGGCCTATTAAAATGTTTGATTCCAAAGTATATATACTATATTTATTGGCTCCAAAATACAAAAAGAAAACCATAAAATGGAAATGAATAGGTGTTTAATTAAAATGTCTGCAAAACTTAACATTATATCGACTTCATTAATGGCTAAATTTAGTATTCATAAAATTTCCATTATATTGGAGAACAGTTTGAAGGGTCGACATTTCTGTCTTTGCTGGAGTTCCTAGGTGCGTTCGATGATTGTCAGGAAATCTCAGGCACTGTCAATGAAATGAGGTACCCATGGCCAAATCATTTCAAAGGCAGAATGATTTTTAAAAATCTTGTCAACAATCTCAGTGACAGTGAAAGGAGGTAGATGCATTTGAATACGTGTGGTGTGATGTGAGGCAGGTCTCCAAAGGTAGGGGTGCCCAGGTGTCAAAATAGCACAGCACATGGGACACCGCGGAGCTAGGGAAGCAGCAGCCAGGGGAATTCTGCTCGGCACCACCCCCAGCCTCCTTCAGGTGGCCCAAGCCCTGACTGGCTCCCAGCACCTCCCTAGCTGAGCCCCTATCTTCTCTTTTAAGCTTCTATCATAGCAACAGCCCCGGGGCCAGACCCCTAATTGCCAGCTTCTTCTAAGTGCTCGGAAAAAAACCCTGTCCAGCCCTCTGCCTCCTCCCCAGCGCAAGCCCAGGGGGTCAGGCAGGTTCAAAAGGTGAAATAAATGAATCTTTACACATTATAAGGACCCAAGCAACATTCTCTGTGGCATTAGTGCCTGAAATGGCAGCAAGTAAAAGCAGGTGTGCTGGGCGCCCTGTCAGCTAACGACACTGATAAGCCTGCCATGCCCGGTTCTGCTTCATTTCAAACAGACTGCTGGAAAAAAAGGAGGGGAAAGCCAGAGCAGAAATAATTGCTGGAGCTTCCAGGGAGCTGAGAGAGCCTGCAGGCAGAGATCAACGCGCCTGATTTCATCCTCTTCCTTTTATTTCTATAACCTTAAACGTTCTGCTATTATAAAAGTCATCATGTCAGCTTTCTCCCCAGCCTCTCCGGCTGCCCATTTTCAAATTGTATCAATTGGTAAGGCTTTGGGGCTGTAGGATTTTCATCTTGATTTATGGTTCCTGTGCTTTAAAGATGAAGCAAACTCTACTGGCCCGATTCGAGCATGGAGCCACGCTGTCCTGGGCGTGTGTTCAGAATCATATCCTCCCAAAATGGTGTAGAAACGAGGGAAGGCTTGGTGTCCGTCTCTTACTTTTCTTTCTTTATTTAAAAATAATAGATATTAAAGCAAATGGCAAGTGAATAGCATTGTCATGCAACTCTGGCTAAAGTAGGTGAAGGGGTGTTATCGATTCTTAGCAGTGATTTGGGTCTGGGTCAACAAGCTTTCAGTTCGTGAGGCTACGGATGACCGTTGGCTTCAAACCTGGGGAAGTAAGCAATATAGAGGATGTGCAGACAGAGCAGGGACCTCGCAGTGGGTTCCTTCTGAGCTGCCGCTCTCTAGGTAAAGAAAGAAAGGGGCTGAGAAACAAGGGCTGTGCTGGCCTTTTTAACCAGAGGAGTGCATAAACGGGAAAGAATAAGTAAATAAAAAAATACAAGCTGGAACTGCCAATTTCAGCAAGTCCACAGGCTTGCAGAGAGAGCTCATGTGTTGCTTTCTAAAGTATACATGGCGGGGGCCACGGAGAGTGGGTTATTAAAATGTTGGGGTGTGAATCCTGGGAGGGCTACAGAGCAAACGGCAACTTCTGCAGCCCTCTTCGTGCACTGTGCATCAGGAACTCCGGAAAAAGCGACCTACTGAGTTGGTCACGCAGCAAATTGTGCCCAGGTCTCCCACCTGTCACCCACAGTCCCCACCAGGGTGGCAGGAAATAACTAAGAAGGGAGACAGGAGGAGAAGCAAGAGGTTACATCAGATGCAGAGCCAGAAGTTGACTTCTCCACTGGGCGCTTAGCCAGCGTCTTTGGAGAGGGTTTGGAGCTGGGGGTGGGGGGGGTGAGCTTGGTACAGTTCAGTAGAAACAAGAGGACGACCACTGCGGAGGAATCTAGGACTCGTGGGTCAGACTCAGGGGCCGATGGGCCAGATGCAGCCAAACACGCGTATATATTAATCAGACACCTGCACCACGAATTTATCAGTGGGGCTCTTGGGATGGAGATGGCAAAGACGTATGAGGCCCCATCTACGAATTTCCCCAGGTACGATGATGGAGGTCCCCCGTAGTGCCTTCCCTAATTCTTTCCAATTAATCTCAGCATGCAGATTACAGGCCTATCGAGTTCCAGCATCACCTTTCAGAACCTCCAAAATCACACTTTCCTGAGACTCAAGCCTCTTTCAAAGACTGCCGACGAGAGAGGTGGCTCTCCAAAGCCCAGGTAAAGCTGTAGAGAGAAATAAACCTCAGTGCTGGGGGGCCGAAGGGGAAGAGAAAGAAACAACAAGGGAATATTAATTGTACCAGGGATGCGGACAGCTTTGACAGACGGTGTCTTCATTGAGAAATTGCTATCTGAAGTTCCGCCTTGTTCCTTCAGAAACCGGAGGAGAGAGGCATGGGGGAGCCTGACAGGAAGTGAGGATTCTCAGACTTCAAATACAAACATTAGAAAAAACAAGCAACATCTGCAAACGGTAAGTACTTATTTATATTTTATGGAGTGTGTGCTTGGGATTCTGACAGGTTTTTAAACAGAGACCATATTAGGCCCATTCAGAGGCGAGAATGTCCCTTTTAAAAATGCATTACCCCGCTGCTCGGGCAGGTCGGCCAGGCTCTGCTGGCCTCAGGTGAGCCCTGACCTCTCCCGACCTGGTCTAACAAAACACACATGCGGGTCTGCGATGGAACCGTTTAGGGCCCCTCTCTCAAGGTCAGCGCAGGCGGGCGCTGGAGGGTTAGTATGCAGCAGGCTTCTCCCTCAGCTGACAGAGCCGCTTTGAACTTTTCCCTTTTGAACAAATCGGAAGGGAAACCGCCAAGAAACAAGTGCTGGGAATCATAGAAGAGAGTGCGCGGCAACTAAATAAATAAGCCGCAAATAAATAAATAAGTGGCCAGCTGAGCATCCCCGGCAAATAAAAAGCATCCTTCTCAGATTTCCAGTGTTTCCATGCATGGGGTGCCTACGAGAAACTTTAAAATAAAAACAATAGGAGAAACCTGCTCTCTTTTTTCTCCCTCCCCCTCCAAAGGATGAACCCCTTATTTTTGACAACAAATAAGAGGCAGTTGGCAGGTACGGTGTGCTGTGCACCATGAAATATTTAGTAAGGCAATAACGACTCCCCGGACAGCTTAAGAAAACCACGATTCTATTCAGAGAGAAAGCCACGAACAAACAGAGGGGGGGAAATACAAAGAAAGATAAAGGAAGGCCTTTCATCCGGACTTCCTGTCCAATAAGGCAGCCAGGCTTGATCCATATGTTTTGAGAAAAATCAAAGTGTCACAACTCTCCGAAATGTCAATAGCTCCGGTAAGGAATATTGTCTTAACATTTTCTATCACAGCGTTCGAGAATTTGCCTCCCAGCTCAATTTGGAAGAAAAACTCTTTTATTTCGAAAACCCTCAAAGAAAAGGGGGACGGGGGGAGGGGAAAAAATCAGAACAAGGCGCGTTTCAGCGCGGTGTGTAATACAATAATGCTCTGGGCTCCCAGACCATCCTGAAAGCCGATCCTTTGATGAAAGTGAGTTCTTCTCCACACCTCTCATATGTTCCATCCTTTCTTTACAGACACTCCTGCAAAGGCACTTCCTGGACAGTTGGATGTAACGGAGCAACCTCCGTGCAGCAGGAAATCAGAGAAACCCAACTTTCAGCAGCCTTAATATTTGGATAATCCTGCATCATGATTTCAGGGTGGATTCTGGAAAGCTCTACCGGCTCCTGTACACGATAGGTGCCTGGACCGTTCGGTGACCCGCTTTAGAACGGGGAAAAAAGGACCCTGGCGTGTAAGCAAACAACCGATGCCTGCCTTGGCAACGTGTAAACAAAATGGACGCAGCTCGCCCTGGGGATCGGCCCGGCGGTATCTAGTTTGACAGAACTTGCCATTTGGCATCTCCTGGATTTACCTCCTCAACGTGCTAGAAATCCTAGAGGGAAAAATCACGCCTGAGTGACTGCTGTCTGTGGCTTGCAGAATCTTAAATAGAACGAAGCAGGCCTCTGACAATCAATATTACTGACATATTAATCTCTGCAAATAAACTGTTGTTCGCTTCAAGGCTGTCCCAGTCCCCCAAATAATCATTTAAATGCAGTGGAGGCCTTTGTGCCAGTGTGTTGGTATTTTTTCCTGGTTATCTACCTGTGGGTAGCGCTCAGATTATCCAGAGAGATTTAGTTTCCTAAAATAAAATTATGCAGTGGGCCTGACCTTGCTCCCTGAATTCCCTTTCTGCTAGGGCTTTCCCTCTGCTTCAGAACGAACATTTGCCAAATGCTGAGAAGATGCCCTTAACCTATCCTGAGGGAGGGAGAAGGCCAGAGGAGGGCCGGTGGTGACTGTCTACATTTTTGCTCAAACTCAGAGTTTATCGGAAATAGTTTGGAAGCACGAGGTAAGCCAGGCCACCGTGTCAAGGTTTCAAAATTCTAGCCTATTTTTTTCTTTTTTTAATTAATTCTTTATTTATTTTATATTCGGCTGCGTTGGGTCTTCACTGCTGCGCGCTGGCTTTCTCTAGTTGCAGTGAGCGGGGGCCACTCTTCGTTGCGTTGTGTGGGCTTCTCATTGTGGTGGCTTCTCCTGTTGCGGAGCACGGGCTCTAGGAGCTCAGGCTCCGTAGTTGTGACGCACGGGCTTAGTCGCTCCGTGGCATGTGGGATCCCCCTGGACCAGGGCTCGAACCCATGTCCCCTGCATCGGCAGGTGGATTCTTAACCACTGCGCCACCAGGGAAGCCTTATTTTTTTCTTAAGGAATGGGAAGGGCACACAATACGTCCAAGACTTCCCCAAGATTCCTAAATTTGTGTATGTGGAGGGGCTCATATCCAGGGCTAAAATTCACCCGGTAGGCACTGATATTAAATATTGGGATATTTTGCAACAGTTGATCAATAGCCATTTTCCCCCAAGCCCTCTGCTGTCCACTGCCCTGGCCTTTCCCTGGAGCCTCCTCCCTTCACTTAATTCAGCAACTAAAGGGTTAACATCTGGCAAAGCAGAAGGACCTCCAGGACATCCCAGCCAAGTGCTGATGGGTGGAGGCCATTGCCCACCAGTATTAAATATCTCAGTATCACCCGAGCTCAGCTCTACCACATCCATCGCCCAGTCTGAGGTCATTTGGCCTGTCTTTGGTGGCATTCCTGCAGAACTTCTTCAGGAGACGGCAGAAGGGCAAGGCTTTTCTGAGCTCCCGCCTCCTTGGGACCAGGTTTCCGACTGCTCTCTATCTGAGCCATGGATGGAGGTGCGCCAGAACCCTCAGGAACATCAGAGCAAACAGGCGAAACTCAACGGCCTCTTTCCCAAGTCACAAGTAGTAAACGGCAGCGGAAATCAAGAGCCGCAAGGGTATAACTGTCATTTAGTATGTAAATTTTAAAAGCGCAGTCAAAAATATCAATACCTCCCACTTAATTTATTACTATATAAAGATGGATGGTAGTGGAACGTGGCATTGATTTTTAGAGCCCTTTAAGAAAAAAAACAGCGAGGAAGAAAAGAGTCAAAGACAACTTAACACAAAATGCTGTGTCTCAAAATTAATCAGTGTGCTTTTTAAAAAAACACACACGCTTCCAAAAACACTGTACCAACAGCCTGTGTGGTTCAATCTTATTTGATTGCCTTTTCTGAAAATAAAGAAACGGCATAGGCCATTTATGTAAAGAGCCCTCTCAGAATGGATTAGATATAAAGATGGGTAAGCATTTTTACTGTATCGACAGCAAACCATTAGGCAGCTACACTCCAGCCCAGCCACTGAGAGGAAATCGAAGAAAATAGTTCCCTGGTTGGGCTGGGCAGGGCAGCCTGTCAGCTCCCGCTCTCTGACCGGCTAGGCTGTCAGCGCTCTTCCTCTCCCTGCCTGGTATAATTATGCCATCACCCTCATATTTACCAAAGCGTTAGTAGAAATAGTCATGACCACTAAATAAATAAGTGAATTCATCATCATCAGGTTTAAAACTGTTCTAGGGAGCCTGTAAATCCTGGGAAATGTGTTTGCGTCTGAAATGACGCAGAGCTCAGAACATCATCGGCCCCTGTGCGGTTAAAGGATGGGTCGCGTCTCCACTTTTGACATTTGGAGGTGTTTGCATTTATCCAGAGGGAGAAGAGGGGTGGAGAGAAAAGATGGTGAGCGAGTGAAAAGGAAAAGAAAGCAATAAAGATGTAGAGATGTATTGATTGGGCAAGCGTCTGTACCGTCAAGCCACTCATTTTGTTTTGTTTTTCGGGAACCATGGTTCTGCATCTTTGAACAGTCTCCTGATTAAAGCAAGTGAGCCTTTTTTTTTTGTAGCCTAGATGGGGGTTACGTCTCTCCACATCTCCTGGAGGGCTAAGATTTCCAAGAGAATAGGAATGCCCATGTTTTAAAGTAATAAGAATATTACCTGCCTCCTATTTCCTGAATTCCAGAGCGCACGCTCTCTCTCTCTTTCTCTCTCTCTCTCTCTCTCTCTCTCTCTCTCTCTCTCCCCCCCCCCCGCCCCCGCCCCCAGCAAACCCTGTGAACTATGGACTATCGTCTTGGGCTTTATATGGCATCTGGCAAAACATTTTTTTATAGAGATGTTCCACCAATAATCAGGCTACAAGCCAAGAGCGGTACCTCACATTCATCAGGCTAGAAATATGCACCTTTTCCAGTGCATTTTGTCAAGAGAACCCCAGTCTCCAATAAGCGCTGTTCAGCAGGGTCCACGCTATCAGGCTGATATTTCTAATTTATTGGGCTGCTTCTACTGTCTTAAGCAGGAGTGTCATTCTCTTCGTCACTTTGCTTACAAAGTAGAACTGTGGTTCAAAATGGACATCCAGTTGCTAGCTGTCTTCTTGCTGTAATTGGATTTAATTCATTATCTTTCATTTCAATAAAATCACAGGAAAACACGAGGATGAAAATGTATAGGCTAATTGCTTACGGAAATGCAAGTGCTGTCCTCCGTATAAATTCACCCCTTGCGTGAGGAAGACACAGTTGTGTCATTATCCTGGAATTTTTACAACAACATGCAATTATAGAGAGAGGCAGGTGTAATTAGCAAGTCTTTCCACAAAGCAGGTAGCATTCTTGGTTAAATATTTACAGCTGCGCAAACAGCCGGTAATAATGAGAGTTTTCTCAGCCACACGTTACAGAGCATTCAACAAATATTGTGAAAAGTGGCCATTATCAGCCCGGCAAGCACTGCTTTGCCTTCTTGCTGGTGAGAGATGCTTCTGCGCGGTTTGCAGGACGGGAATCCAGGCTGGGTCGGCAGTGCAGTTTCAACAGTGATGAAAACACGGAACTAACACCACCTCTTCCCTTGTTGCTGCGGAGAGGCGCAATTAAAGCTGCATGTTTAGAGATGACATCAGTCAGGACTCCTGCGCACAGAGAAAATGAGTCGCGTTTTTTGCCTTCTTTCTTTCCTTGTTCCCTTTTCTGTCCAAAGGAAACCCACGGCAAACTGCAAAAGGTGCGGAAAGCTGCAGGCTCACAATTTCCAAACCGCTCACCAAGGGTCAGCCTGACCTGCAGCTGTCGCACAAAATAAAATCAGCGCAGCCCCCAGTTCTGTGCAAACACCCTCTGTGGCTCTTTATTACCAAATGATATGAACTTTGACCCCCACTGAACAAAATTTAATACTTTCTCCCAAATATTTAAAAAATTCATTCTGGAGCTCGAGAGGAGTCAGGGAGTCTGCGAGCCGTAATTTGACATCTGAATTATTCTGAGGCTAATACGGAAAGCTATTCACAAGCTTATTTGGAGATGTGTCAATCAAGATATCACTTGTGCCGGGAAGATGGACGGGGGCTTAGGATTGCAGATAGCTTTCCTGGAACCACAACATAAAAGGAAGGCAAGCTCTGATGAGTATGTTACGTCTTCATTCTTGACGATGACATTTTTTTTTTTTTTTCTTGTTTGAGAGTACAACCTAGGAGATCAGTGTCCCAGGGATGTGCCTCTTTCCACACCTGTAAAAATATTTTAACGTTTATTAAAAACGATAACCATAAACCACAAACATGGTGTCGAAACTCGCCTCTGTTAATTTCAATGCGCTGATTAAGATTTTAAGCAACGCTTCTAAATTAGACTGTCAGGCCGCCGTCCTCAACGCAGGGTTGAGGTTCTGATCTCCCGCGGGATTGTTTGAGCAAGCAGCTTTTCTGTGTGGATCGCAAGCCGGGCTAGCGACGTTCAATGTTCTTTTCATTCATTTTCGATGAGATGGGGGTGATTCAATTAGCCCTGACTGTCCGTGAGATGTGGCCCAAAATAAAACGGCTGGGCTCTGATATCCTCCGCCCGAGGTATTTCTCAGCCGACACGTAACAATGTTAATTACCCATTGTTGTGATCTGAAAGACACTGGCATTTTAATTATGTAAATTCGGAACCATTTTGTTCATATGAGCGTAAATTCAGCAGACAGTGTTTTCCATAGAGGGAACTGTAATCCCTGTTTGGAATCTCGACAAACTTAACTGCAGTGCGTGTGATGTGGCAGAGAAGAGTCAACTCCATCCCGGCCTGAGCCACCTGGGGATGACTTCTTTCTCAAGAGACAAAGAATAGGACATTGTCTCCGACATTCCATTCCTCCTGGCATCCTTCTTGGGAGGCTCTGACAGCCAGCTCGCTGGGCTATGTCTGCTGATGCAGAGGGTGTCTGTAATGGATGGCTTTGCAGTAGGCAAACAAATGCCTCCAACCTCAGTACCTATGAGGGCTACACCGTAGCCAAACAGCAATTACATCAAGCACCTCCAATAGATGCTCCCAGATAAGTTGGAAACACTTCCTGGTAACTACCAAAACTGCATTTAGGAAAACGCTGCAAGCTGGAAAAATAAAATCAAGTTCTCTTTGAAGCTGTGGAGAATTCAGGAACTTTCCCATTTCCCAGGAGAACTCTTTATTCCAGAATGAGGTTCTCCATGGCTCTTCCTTCATTCGTTAATCATTCCCCTACATCATTAAAATCTATCAAATGTCCAAGAGGGAGATGGTATCCATGTGGGTGTTTATGGGAATCAAGTTGGACTTGATCTCAAGTTGGACTTGCTCTCCTGGGGTTATATGGTGGTGTATCTCAGGGCCTTGGGAAAACTAATGGGTTGGGGAGGGATCAGGTAACTCAGCTAGAAAAGAATATAAAATTTTATTATTATATTAAAATACACAGTGATATATTATGGACTAGAATTTAAATTTATTGATTTTTTTAAGATGAAATAGGGGACTTGAAAAAAAATGTTTCCCTGGAGTTTATTACCTAACCCTTGCCTGCATCATACCCCAAACCCTGGGAGGGAGGCTGGGTGAAGGATGGTTCAAGTTCTTCTCCTTTGCTTCAAAAAGGTCTGGTATGCCTTGGTCCTCAAAGAGTTTACGATCTGGTGCCTTTTTTCCTGCTTCCTAATCTGATAAAAATAGCCTCTATGCAGCAGATGCCAGTAGCACCACCCCTAACGCCGTGATTGGGACAATCAAGAACGTACCCAGAGAAGCAGCCGCATCGCACAGGGAGATCAGCTCGGTGCTTTGTGACCACCTAGAGGGGTGGGATAGGGAGGGTGGGAGGGAGACGCAAGAGGGAGGGGATATGGGGATATATGTATACGTATAGCTGATTCACTTTGTTATACAGCAGTAACTAACACAACATTGTAAAGCAATTATACGCCAATAAAGATGTTAAAAAAAAAAAGAAAACCAATTACGGATTACTAAAAGTAGTTGAATCTATGAAAGGTCCATAAATTCATAATGCAAGTGAAACAAATAATTTAACATAAAGTATTCAAAATAATAATTAAATATTTGAGAATGATACTTATGATAGGCTATTCTTATGCTGTCATTAATTTTAATAAATAGAATAGTGTTCATTGACAAAAAAGAATATACCCAGACATTGCCAAAATGTCCCCTGGGCAGCGGGGGGCGGCAGGGAGGGCAGAATCACCCTTGACTGATATGCACACCTGGTTGAGCGTAGCTAAATACGCTCTAGATGTATTTCTATGTCTTTAATTCCTGTTCCTACGTATTTCATTACCAACCACACATGTAGGTATGGACCATCTCTCAAATCTGCTTGTGCAGCTAGAACTCTCTCCCAAGCTTGGCCTTACTGATGGTCACGTAAAATCGGATCTTGGAGATCTCACAAGTGCCTCAAACTCAACACACTTGAAACTGAACCTGTGACTTCCTGGACCCTCACTCCCCACCGGCAAAGCTGCCTCTCTTTCAGGTTCCCGATCTCAGAAGCAGCACCAGAAACCTGGGAGTCATCAACTCTCCCGCCCCCCTTTATTTCAAACCATACCTCTGCTCCCCCCACCTGCACACACCCCTCCAGTCCACTCTTAAGTCCTGTTGGTTCTAACTTCTGGCTTTCTCCTGCATTCTTCCACCGCTTCCCATTTTCAGTTCCCCCACTCTCCTCCCATCCATGCCGCAGACCACGGGCTGTCCTCTTCAGCCTGCCCCGTCCCCCCCCCCCAAATCCACGTGTGCACGACAGCCACTCCAGTGACGTATTTGTAAGGATCTGGTCATGGTAACTTCCCTGCTTCTTTATGACCCTCTGGTGGTTTCCCACTGCTCTTAAAAGAAAGTCCAAATGCCCATCGTGGCTGGAGGCTGACTTGATCTGGTCCCGCCGGCCTTGCTGGACTCATGTCAAGCCATGCTCCCTGGGCTTAGGGCAGCTCACCAAGTATGGCTCACCAGCCCCTCATACATTGGTTCTGCCCACCAGGAACGCCCACCTCTCACTTAATGGACCCGCATTCATCCTTAAAGACTCAAATTGTGCTTGAATTATGTCCCTGGGTGTCATGATCCTCCCCTCCACCCCCTCACCACCACTGTGAGGTACTTTTTTTTTTTTTTTTTTTTTTTTTT
>NW_020838019.1:7150031-7232914 GCF_003676395.1 Aethalodelphis obliquidens | reverse complement strand
TTTTTTTTTTTTTTTTTTTTTTTTTTGCGTTACGCGGGCCTCTCACTGCTGTGGCCTCTCCCGTTGCAGAGCACAGGCTCCGGACGCGCAGGCTCAGCGGCCATGGCTCACGGGCCCAGCCACTCCGTGGCATGTGGGATCTTCCCAGACCAGGGCACGAACCTGTGTCCCCTGCATCGGCAGGCGGACTCTCAACCACTGCGCCACCAGGGAAGCCCCATTGTACTATTTTGTTTGCTCATTTAATTATGGGTTTTCTCTGCTGGGCTCTGAGCTCTGTGAGGATAGAGACCGTGATCATTTCGTACACCACTGTCTACACCTGTACCCCTGTCTACACCTGCATGCATTATTCAGTATAGTAGCCACCGATCATTTGAAATGAGGCAAGTGTGAATTGAGATGGGCTGGAAGAGTAAAAGAAACACTGGATTTCAAAGATGAAGAACCAAAAAGACGTGAAAGGTATCGTGATAGTTCAGATCCATTGGGTTAAATGAAATAATAAGTTTATCGCCTGTTTCTGCTTACCTTTTTCAATGTGGCTGCTAGAAAATGTCAAATTACTGATGTGGCCCACAGCACCAGTCTAGACCCAGCACAATATAAGGTGTAGAGTAGGGGTTTGTTTTCAGCTGTCTTAATATATAGAATGAGCAAACATCCTCCAGGCAGATGATCTAAAATGCCAATCAATCAGACCTCATCGCTCTGCTACTTATAAATCCTTTGGGAGCTTCCAGAAGGAATTCAAGGGCTTCCCTGGTGGCGCAGTGGTTGAGAGTCTGCCTGCTAATGCAGGGTTCGAGCCCTGGTCTGGGAGGATCCCACATGCCACGGGAGCAACTAGGCCCATGAGCCACAACTACTGAGCCTGCGCGTCTGGAGCCTGTGCTCCGCAACAGGAGAGGCCGTGATAGTGAGAGGCCCGCGCTCCGCGATGAGGAGAGGCCCCCGCTTGCCACAACTAGAGAAAGCCCTCGCACAGCAACGAAGACCAAACACAGCAAAAATAAATAAATAAAATTTTAAAAAAAGAAGGAATTCAAGCTCCTCACCACCACCTGCGAGGTCCTTCCATACCTGGTCCTGCCCAGGCTCCAACCTCAAGTCTTACACCACACGGGACCCTCACATCTTTCTGTGCCTTCTGCCCGGGTTTACCCTTCCATCACCTCTCTGCCCAGCTCTCTCCGACTGCTCTGTAAGTTCATCTCCAGGAAGCCATCCTTGGGTCCCATGGGATAGGGAAGAAGCCCATTGTATTACAACTCATTCATTCATTCATTCACTGTGTTAGCTCCCGGGGATCAAATGGTGAGCAGGAGAGATGCTTCCTGTCCTCTGGGAGCTTACAGACCAGCTCCCCCATCAAACTCTGGGGACCATGTCTTTCATCTCTAAAGCCCCATCCCTACCCTGGAGCCTAGTATACAGCACAGGCTCGAAAAATGTTTTCATAGATAACAAAATACCGTACACCCCAGTGCTGTGGGTCTCACATGAAAGCATTCCCTGGCAGGTGTGCTCCATTCAAGCCCCAGCCTGGGGTGCTCACCTTCTTCCTTGCTGATGCCCCAGGGGAGAGGGGCCGGCTCAGTCAGGGAGTTACCGGTTAGGCCGGCATTTGCTCAGGGATTACCAGGCCCCTTCCAGAAGACGATTACCTTGTGTCCAAACCCATCAGGCGTGGGAACAGCCCTCCAAATATTTGCTGAGAGTTCCCGACCTTTACCTCCTCTCCCACAGCCCCACAGGGCGGGCACGTGAGCCATGCTTCAGGTGACCGGCAGCCCCAAGCTTGTCCCTCCCCCTTTCTCCCTGCCATCTCTTTGGTATTCAGACCAGGCCTGGCTGCAAGGGCAGTGTCTCTGCTTAGTCACTCTTCATATTAAATAGGGATGCCGGATGCTCTCCCTGTTGATCTGCTAAGACCATTCTTGCCCTGGGTGGCATCACTTTAATTTGTGCTCTTGAAGCAAACTGCTGTCATAGAAGCTCCGGCTGGGAAGATATTACTTATATTAAAGACCAGGGTGGAGGGGGCAGCCAGCTCTGACCTGCACCAGTGCAGCTCAGGAGCTCTGGGAAAGATGAGCCCATAACTGAACATCTGGAACCAGACACAGGACGTGGAGGGAGGGCCTGTGGCTTCTGGAAGTTCAAAATCCCCCCCCACTACCCCATATCAAGATGAGCCACTCCACTAGCCCAAAGACATTGTATGAAGTTCTTCACAATGTTGGGGGGCTCCCTGCAGGCAAAGCCAAGGGGCAAGGCAACAAGATCACTGCTGACCATGAGGCAAAAACAGAAGAGAAACAGGCCGGGCAGAGGCTCAGACCAACACCCCATCCTATCCGGGCAGCAGGTGAAGGGAGGGATTGAGCCGAAGGAGGAGAGAGGCTTCCCTGGTGGGGCGGGGACCTTCAGGAAGAAGACCCTGGAACTCCTGCAGCCATGGGAACCATGGGTGCTGAGACAGAACCATGGGGGCTGAGACAGAACCATGGGGGCTGAGACAGAACCATGGGGGCTGAGACAGAACCATGGGTGCTTAGACAGAACCATGGGGGCTGAGACAGAACCATGGGGGCTGAGACAGAGCTGCCCAAAACATACAGGAAGCCCAGTTAAACGTGGATTTCAGAGAAACTACACACCATTTTTTAACAACTTTTTTGCGACACTTTCATATATAAAAATTGTATATATCTCTAGCAGATACACGCTACTATATATATAAAAAAATAGATAAACAAGGTCCTACTCTATAGCACAGGGAACTATAATCAATACCTTGTAATAACCTATAATGGAAAAGAATATGAAAAAGAATATATATACATATATATGTGTAATTGAATCACTTTGCTGTACACCGGAAACTAACACAACATCGTAAATCAGCTATACTTCAATTTTAAAATTAAAAATAAATAAATAGCCAAAAATTGTATATATCTAAGATGTACAATTTGATGTTTTGATATATGTAGGTATTGTGAAAAGATCACCACAGTCAAGCTAAATAATATATCTATCACCTCACGGAGTTACCATTTGTGTGTGTGTTGAGAGGATTTAAATTAAAATCTATCCTCTTAGCAAATTTCAACTATACAATACAATATTGTTAACTATCATCATCACACTGTACATTAGATCCCCAGGACTCAGTCAGCTTGCATAAAGATGACTCAGTCATCATGTCCTTTGGCCCAAAGAAAATGGTGGCCTAACCATACAGTGGAATATTATTCAGCCTTAAAAAAGAAGAAAATTCTGCCGCACATGACAACGTAAATGAACCTAGAGGGCATTATGCTAAGTGAAGTGAGCCAGACCTAGAAAGACAAATGCTGCGTGATCCCACTTACATGTGGAACTTTCAACAGTGAGACTCATAGAAGCAGAGGGTAGAAGGGTGGTTGCCAGGAGTGTGGGTGGAGAGTGGAGGGGTAGAAACGAGGAGGCCTTGGTCAAAAGGCACATCATTTTTTCTTATTGTGGTAGAATATGCATAACACAAAATTTATCATTTTAACCACGTTAAAGTATAAAATTCAGTGACGTTAAGTGCATTCACATTGCTGTGCAACCATCACCTGTTTCTAGTGTTGGGACTTTTTCATCGCCCCAAACAGTAACCCATTAAGCAGTCATTCCCCAGTGTCCCCTCCCCTCACCCCAGGCCCTTGGCGAGCACTCATGTGCCTTCTGTCTCTATGGATTTACCAATTCTGGAGCTTTTGTGTAAATGGAAACATACAATATGTGGTCTCTGCATCTGGCTTCTTTTCCTAGCATAATATTTTCAAGTGTCATCCATACTATAGGACATATCACTCCTTCATTCCTTGTTACGGTTAAGTAATATTCCATGGTATAGATAGACCACGTTTTGTTTATCCGTCATCCACTGATGGACATTGAAGGTGTTCCCGCCTTCTGGCTGTTGCACATAGAGCTGCTATGAACATTTCTGTCTACATTTTTGACTGAACCCCTGTCTTCAATATTTCTGAGTATATATCTCTGAATGGAACTGTTAGGTCTTATGAAAACTGCGTGTTTAACGTGCTCAGGAACTGCTCACAATTCCCGCAAGGGCTGCACCATCTGACATTCCCACCAGCCATGTACCGGGGCTCCAGTAATCCTGTGGGGTGCAGCTGGATGGAGAAGGCTCTAAAGGGATGCATGTCAAACATACAGAGCAGGAGTGAGGTCAATATGACCTGCAGCTGTGCTGACCACGGGGCATGAAGGAGAAAGCAGTGGCAAGGATGATGCCTGGTTTCTGGGTGGAGAGTGGTACCATTTGCTGAGGTGCACGTGCTGAAAGGGACCATGTTTATGCGTCGACCATGAGTTCAGTTTAGGGCACATTAATATTTTCAGAGTACTCACCCTGTTTTAAGCACTGTTTCCCAGCGCTTACCTCTATTATTTTATTTAATCATCACCAAACCTTCCAAGTGAAGCTAAGAGAGGATCCGTAACTGGCCCAGGGTCACACAGCTGGAGAAGTGGAGTGGGCAGGATTTGAGGGCAGGCCTCCCGGACGCAAGGTGTGTGATGCTGACCACGGCACCCTGCTGCCCTCTGAGCCACCTGCCTCGTAGAAAACCCCGATTGTCTCCACCCCAGATGGTGTCACATGCAATTCTCACTCTCAACCCTAAGAGAGATATCAACTTCCATCTGTGTTGTTTATACACTCATGAATTATTTCAAGATTTACCAACCCCCCAAAAAAAGTGTTTTATTTTTATAATTAGGGAAAGGATAGACTTTTTTTTAAAGGGGGGAAAAATAAAACCAAACAGGCACAGATGCAGGGGAGGCCCAGGGGCCACAGGACTTCTGTTAAATGAAAGACCCTAAAGTAGGTAGCATCATTCTGGATAGAGAAAGGCTGAGAACAGACGGGATCAAAGGATGAAACATCCAGAAGCACGTATCTGGGTGAATGTCGAGTAACCCTGCTCGCCGGGACCACAGGAGGGGCCCCCGAGGCTGGAAGAGGTTGTTTCCGGACAAGTCAAAGCAAGCGTTACCTACATAAGATAGTGCTGTGGAGCTTTGCCATGTCCTCCCCAAACTTGTCACGTGTCTCTGCTACACCGAAAAGCAGTTGATTGTAAATGGAGCCCTGGTTATGGGGAGAACTCCAGGCAGGCACTGGGGAATAAAAGACGGTGTGTCTTGGGAGTTCCCTGGTGGCCTAGTGGCTAGGATTCCGAGCTTTCACTGCTGTGGCCTGGGTTCAATCCCTGGCTGGGGAAGTGAGATCCTGCAAGCCGCGGGGTGTGACCCCCCCCAAAAAAAGATGGTGTGTCTTGCTACCCTACTAGGCAGGCAGGCGGACCTCGCTAATGGATGGGGCCCAGACACTGGTGGTGGCCCCAAAGCAGTGTGAAGAATCCTTTTGTAGGCTCCCCACCTCAGCAGCCTGTCCCCCTTCGGCATGCACGATTGACACCTCCTCAGGGCGGTATAAAATGCTGGCAGACACAGCCATCCCCTCCTTCCCTCCCACCCCCAGGCTGGCTTCCCTGAGCCTCTTATAGAGAAACAACCGCTATCACCTTCAGAAAACCAAAAAGCCTGTTGAGGGGAAAGCAACAGAAGCCTCTCCCAGGAGGACAGACGCCAAACTCTGAGCTCTCTGAGGAGGGCGTGGTACATGAGGGAGGAACCGTCCACAGGAGAAATGAACACTCGTTCACAAGGTAGCAGACAAAGCTCCAGCGCTCCCCGGGTCCAGAGTGTGTTGGCAGAAAGAAATGAACAGGCACGAGGAGGACATGGGCCTGATTCCAAATGATAGAGCCACGCCTCAGGTGAAGCTGGGCTGCCTCAGCGAGACCCCGCGCCCTCGCCAGAGAGGCCTACATTCAGTGACTAGTAATTGCGGGGCCGGGGGGTGGTATACAGGCCCAGCACCCTCATCCCAACTCAGGACTAGTCTAGGAGCAGCTCCTGGGGGCTGTCGGAGGCCTCCACGCATGCAGCTCAGCTTCTCCCTCCGCCCAGGGCGGCCCCCTCCCTTCCCTCTGCAGGTGGCGATCCCAAGCCCACTGCTTGTCTCAGAGTCACCCTGCTCTCGGGGAACCCCACCTGCCTCAGGAATGCTGGTCCCTCTTCTTCCACCCTCCTGCTCCCTGACAGCCCCCTGTCATCTCTCAGCTCCACCGCCTCCTCCTCCAGGAAGTCCTCTGGGACTGCCCCTCTTCCCGCCTACAGTCAGGGCCCTGCCATCACTGGCTTTCCCAGCACTCGGGTATGCCCTCCTTGGGACTTTATCTCAGTTTGTGATGACTTTATTTGGTGACTGTCTGAATCTTGCATTCACATTCACAGGCCCCATGGAGACAGGAACAGTATCTGGTTTTCTCCACGCCATATCCTCAGAGCCATCCCATGCCTGGATGTATCTGTTTGATGAACAAGGTCCCTGGTAGTGACGAGGGTCAAGGCTCCAATCCAGGTGGTGTTTCTGGCCTAATGAAGAGCAAGTCCAGACTATGCCATGAGACCAAATCCCCTTTCCTGCAAAGGTCTTTCTTCAAAGGTGGGATTTCTCTTCTCATTGACGAATAGCCCTTCTACCAACCCACCTCCCCACCCACAAACGACGGGGAGACCATCACCTTTCCCCTGGGGCCAGAAGCAGGTGTCTCCCTCCAGGTATGCTGGTCCCCTTTGTCTGGCCCCCACGTCCCCATGACGCCCAGCCCTGGGCTTGGTCCCAACACGGGTACCTTGTTTTTCTTCCTTCGTACACAGGTGACGGGAGGGTAGGAAGCTGGAGGCCCCGCCAGGGCTGAGGGCTCGGCACCTCTCATAATGGGAGGTCAAACGAAATGAAAACCCACCTCCCCTGCCCCATCATCTGAATTCCTACATTGGCTATGACATGGCTAAGGGGAAAATATTGGATTTATTTTTATGAGTTAGTCATCACCCTAAGGCCCTTAAGAGGAACCGTGCGAAGTGAATCCATTCAGAAGGTCGGAAGGTCATTGCTAACTTGTAAAAATAAATCCAATATTTTTCACTCTGTCTTATTAGATTTATATGATGCAGACATCCGAGGGAGGTTTGTTTAAAAAAAAAACTGGTCATTTTCCAGTGCTACTTAGAGTGTTTCTTCCTAGCCTCAACCAAATATCCATTCCGTCTCCAGGCTTCCGCTGATCGTTTGGCTGTCTGGCAATTTCTTGACTTAAAAACAAATTTACTTTGAAATGAGTACCTGAGAGTCTTCACATCTCTCCCTTCCATCATTCCACCTCTACAGATACCAGCACCAACGTTTTCTGAGCCTAGAGTAGTCAAACATGGAGGTTGGAAATAAATGAAAATATTTGATGGGTGGTGCCCCCCATAGGTTCAAAATTTCACTGTTTATCTGCAAAAAAGGCACTAGTGTAGGATCGATGGACTCACTGCCATCACTCAGGAAACCAGCTGTGCTACCCACACGTTTCTCTCTCAAGTTCCCAGGTTGCTTCCGTCTACGCCAGCATCTCCCAGATGAGAATGAGGGGTTATCGGTCGCCCGAGGGTTTGTGGGGAAAGTCCGTCGCCCCTCCTGGATATTTGCTCAAGCTGACTCCCCTTCTCTCTCCTTCCTCACTGTCCGCACGTTTACTTTCTCTAGCAAGAGTCTGACATTTAATTATAACTGTGTTCTGCACCCAAAGCCTATTTCCCCTCTGTTTGCTAGGGCTGCCTTAACAGAGTACCACAGGCTGGGTGGCTTACACGAGGCAAATCTATTTTCTTCCAGTTCTGGAGGCTGCAAGTCCAAGGTCAAGGTGTGGGCAGGTTTAGTTTCCTCTGAGGCTTCTCTCCTTGGCTTGCAGGTGGCCGCCTTTTTGCTGTGTCCTCATGTGGTCTTGTTCTCTACGTGTGCAGGTGTCTGATATCTAAACTTCTTCTTTATAAAGATGACAGTCAGACTGGATCAGGGTCCACCTTAAAGACCTCATTTCAATTTAATCACCTCTTTAAAGGCCCTACCTCCAAATGCTGTCACATTCTAAGGTACTGGGCTTAGGGCTTCAATATATGAATGGTGGGGCGGCGGGAGGGGAGGCAGACAAAATTCAGCTCGTAACACCCTCCCAGGAGAGACACTAAGCTTTTTACCAACAAGGAGTCTCAGTCTTCAAACAGCTTTCAGGCCCCTCACTGCACTCACTCCATACGCTGAAGGGGCTTCGCAAAGACTTGAGTTAAACCTTGGCAATAAGAGAGCAATGATGCGTGAATCATATTTAAGGGACGTGACAGTCCTGTAACCATCATTCTTGTTATTTCATAGCCACGCTTCATATTTTATCTGTGTGCCCATGCCCACATACATTACCTTCTCATGGATTACCTTTCTCTAACTACAAAGCCACTTTGGACAGAAAAAGCAGGAACGGGATTGACAGTGATTTTAATCTGCCAATTACGAACGGTGGGAACCGCCATAGCCCTACGGTTTGTTATGCTTCGACTTCTTTCTTAAAGCTGAAATTTCAAATTATTGTGTGTTCTCAAGAGAAAAGCCATCCTTCTCTGCTCTGCCTTTCCAAGGCCACTTTGCTGTCCGTGATAAATACCCAAAGCCAGCCAGATTGATCCCGCTCTGCTGGACGGGTCTCCGCTACCCTGGAGAGAGTGTGAGTGATAACGTGGTCACCAACTATCTGGCCTGCCAGCCCAGGCTCTAGTCTCCCACCCCTTCTGAAGGATTCAGTGGAGAGGCGGGAGAACTCTGGTTGGGCCAGAGGGCTTGGCAGAAAGTAAGTTCTGGAATTCTCCAGTATCTGTCAACCAGCGCTTTAAATACTTATCATGGCAAGCTTCATTCACGCTCAGGAATAGGTCTTTTTTTATCAATATATTTTGTTATTGAAGTATAGTTAATTTACAATGTAGTGTTGATTTCTGCTGTATAGCGAAGTGATTCACTTATACATATATATATATATATATATATATATATATATATATACATTCTTTTTAAAATATTATTTTCCATTATGGTTTATTACAGGATATTGAATATAGTTCTCTGTGCTATACAATAGGACCTTGCTGTTTATCCATCCTACGTATAATAGCTTACATCTGCTAATCCCAACCTCCCACTCCATCCCTCCCCCAACCCCCTCCCCCTTGACAACCACCAGTCTGTTCTCTATGTCCATGAGTCTGTTTCTGTTTCACAGACAGGTTCATTTGTGTCATACTTCAGAATTCCACATACACCATAAGTGATATCATATGGTATTTGTCTTTCTCTTTCCGACTTATTTCACTTAGTATAATAATCTCTGGGTCCATCCACGTTGCCGCAAATGGCATTATTTCCTTCTTTTTTTATAGCTGATTAGTATTCCACTGTATATATGTACCACATCTTCTTTATCCATTCATCTGTTGATGGACATTTAGGTTGTCTTGGCTATTGTGAATTGTGCTGCTGTGAACATAAGGGTGCAAGTATATTTTTGAATTAGAGTTCTATCTGGATATATGCCCAGGAGTGGGATTGCTGGATCATACGGTAACTCTATTTTTCGTTTTTTGAGGAACCTCCATACTGTTTTCCACAGTGCCTGCACCAACTTACAAGGAGTAGGTCTTTATACAAGAAGAGTAAGCTGCTTTCTAACGGGTGTGATGTTAAGGGTCTTCCTGCCCCAGAATATTCACCGTGTTTCAAAATTCCACCATTAAAAGCCACTCCTTTGATTTAAGGGAAGCGTTATGCTCCACGGAACATTGGATTCATATAAATGACTATCTCGGGCTGTGCAGGGGAGGTAAGGAAGAGACTACCTTTTCTTTTACACATTGTCTTCCTAGATCCTAGCATGAGGCCTGCCACATAGGCCATTCAATCAATCTCTCTAGAATGATTGTTTAAATGGCCAGATGAGTTTGGGAAACACCAGATAAAAGCCAACATGAAGCACATTTTCTTACTCTGGACCTTCACAGAGTTGTGTGAGCGGATGTGCCTTAGGAAAGGCCAAGAGAGCGAGCTCCTTTGGAAACATGTTTATCTGGGTCTAATATCCCACAGGCAGTTAACCGCCAGATTGAGATGCTCTGGTTCTCCAGTGCTGTAGTTTTTATAGATGAAGAACGTCCTGTGCAGTGCAGAGGAAGGACACTAAGAAGCAAGTGAAGGGGCGTGAATCTGATAAAAAATGGCCTTTGGGGGCACCGAGAAGCAGTTGTGTAGACGGGGGCCCATGGAAAACCTGGAAACCTGCGGGGCCTCAAAGCCCATTTGAGGGAAATGCTGATGGAGGGCGCTGTCTCTAGTAGGCACCTGACTGAATGGGTTTCGGTTACATCAGGGGTGGGGAGAGAACACAGGGTTTCAGAGGAAGTTGATTTGACTTAAATGTCCATCAACAGATGAATGGATAAAGAAGAGGTGATATATATATACAATGGAATATTACTCGGCCATAAAAAAGAATGAAATTATGCCATTTGCAGCAACATGGGTGCAACTAGAGATTATCATACTAAGTGAAGTAAGTCAGAAAGAGAAAGACAAATACCCTATGATATCACTTATATGTGGCATCTAAAATATGACACAAATGAACCTATCTGTGAAACAGAAACAGAATCATGGACAAAGAAAACAGGCTGGTCGTTGCTGAGGGGGAGGGAGTTGGGGGAGGGATGGAGTGGGAGGTTGGGATTAGCAGATGTAAGCTACTATATATGGAATGGATAAACAGCAAGGTCCTACTGTATAGCACAGAGAACTATATTCAGTATCCTATAATAAACCATAATGGAAAAGAATATTTAAAAAAAGAATGTATATATATATATATATATATGTATCACTGAATCACTTTGCTGCACAGCAGAAATTACCACAACATTGTAAATCAACTATATACTTCAATTTAAAAATAATCAGAGGGAGTTGATTTGCATGGATTTGTCACCAGGTCCTCTGCAGATGTCTAGGGCAGGTAAATCTTCCTGGGACCGGGGAATGAGCAGGAAGTGCAGAAAGCTGAGGAGGGAGGAGAGTCAGTAGAGCAGGGAACTGGGGGCTGGCAGAGCCACAGAGGCAGGTAGGGAAGGGGAGTCGGGGCCCCAAGGAACCCTGAAGATGAGGGTCACAGTCACGCCCAAGCCTGACCCTGCTCCCCGGTGCTGTCAAATAAACACAACCTCATCATCAGGAAGCTGAAGTCCGTTCTTCTCCTTCTGGAAAAAGACAGAGAGACAGGGAGAAAGAGGCAGAGAGACAGAACAGCTCCTGTCTCTCAGAGCTTCAATTTAGCCCTCCCTTTGATGAGCGGCTGGCATGATGCGCACAAAGAACAAGGGCAATTTAAAACTCAGGAAACTCGGCTTTCAATAATTCCCCGCTAGGTTTCCGGCCGCAGAAGAGTAAATAACACAACGACTACAGACGCTGGGAGCAACATCGCCAATAACAGCTCCATGCTTATGATAACTTTCCCAATTTTCTGCAATCTCTGCCACTTCTCTCTTGACTTGGGTCTGTAACAGATTTTTTTTTTCCCCTTTATTGAACATCTGCCTTTGCGAGCCACTGTCACAAAAAGTAATAAACACATCAATCCAAAAGAAAAAGAGAGGATTGTGCAATCCAAACTACTTAACCAATCAAATGGGCAGCTGGTGGGATGAAACGGGAGGGTGAGAGCTAAGAGACCCACTTCCCAGAGAAGGTTTCTAATGATGGTACCCACCCGCGGCGGAAGATGTACCCAGACTGCACCAGGGCTGCCGAATAAGTTAACTGCAGTTTCTAACACTAATTACAGATTTCAACCTTTGTTGAGATTTCAAGCCCTGGGATTAATTTGTAAGTCTTTCATTCAGCCAAAATTTGACAGCTCTTGTTTCCCCTCTGCCTCTTCCCAAATATAAGGGAACAAGGGGAGGATTTGTCTTGGTATAAAGACTTCCTTTCCTTACAAAATAACCCCAAATAATTATACCACCCCTTTTCTTCTTAGCGGTGGATTCTGCAAACATGTACTGGAGAGGGCAATTACGATGTTCACTGCCCCTGAAGGTTTCCCTCCCCACCCAAATAACAATAAAAAGGGAAACGAAAGCATCTTATGTTTTCCAGTTATCGGCCCAGAAATAGTCAAAGATTACTTGCATACAGAACAGACGAAATCAGATCTTTCACTACTGCTTAAAAAAAAAATCTTATTACAAATTACATTTAACTCAGGTGTGTATAGTTTGCCAGTCCTTATCCAATTGTAAATTAGACCAGGGCTGCCTGTTGGGAGGGAAAAGTGGCTTTTGAAACATGTCTTATTGACTGGGTATAAATTACCTGCAGCAGATTTGTGAAGCAAATTTGAAGCAGGAGATGCCTCCAGGCAACATCGTATTGACTGTACATTGATATTCAGCTGATTTTAAGGTGAAAAATAAATATTGCTTTAGCAGCAATTTAATTAACAAATCATTGCACAAATGGTAAGAATATTGTGTTGTCTAATACAGGGATTTACGATGTTTTTTAAAACAATTATCTGATAAGTGCTTAGTTTCCCATGTAGATTAATTGTCTTTAGTAGCGCTCCAAGTCTGTGACTCGGCATAGAGTAAAGTAATGGTTATGGGCACTCTGCTCATTTTTCTTTAGACTCTGAAAGTGAGATTTTTCCTGCTCCTGAATGAAATGAAAACGCTTCTCTTCAGCCCTGGCAAAACCTGAGTTGTGCCATTTTTAGCAGAGCCCTTGTGGGATATTTGGAAGCTGGAGGGATTCGGGAGACCCCAGCTGTCAAGCCAGCTCTGGCCTCAAGTTGTCACGTGACCTTGGGCAGATCACTTCACTTCTCTCAACCCCAGTTCCTTCGTGGATTAGCTCATCCCTAAAGTGATGGTGTTCTGATAAACAACTGGCTCTTGGAGGGGGAAGGCCCCTGATTGGTAGTGTTTGCCCATTCCCATGGTGTCAATACTCCCACTGTTGCTGATGTCAAGCTACCAGCTTGACATTACTGAACACACAGTTGGGATGAGATGCCTCAAACCATCTCAGACCAGCTCCAGCTGACCACTGCCCCTAAGATCCCTTCTAGTTCAAGAATTCCATCACTTTACGAACGTAACATACATAGATGGCTCACCAGCTTTCAGAACAGGAATAAAAACAAACTTTAAATGCACATACAACAAGAAGAGAATTATATCAATAACTTTTCTAATAATTCAGCAATTATTTCAGAACCCTCCAGTATAACAGGGTTATAATAATGAATATCATTATGGTTTCTCATTAATAGGATGCCCAGAATATCCAGCTTTTCTCATTTTGTTCTGTTAGAGGGGGAAAAAACAAGACAATGGCAAAATCATCTAATACAGAGATAATGTCTGTAAGGGTTCCCAGAAATCCTCCAATGAACTGATTTTTAAAAAATATCTTCTTTCCCTTAATACCAAAGTATTATATGTGCAACAAAGAGAATACAGGTGAATTCAGGAAAGCAAAAAAAAAAAAGAAGTTTAAATCTCTGTAGTTACCTCACCCAGAGATTAACGTATCGGTATATTATTATTCAGTTATTTCTTTCTCCTCTCTCTGTCTTACACACACACACACACACACACACACACACACTTATTTATACTATTTTTACAAAAATGGGATCAAACAAGGTTTTGTGACTTTTTACTTGCTAAACAATGAAAATATTCCCATGTCATAAAATACTCCTGTTTTATTTTTAAGGACTGCATCACCAAGCTTTAATCAATCAATCCATCCTTTATTTTTGGACCTCTAGGCTGCTTCCAGTTGTATGGGTGTAAGACCACCATGTATTTGGTATAATGGACTGAATCTTTGTACAAAGTCATAATGATTGCTGATGAATGAATTTCAAGAACAGGAGATGCTGCACCTACTAATGTACTTGTAAAACAAAGATCAAACTTGTCACTGAAAGAAACCTGTTAGCGTTAACTCTGTATGAGATCAGAGAATATCCATGGTCTAGAGATAGGCCCAAATTGATTGAGTGATGTTGTATGGTTTTATTTTGTTTCTCCCACAAGGCAATGAGGAATCCATACAGTTGGTTGGTGTCATCTTGTCAGTCATATATCACTGCTCTTCATAAGGATGGCCACAGACATGGGGGAAGGGTCCAGGAGGCCAGTTCTCCATCCCTCTTCCCATTTCAGAGCAGCTGCCTCAGAAGTAAGTGGAGGAAACCTTACTTCTGTGGACAGTCCACAGAACTGTCCTTGCTTGGAGGAGAGATGGCAGGGAGAGCCAGCCTCCTGCTAATGGGCAGGGAGGGCTCTGGACACTGAAGCTCCTGCAGGCCTGAGAAAAAGGCCACCTGAAGGGCATTAAAAACCCCTCTCTCGCCATATAGACTTACTGCAAGAAATAGACAGCTTTAGGAAATTTCTGATTTCCTTTTGCAATAATATTCAAAGGACAATGAATCCAGAAACTAGAGCAAGCAGGATGAGAAAGAAACAATCTGAGGTAAGGGAAGAGTGAATGGAGAAAAAACACAATTGATTAATTAAAAACCATCATCTGAACAGCAGGTTGGATACTGAAGAAAATCAATTTAATGAGGTAAAAGACAAATTCAAGACATTTTCTTTTATACACATGGGAAAGTTTGAGAGATACCGATTTATAGTGACAGAGAAAAATGATCAAAGATGTGTTTGAAAAACTTAAAGATTGCCACTAACAGAACAAAAATGGGGTCTGTCCTAAATTTTTTTAATTAAAGGAAGAAATTAAACATTATATGCCTTTTTTTAAAGGAAGAAGAGGAAAGCAAATAAGTCTAAAAAACAAAACAAAATAATAGAAAACCAAATGTTAGTCATAATAAGTAAATAGATTAACTATTAAATACAAAACCAGATAAATGAATTAACTCTATTAAATTCAGAGACTCTCAGAGTAAAAAAAAAAAAACGCTATTTAATTAGATAATCCTAAAACAAAAGAACTCAAGAGTATTAAATAAGGATATAAAAATTTGAATAATATAATAAGGTTGATTTAATATATACATATCAAATTTTATTCCCTACAGAGGAACACCATAGTCTTTTAAATTTCCCATAGAACATTTGCAATAATTATCATTTACCTTCCAATTTTAACCATAATCAATTCAAAAAAATGTATACAGCTCCTGACAGGTGGTTTTAAGACTGAGAATCAAACCCAACAGTGATCTCCCCCTCATTCCCAAGATCCCAAAAGAATGTTTTGAAGAAATCTAAGAATAAGAAAAAAAGTGTAGCTGTCCTAGAAAACAGAAGAATGCAATTCAGTGGACTCAAGTTTTAAAGAACTTCTGGAAGCTGCAGAAATAGACTGAAAAATACTACATCCAGTGACAAAGAGCCTGCCTTGAATGGCAGGCACGGAGGAACGCTGAGAAGAATCTAGACACTCCAGGAGTCCAGGAGAAGCCCTAACACCAGAAGGGCCGGGCTCAGGATGAGGAGGACCTGAAGTGGGCAATGGGGCACTTGAACATAGTCCTCTTCAGGATTCCGATGACAATCGAGCCACTATCAGTGATGGGAAGTGTCACCGGGATGAAATCGATGTGCCCTTCCTGATCTCTGGGGCTCCCCGTGGCCCCTGGGCTCTGGCCCCTTGCCCTGTAGACAAAGTGTTGCATGATAAAGACCCACAGAAAAGTCATCAGTGTGTCATACATTTTCAAAGCATGAATTTCTCATAGTCCCCATAGGAAAAATTCAGCATCTTCATTCTCAGATTCCAAAATGCTGAGTTTAGAGATTTAAAAAAAAAAAAAATTGGAGGCATGGAGTGGGAATGGGAAGCCAAGCCATATCTCCATTTTGAAAGTGAAGCCAACCCAGTTTCCTCATTTCCTTTTTGTTGTATTTTTGTTTGTTTTTCCAGCAAAAAAAAAATCTAGGAATGATTTTTTTTTTTTTTTGCGGTACACGAGCCTCTCACTGTTGCGGCCTCTCCCGTTGAGGAGCACAGGCTCCGGACGTGCAGGCCCAGCGGCCATGGCCCACGGGCCCAGCCGCCCCGCGGCACGTGGGATCCTCCCGGGCACGATCCTTCGGGGCACGAACCTGCGTCCCCTGCATCGGCAGGCGGACTCTCAACCACTGCGCCACCAGGGAAGCCCTAGGAATGATTTTTGAGTTCTTTTCCAAATTCATACTGAATAAAAATCACATAGTCTCATGTTTCACAAAGTGCTTTGAGACATACATAATTTCATTCACCCCTCACACTAACCCTTTTAATTAGGTAGCCCAGGTATTATTATGCCCATTTAACAGATGACCAATGGGAAAACTGAGGCCCAGAGAAGTTACATGGCTTTCCCAGAGTGGTAGAGTTGACTCTTGAAACCAGAACTTCTAACTCTAAGACCAGTGTTCTTGTTCCTTCACCAATGACCATAATACCTTCACCTGACTAATAACCTTTATGAAGCAAGAGCCTTGACCACATTCATGGGAGCTGAGATGGTTCTAAAAGAGTGACCAGAACTAACAGGAGCAGCTAACACGTGAGCTTTTCTGCTGAGAGCTCGCCCTGGTCTTTGACTCATTCTTTCCAAATTAAATGGGAGTGGTGGGAGTGGCCACCGCTCCTACCCTGTCCCTTTCCAGGGAGCCTGTCTCCTGGTCCACACTCATGGGAGCCGCAGAAGATGCAATGGGCAGCCCATCACTCCAGCAGAGGCAGCCCAAGTGACTTCACTGCAAAGGGGCCTGGAAATGGGTAGTCAGGGGTCCCAGGGAGGGAGGGTGTCTGCCCTCTTAATGCAGATGAGGTCTTCAAACCTCTCCCACGAGACTTGCCCGTGGCCGAGGACAAGGCTCTCTGAACCCTGGAGCTGGCTTTTTAGTTCAAGACTTGGCACAAAGATTTATGTTCCTGGGCCGACCGTACTCACCATCCATCACGATTAGTTACAAGAAAATCTCTCTTTGTGTTTTTAAAAGCCCTTCGAGTTACATTCCATTATGCAGTTAACATATCGCAGATGGTAGGGCCATTGTTCAACCAGGGAACCATTTTTTGATCTCTGAAAAAGAGGGCAGGGAACGAGCACTTGACCTCCCCAGAGGCCCTGGAAACCCGGAGCCCAGAGTAGAGGAGAGAGAACAAAGAAGGGGGGACCCCAGCTCACTCCCGAGGACTCAGTGGTAGGGCTGAAATGAGTGGCTGAACAAAGCAGAAGGGCTTGGGTTACCGGCCTTTTTCTTGAGGGAACTTAACCTGGGTGCCCTCTGGTCTCTAGAATATCCAGTCTGTCTTCTCCTCTAAGGCAGGCACTCTCCCAGGCTGGTTCATATCTGACTCATTCAATTCATGTGGGATCGAAGTCCCTGCTGGGAACTCAGATGATGAGAAGTGAAGGGACAGTTATATGTTGTCCCCCAAACTGCTCCCTACCTCCTCCCATCACTGCTCTCAATAAATGGCCCGAGCTGCTAGCCCAGGGCTTGCGGCAGATTTTGTTCTGGTCCCAGATAGTCACTCCCCTGCTGCAGGAGGGTTCTGGGGTCCCGTTCCCCAGCTGAGACTTGCAGTGTGCCCTGTGGGAGGAGTACACAACCTGCCCTTGACACTGACTTGGCCACGTGACTTGCTTTAGCCAATAACACATGAGAGGACGTGAGGTAGGCAGAAGTTTTCCAAGCCACGTGTGTTTCTGCTTGTTTTCGTCCTCTTTTTCTAATCTATCCAGAAGATAGGCTGCTCCTTCAGGCTGGATCCTGCAATGAAATAGATGTGTTTGAAGCAGATTCAGCAGCCCACAGTGATCTTCGGTTGACATGGGACCTAAGTGAGAAATAAAACTGTTTTTAAGCTACTGAGATTCTGGGGCTGTTTGTTACCGCAGCATAACTTAGTAAAATTGGAAGATTTCAGGCCCCCAATTGAGGGGTCGTCCTTGATTACCTTCTTTCACTCAGCCTCCACATCCATCTGCACCAGGTCCTACCATCTCTACCATCAACTCTGTCTCAAAACTACCCACTTTTCTCCATCCCTACGGCCACTATCTCCATCCTTTGCTTACTGGACCACTCAGCGCTCTGCTCCCAGCTTGCATTCTAGCTCTTCTCCCATCATTTCTCCACTCAGCAGCTGGTGTGTCTTTCAAGCAGTGAAAATCAAATGATGCCTCTGTCAATATTAAACCCCTTCCAAGATTTCTCATAGTTTTTACAAGAAAAGTCTAACTCCTCGTCCTGCCCACAGGTTCCGTGGCCCAAGCTCTTCACGTCTCTCCACTGCAGCTCAGACTTCTCTGCTCTCTCTTCCTCAAACATGCCCATTCTTTTGCCATCCCCAGATCTCTGCCTGGAATGTTCTTCCCCAAATCTGGCTACTTCTCCAGGGATCAGCACAACTGTCATCTGCTCAGAGAGGTCTTCCCTGACCAACTTCCCCTCCCCCTGCCAGCTCTATCTCAGCACAAAGGTGGCTCTCATCCATTTATAATTATCTTGTTTGCTGGTGTATTTACTTTCTGTCTGCCCCCTACACTCCAGAATAGAATGTAAACCCCATGAGAGAAGGAACAATTATCTTCTCTGATGCATCCCCAGTGCCTGGCACACGGGTGCTTGACAAATATTTGTTGAATAATGTCTAAATAAATGGAATGACTTTAGTCAACCTTCTCATTGTATGGTTGAAGGAACCAGGAACCGATTCCCAGGGAGTTTGTGTCTGGCGAGGACCCCCACTGTCCCCTAGTTAGCTAATGGCATCAGCTGTAGAAGAACCCAGATCTCACGACACCATCCAATGCCAACCCCATCCAATACCAACCCCATCCAATCAACGCTTTCCTCTCTATGTCACCCCTCTTCTCCTCCTTCTGAAGCTCTTTAGTCTCCTTCCCTTCCTTGTCCCTGTGCATAACCTTCACTGAGATCAGAAACTTCTTCCCTATGTTTAATATATAGCCTTCAAGCAGCAGCTTATATCCCGATGAACTCAACCACTGACCTATTAAGAATCTGGCAAAGGAAATGGCCATGCCTCCATTCCTGTAAAAAGATGGTACTGATAACAGCTAACTTCCTTGAGCACTTGCAGGTATTAACTCATTTAATCTTCTCAACAACCTAAAGGTAGAGGCTATTATTATCTTCGTGTTTCGGTGAAGACTCAGAAGCACAGAGTGGTTACCTAACTTACCCAAGGTCACACAGCTAGTGAGTGGTGGGCCTGGGATTTGAGCAGCCTGGCTCTAGAGCCTGGGCATGTACCTACTGTGCCATCCTGGCCAGATCAGTGGCGTGTGGGGCTCTCCCAAGTCACAAAACAGCCACAGCACTGAGTGGCACCTAGCAGACCGTCAGACGGTAGCTGAAACGTAGCGAGGAGGCTGGCCCGCCACTGGGCACAGTTGCTCATTAGAAATAACTGTCTCGGCTCAACTAGCAAGCAACCAGGGATTTCACAGACTCCTGAGAAAAGTATTGATCCACTAACGACCCACCTAAATCGCTAGAAAGCCATCTGCAAACAAAACGCACTTGAGAAATCAGTTGTCACCAGCTCCGTGAACCTTCGTGGCCAGTGGGGTCAGATGGCGAGCTTCATTCCCTAATGTTGTGGCTCCCCCCCGCCCCCCACCCCTTCCTGAGCCTCTGAGCTCGCTGGTGAACAGCTTTGGGAACAGGCAGCTAACCTTTTCAGACCCTCCACCTCCCAGCTAAAAAGGAATCGAGCCCAAGGTGACCCCAGAGAGCCCCAAATCAGATTCATTTTCTCTAAGTCCTAATAAATGAGAAGGAGGCAGAGTGTTTCATCTCCCGCTTAGCAATTGTATGATCCATCCTGGGGCCGCGGCCACGAGGCTGGGGGCACGACAGATCCATCTCATTAGGCGGCGAATTCATCCTACTTTCCATGTCCATTCGAGGTGCCTTCTCAGCCCGCCCCTGCCTTGTCTCCTTGTCACTACAATCTACTCAAGGGCACATCCGCTGGCCAGGCCACAAGGAGGTGGACTTAAAGGGCCCCACTTGAAAAACACCAGGGGTCCCTCCTTGAAGGCCTTACTTTACTTATTCTCAGTACAGATCTGGAGCTCTGGCTGTGCCCGGGCTGCTGGTTGGAAGCTGGCAGAGGGACCTTAGACCCCACATGTCAGATGTCAGATGAGGAGAGCAAGTTGGCGTCCCTGAGTAGACCACGGGCATCTCCCAAATTCCAGACTGCCGCCATCTTCCCAGGACTCCTGCTGGGTCCTTCTTGCTCTGGGACAGGCTGGGTTTCCAGGTCTTAGTCGCGGCATGCATGTGGGTTCTTAGTTGCGGCATGCATGTGGGATCTAGTTCCCCGATCAGGGATCGGACCTGGGCCCCCTGCGCTGGGAGCTCGGAGTCTTACCCACTGGACCACGAGGGAAGTCCCTGTCTCTATCTATTGTTTAAGGAGTTTGAAAGCAAATAGGAATTAGTTGCTCCTCTCAAGTGAGGTGAAAGAGAGCTCTAATTGGCTATCACCCCGGCCCACAATTTATTCCCTGAACATCTTCCCTCCCTACCTTGGGAGCAGTTTCGCAGCTGTGTCCGCAGTGCAAGCCCTCCGTGTCCCCCCTCAAGAGCATTTTGAGAGCCCTGGTCAGCTCAAACAGGAAAAGATCCTTCCTTAAAATAGAGATGTGCAGTTACCATCTGAATGTTGCTCAGTCTTGTCTTGGACAGGAAATTAAAGGGGCTCTTAAAAGCCTTTGGACAGATAGGACACCAAAAACACAGGCAACCAAAGGAAAGAAATAGATAAATTGGGCTTCATCAAAATTAAAAATGTTTGTGCTTCAAAGGGCAGACTCGAGAAGGTGAAAGATAACCCACAGAACGAGAGAATATTTGTAAGTCAATATCTGATGAAGGACTAGTATCCAGAATATGTAAAGAGCACATAACTCAACAATAAAACTGGAAATAACTCAATTAAAAGGTGTGCAAAGGGTCTGAGTAGTCATTTTTCCAAAGATAATATGCAAATGGAGAATAAGTACATGAAAACATGCTCAACACCATTAGCTGTTAGGGAAAAGTAAATCAAAACCACAAGGAGATACCACTTCATATCCATTAGGACAGCTATCAAAAAAAAGACGGATGATGATAAGAGTTGGTGAAGATGTGGAGAAATTGGAACCCTCATAAACTTTTGATGGGAATATAAAATGGTGTAGCTGCTTTGGAAAGCAGTTTAGCAGTTCCTCAAAAAGTTAAACATAGCGTTAATACATGAACAGCAATTCCACTCCCGGGTATATATGCAGGACAACTTGAAACACATCCACACAAAAACTTGCACACAGATGTTCATAGCATCATTATTCATAAGAGCCCCAAAGCGGAAGCAACTAAAATATCCATGAATTAATGAATAAATAAATGAAACGTGGTCTATCTCTACAATGCAATTTTATTCAACCGTAAAAAGAATGAAGTACTGATACAAGCTACAACATGAACGAACCTTGAAAACATTATGCTAAGTGAAAGACGCCCAGAAAAGTCCACATACTTTATAATTCCACTTATGTGAAATGTCCAGTATAGGTAAATCCACAGAGACAAAAAATTGATTAGTGGTTGCCGGGGGCTGGGGAAAGGGGAGAGTGGGCATGACTTCGACCGGGTATGGGGTTTCTTTTTGGACTGATGAAAATATTCCGTTATATAGCGGTGATAGTTGCGTGACTTTGAGAGTGTACTAAAAATCACTGAATGGTACACTTTAAGAGGGTGAATTTTATGCTATGTGAATTATATCTCAATTAAAGAAAAACTCTTCGGCAGTGATTACAAGGATCAAAGTCGGACTTAACCTAGAGAAGGATGCAACTGCTAACTTGAGCAGATCCTAAGAAGGCGATGGAAGTTACTGTAAGAGCACGAGCAGGGGCATGGCCCTGGCCAGAGCTGAGTGTGGGGAAGTCTGCTGGTGGATGGAAGGGAAGGGATAGAGCGAGAGGGTCAGCCAAGCTGCCGCTGTCTTCCCAGGCTAGTGGTCCAGTCATAAACGAAACAGAATTGAGTCTTTAGAGACAAAGTAAACTCCTTCTGCTTCCACTTAATGTAAACCCCAGTGAGCTTAAGGAAGATCAACAAAGCCTTCTGTGTCCTTTAAAGCCTCAGGCACTGAGGATCCCCTGAGAGCATCAGTTTCGTCCATGACCCACACGAAAGTCTGGAAATTAAGAATCGTGGTGATCGGCCCAGTTTTGACTTTACTGGCTGTACGACCTGGGGCAAGTCATACAACTGTTTTGGATCTCAGCCTCCTTCCTTGAAAGTGAAGAAATTGGGACAGTTGATTTCCAGGGTCCTTCTAGCTCTAGAATGCCAGGATTCTGTAACAGAAGTCCCAGAGCAAGTGACACTTCTCCTGTTTCCTGACGTCTCGTTTTCTGAATTGGTCTTTGATCACGAATCATACTGTGTGATTTCCATCCTATTCCTTTTTCCTACTCAAACTGGGCTGGAGGTTTGTCCAGGACAGAGTCTTGAATCCCTCACAGGACCTGGCAGGAAGTGAAATTCTCGGTAGTTTTTCAATGAATGTCTATTGGCATTGAGTTGAAAAGTTCTTCAGGATTCAGTCTGATGACCTGGTTCATATCTCCGTGCAGTTGTGGAGAACCTGGCCACTATAGGTTGAGAATTAGGAAGTATTAGCGGGGGGGGGGTCTGAGACTGGACCCCAATATTTCTGAACTCTTGGTAGTTCCAAGAGTGGACGCTGGGACTGTCCTTTGGGGTAACCCCCACTTTTGGAGGGACCGCTTGATGGGTGAGTTTATTCATGTAGAGATTAGGAAAGACCCTCCTGTGCTGTGGGAATGGAGTCACCCAGAGACACATGCTTCAGAAAAAATGCTAAGACGTCTGCTTCTTCGTATCAAAGGCTGGCTTCATGAAGGACAGGGATTACTTCTGCAGATAATTATGGTATTAACCAATTAAAACAAAATCCTTTCCCTTGAAAGGGGTCAGCAGTGAGGCCTTGGGGCTGGACATGGGGAAAGAGAGAACCATTAGAAAGGAGCTCCTTGCCTGGGAAGAAAATCTAGCACCTACAATATGGTGGCAAAGTGGGGAGGGGTAAAGGGGAGAAGTGGCAAGTACACCCCCCTGGTGAATTTGAGAGGCTGCTGGCTTCTGGGCGCAGAGAATCCACGTTTCAGCGTCAGGTTTTCCTTCTTGGTGTTGGTCCCCGTACTTATCATCAACCTTGACTCAACCCTCGTTCACCATTGCTATGCAATCTCTGCTTTCCTATGAGGATCTACGGGGCGGATCCTTGTCTTCCTTTGTGGGCAGGACACTGAAAGAAAGTGTATTTCCCCAGGAAGGGTCTTCTTGTGGCAGGAGAATAGGCAGCCCTGAGACCTCAGGAGGTGCCCAGGAGCAAAGCAAGAGGCATCTCAGGTGGAGTGGAGGTGGGGCAGGCAAAGCAGGGGTCTACACTTAGCAGGGCTCTTACCTACAGATACTCTAGAGGAGAAGGGGTGGTGAGAAGACTGCCTATCCTGGTAGCTGTCGGTGCCACAGAAGGCAGCCCACCCTGTCCCACTCCTTAGACTCACAGGTCTGGCGAGGCCACCTCCTGTAACTGGCCTTCAAACAAAGGCAAAAGCAACCAGAGCTACTTAGGAGCAAACATGACCAGAGCTGGGCAGTCCAGCCCTTCTGCAGTCCCAGTTTCATTGGCCACAGCTCCAAGGCTGGACCTCCCACAGGTGGCAGGAAGCAGCATCCCCAGTGTCTGGGTCCCGAGGCACCCTGCTAAGGAGCCACAGTGCCCCTCTGGTTGCCACTCGGGAGCACTGCCAAAGCCAATGATGTCACAGTTGAAGATGGAATCCGACAGGCCTGGCTGGCCAGACACCCTGAGCCTGAGTCTCCGTAGTGGAGCCTTAGCTCCACTCTAAGCGCCCACCTCGGTCCTCCAAGATTCTGCACACACCCATCACTTGTCAGAGTCTGAAGACGTCTCAGAACGTTAGGAGCCCAGTTAAAGGCTTACTTCCAATAAAGATGCTGAGTTTTATAGCTGAGCTTTATGGGGTCACAGGGAAACTTCCGGATAAAGTCATATAATCGTGCTGTCACTTAAAAAGCATGGAAAAGAGTACAAAAGATATATATATATATATATACACACACACACATACCTATATATATCACTTAGCTGTATAGCAGAAAATAACACAGCATTGTAAATCAACTATATTTCAACTTAAAAAAGGGAAAAAAAGGATTGGGAACTGGGATCGACTACCGATGGGGTTTTTTTTGGTGGGCGGTGATGGAATCAGAGAGTGGTTCTAGAATAAGATAGTGATGATGGTTGCACAACATTGTAAATATACTCAAAACTACTGAATTATACACTTTAAAACGGTTTATAAGGTGAATTTTATGCTGTGTGACTTTTATCTCAATTTTTTTAAAAAAGACTAAGAAACTCAATTCTAAAAAAAAAACCAAACCAAACCCCCAATAAAGAGCACATCCAAGAGAGCCTAGCTCCGAATACAGCAAATGGAACAGCAGCACAAGGACTGGATGGAGTCATGACGCAGGATGTGGTTTGTGGGGACGAGGCATCCTTTTTGTGAGGCATTCTTGTCTGTGTGATTTCTGGGGTGCCTCAAACATCTCCCTCACTGAATTCTGTACTTGTGCTTTCATCAATGTATTTCTCTGGGTGAACCCCTTGCTGTGTTTAAACAACAAATACTCCCGGGAGGTCTCACTCTCACTCTCTTCTTAGTATGAATGAGTACTTTGGTGGGGAAGAGGGATTGTCAGAAGGGGCATTCGGAAAGAGGCAAAAAACACAGGAAGAATAGGGATAAAAGACCGAATTCAGCCGTCTCAGAGTTTTGCTAAGGGCTGCTTTCATATCTAGAGCCAAGCTGAATGCATTTTTTTCCCATCTGTAGGGACCACAGCTATGGCTTCATTCTCCTGTGGCAAGGAATGAGTCAAAAAGAAATTGGGACCACAGCGAGATACCACTTTGTATCCATTAGGATGGCTAATATAAAAACCAAAAACAAAAAAATAGAAAACGATGTGTCGGCACGGATGTGGAAGAATTGGCATCCTGCTCGTTGCTGGTGGGAATGTAAAATTGCGCAGCTGCTATGCAAAACAGTACGGCGAGTCCTCAAAGAGTTAGAAACAGAACTACAATATGACCCAGCAATTCCACTTAAGGATATATACTCAAAAGGATTGAAAGCAGGGACTGGAACAGATATGTCCATCAATGGAGGAGTGGATAAACAAAATATTATTCAGCCTTAGAAAGGAAGGAAATTCTGATACAAGCTACAACATGGATGAACCTTGAGGACATCATACTAAGTGAAATAAGCCAGGCACAAAAAGACAAATACTATATGATTCCGCTTATATGAGATACTTAGAATAGTTGAATTCATAGAGACAGAAAGTAGAACAGTGGTTATCAAAGCCTAGGGGATGGGGGAGGATAGGGGGTTATTGCTTGATGGGTACAAAGTTTCAGTATAAGAAGATTTAAAAATTCTGAAGATGGACAGTAGGGATGGTTGTACATCAATGTGAATGTACTTAATGCTACAGAACTGTACACTTAAAAATAGTTAAACTGGTAAATTTTATGTTATGTGTGCTTTGCTACAAAAATTTTTTTCTAAAAAGGAAAGAAAAGGAATTCAGTGACTGAAAAGTAAGCTTCCCTTCCCTTTCCTCTAGGAATAGAGTTACGATCAGAATTCAGATGAGAGCAGAAGGTGTGTCAGTTGGGATAGGCTAGGTTATGCTAGGTAACAAACACACCCTAAATTTCTCATTCATGCTACACATCCATCATGGGTTATCAGGGGGCCTCTGCTCATCCTAATTCAGGGACTCTAGTTGACACAGCAGCACATGCCGGAGGGAAAAGGATGTCCGAAGGGCCTTGCTTCATATGTGTGAACATACTCGAGATGATTCACCTTTAAAAATTAGAATTTAGAATTTTAAAAAAGATGAATTTTCAGATCAGTTTAGGAATCACTGATTGTCTATTGACTGGTTATTAAGGCAAGTGGACACACTGGCGGGGAGGGGACAAAGAGCCAGAACTTTTTCTCACATCATTCACCAAAATAGATGTTAGATGAATTAAAGATTTGAAGATAAAAACATAAAACAAAACAAAACAAAGCACCAGCAGAAAACAAAGAGTAATTTGTGACAGGGAGAGCTTATAGGACAGAAACAAAAAAGAATAAAGGAAAATATGAACAGATTTGACTATATTAAAAATCCAAATGTTCATATATGATAAAATACATCGTATACGATAAAAGATACCATTAACAACATTAAAAGACACATGATAGACCAGAAGACAATATTTGTGACATATACAAGAGAGGGGTAATATCCAAAATATACAAAGAAATCTATTAAAAAGGACTGATTTTTTTTTTAATGGCAAAGGATAGGAAAAGGCAATCTCAGAAGAAGAAATTGAAATGACCGGTTTGCATATAACGCATGCTAAAAATACCCTTCCTTAACCCTCCCTTTTCTTCTTTTCTAATACAGATTATTTGAAAGAGAAAAATGGTCTACCCACAGTGTCCACTGTGTCTTCACTCTTAAATCCATTGCAATCAATCTCCACTGAAACCTCTCTGGCAAAAGTACCAGTGGGATCTGTTTGGTTCCTTGAAGGACCAGGTGTATTTGGGAAACAGGAAGCACCATTCCTTTGGAACCAGAGGCTTGGCGGGACTCGGGGAGGAGAGGAGTTGGGTGCAGAGATGGGAGATGAGACTTGAAGCGTGTTTTGGTACCCAATAGGGCTGGGTCACAAGTGTTTATTCTTTTAGAGGAAGCTGGTTCTGGCCACTGCTGTGGATAACAGACTAAAAGGGCCAAAACTGGAAGAGAGACCCCTGGGAAAGCTGCTGCCATCGTCCCAGGGGAAATAGCAAGGAGCAGAAATAAGGGGTCAGCAAATAGAGAAAGACAAGGCTGTCTTGTCTGAGGCTGTCGTGAGGCTGAGGACTCATTAAATGGAGGGATGGAGAGTATGCAGTGAGGACCGAGAAAGAGCTGAGGACAAGCCCCGAGGAGTGCTTCAGAGCAGCGTGGCCAAGTCACAGAGAGAGAGACGAGACAGAGAGAGAGAGAGAGAGAGAGAGAGAGAGAGGGGGAGAGAGAGAGAGAGAGAGAGAGAGAGACTCCAGGCCTGAGGGCACCTTTCAGAGACACTTATTCATTCACAAGGCCTTCCTATTAACCTCTAGATTGTTTTTAGGTTTTAAGAAAGACCAAGAAAAGCAAAGCATTAATCACTAAGGAGTAGTATGGTTTTTCCAAAGGGTCTGTCTGCCAATACGCTACAATAAATGAAAATCTAGACGCCTAAAAAACATTATTTGGGAAGATGTTTGGCCAAAAAAGAAATCCAAATTAACTATCTGATGTCCTATATAGTAAGTCTTTAAATATTTTATAGGATCCCTCTTCCTTCAAACATAATCTTTATAAGCCAGCCGTCTACTCCGCTCCTATCCTCTGTAGGAAGCAGTTGATCAGAGATCACAGCCTGTCTTTTCTGCAGCCTGAGTCCGGTTAATTGTGGATTTGATTCAAATGATAGAAGTGTTGGCAGAATGAGTCCATCTTCACCGCATTGATCCCCTCCCTCCACCCCCATACCAGCTGGGAGCCCTCCTGAAAGAACAATAGATTTATACTATGAGCAAAACAAAGGAGTCGGGAATGAAAAGCTCTTGGAAATAAGTAGGTCAAGACACAATCAATTTTCAAATCTAAAATTATGTTTGAAAAATGTACCTTTAATACTGGAGTCGGCTTCGGCCCTGTGGGGCAAAGCATGTAAAGTTTAAAGTTCCTGAGTGGCTGCTTTATCAGGTAGCCTGAAGTTTACCCTGGAGGTTAAGCAATAAAATGGAAACAAAAATAATTTAACAGTTTTGCAGTTAGTTTAACCCACCAACGGCTTCTTAAATGGCATTCACCTTCCTGGAGCTTCCCCTGCTCATAAAGCCACAAGATACATTTCAAAGCTATGAATTTGCTAAATAGAACTTCATTTCCTCTTCTTATTAGAGGTAATTAAATTTATTAGACGTCAGTAAAAGCCTTGTAAACAGAAAATATGAATGCTTATAAAAGTCTGCCCTCTCTCTGCAGCCTAATAATTAAGATGCAATGAGAAAGCAGCTAATAACAGCTCATAATTTATGACGTGTCATTCACCCCCGAATTTGAGACATATTGTGGAGGTATTACAGACTGAAATGAAAATAATACCCACCGAAACACATTATTTATTAAATACATAACCACTTAGAAAAACAAACACATCACACACAGAACCTGATATTTCTGATGGAAACAGTATATACATCATCTCCTGCTTTGGATATATTACCCATCAAGTCAAATCCTTAAATCAAAATCGCAACTTGTTTAAATGCAAACGGCCCGTGGCAGCCCAGCAAGCCCCAAATTTCCACTAGAATTTCACCTTGATGTCAGTTTTCAAAGACTGAGTCACTGTGAAGGTTTTTCATTATGATTGTTTTTAACGTTCTCGAAAGAAAAGAAATCCCCCGGCAAGCATTAGAGAGAGAGAGAAACAGGAGGAAAGACAAGGAAAAGATTCTAAGCAGAAGAGCAGGGCTCATAAATTAACAAAAACATTATCCACCCTCCAGCACAGATGAACTTAGAAGCAACTGCGGAATCGATGCCTCCACCCCAATGATGCTAACCCCAAATGGAATCTCTTTTTATTGCAATTTAATAATGTACTTTACATCTTTATCAGCAGTCTGGCTGGAGCTCGTGCTTTGAGCTCTTTGGAATAAATGGTGATGGAAATTTTAGATGCCACTTTTCATCAATGCAAAGAGGCCCTTGGTTATAAGCTACACTGTTATTTTAGGTACCGCTACGAAAGACAAAAGAAAATGCTGCTAATTAAACTATGACATGCCGTCATGAGATGCACTCTGATGTCAGAGACGTTAAAACTGAAAAAAAAAAAAAGCGTTTTAGAATTCACTCAATACAATCCATAAAACTAGATGAGGTAAAGATTAACATCAATCTTAAAACTGTTATTTTGGTTACAGTATGTGAATCATAGCTCAATAAAGCTGTTATTTTAAAATGTTATTTTGGACCCAATGCTGAAAATCCTAATACTCAATCGTATAGAAGGTGGTCAAGAAAGACCTCATGCTGAAGGTGACATTCAAAGAAGAAGGACCTAAAGAAAGTGAGGGAGCTGTGTGGGTATCTGGAAGAAGAGTGTACCGGCAGAGCCAAGAGCAGGTGTAAAGTCCCTGGGGTGGGTGAGAACTTGTGCAGGGAAGCCAGAGTGAATGATGCAGAGAGAGATAACCAGGGCAGGAGTGCAGGTGGAGAGGGTCATAGGAGATGAGGTGAATGAGGTGACAGCAAAAATAAACGTTTCACGCCTAAATTTATCCAAAGGAGACATACATGTGGCCAAAAAACACATGAAAAGATGCTCAACATCACTAATTATTAGAGAAAGGCAAATCAAAACTACAGTAAGGTATCACCTCAAACTAGTCAGAATGGCCATCATCAAAAACCTTACAAAAAATAAACGCTGGAGAGGGTGTGGAGAAAAGGGATCCCTCCTACACTCTTGGCGGGAATGTAAATTGGTGCAGCCACTATGGAGAACAGTATGGAGGTTCCTTAAAAAACTAAAAACAGAACTACCATATGACCCAGCAATCCCACTACTGGGCATATGCCCTGAGCAAACCATAATTCAAAAAGAGTCATGTACCACAATGTTCATTGCAGCTCTGTTTACAAGAGCAAGGACATGGAAGCAACCTAAGTGTCCATTAACAGAGGAATGGATAAAGAAAATGTGGTACATATATACAATGGAATATTACTCAGCCATAAAAAAGAACAAAATAATGCCATTTGCAGCAACATGGAGGGGCCTAGAGATTGTCATACTGAGCGAAGTAAGTCAGACACAGAAAGATGAATATCATATGATATCGTTTATATGTGGAATCTAAAAAAAGGGTACAAATGAACTTAGTTACAAAACAGAAGTAGAGTAACAGATGTAGAAAACAAACTTATGGTTACCAGGGGAAGGTTGGGGGGGGAGGAAGGGATAAATTGGGAGATTGGGATTGACATATACATACCACTATATACAAAATAGATAACTAATAAGAACCTACTGTATAGCACAGGGAACTCTAGTCAATACTCTGCAACGGCCTATATGGGAAAAGAATCTAAAAAAAAGAGTGGATATATGTATACGTATAACGGATTCATTTTACTGTACACCTGAAACTAACACAGCATTGTAAACCAACGCTACTCCAATAAAAATTAAATTAAAAAAAGTTTCCTCCAGGGGAAAAAGGTTTCCTCCAGTTTTCTATGAAGTTGAACAAAAACTTTAAAAGAATATTCTTTAAAAATTTTTTGGGGGTGTGGGTTACTTATCAATTTCACACCAAAACCCTACCTTAGTAGCTTCTTGAATGGTTTATGAATCAGTTGACCTTAGCATCCCCGCCATCTTTACAGGTGGTCCCATCCAAAGCAGTTGACAACTTTGTACAGAGGGGACATGGTCATTAGACCACCGCCACACTACGAAGCGCTTGGACTGCTTTCAAAGGGCTGGATTCTTGAGACAGTACATTTGTTTTTTCATAAGGGATCAGAAATTGCTCTTTTATACAATAATGCTCATGGAAAACATGACCCCCTTCCCTAGTTACTCCCCAGCACTAAAGAGCAAAGTTTCTGCCTCGAAAATCTAGGTTTCTCTTTTGTGAGCAATTACTCTGAGTCTTGCACTATGCTAAAAGCTTTGTGCACTCTCTCTCTTTTGTTTAAATCTCAAACAATCCTATGTCACAGGTGCTGTTAGTAGTCTCATTTTTTTTTTTTTGGCAGTACGCGGGCCTCTTGCTGTTGTGGCGTCTCCCGTTGCGGAGCACAGGCTCTGGACGCGCAGGCTCAGCGGCCATGGCTCACGGGCCCAGCCGCTCCGCGGCCTGTGGGATCTTCCCAGACCGGGGCACAAACCCGCGTGCCCTGCATCGGCAGGCGGACTCTCAACCACTGCGCTACCAGGGAAGCCCAGTAGTCCCCTTTAACAGAAGGGAAGCTGGGGCACAGAGAGGTTAAGCAACTTGCCCGTGGTCACACAGCTCTGTGTGTGTGTGTGTGTGTGTGTGTGTGTGTGTGTGTTTGTGTGTGTGTAGTGGAGGTCTGCTGGGACTGGAATCTGGGTATGATTTCCTCCAAAGCCCAGGTATCTAACCACTCTGCTATAAAGCATTGCTCTTATGTGGCAGTGGCTGGAAGTAACTCTGGCTCCTGCCTTTACCAGATCTGGTATCTTCTATGTTTGGTGGAACCAATAACTTGGATGGAATTGAGAATGGTGCCAAGGTCAACCTGGGAAAGAGAGGTTAAGTACTCAGGCTCTGGAGCTAGACTCCCTGGGTTGGAATCCTGTCTTTGCCAGCTACAAGCTGTGTGATCTGGGGCAAGTTATTTAGCCCCTCTGTGCCTAAATTTCCTCACCTGGAAAAATGGAGTTAAACAATAGTAATTACCAGATGGGGTTGCTGTGAAAATTTTGTGAGACAGTCATGTGAAATACTTAGAACAGTGCCCGGCCCATATGGTAGTATTTTTTCTGGCCATGGGTTTCAAAGGACACAAGAGCACAGTCTAGACCCGTGTATCCCAAATATGTTTGGTTAAAAGGTCATTTCAGATTATTAGATGTGCCTGTGACCTTGTCTGAAAGTCTCATCCAATGAATGGGGAGAGGGGTCTCCTTCCAGAAGGATTCATGAGGACATGGCAGCAATACCCAAGGGAAGGCAGATCCCGAGGGACGGGTGTTGTTCTAAGGTACAAGCATGAGCGACCTATGAGTTTCAAGACTGCAGTCGCATCTTATGTACAAGAAATCATTTACAGTGACAATTACTCTTGAGAGTCCCCTAGGGAGGTGGCACACTGGAAACGGGCACACTACCTTTTATTTTGTCCAGCCTGGCCAGTTTTTTAAAATCTTTTTATTTGGGAATAATTATAGATTCACAAGAAGTTACCCCCAAAATATACAGGGGGTCCTCTGTGCTCTCTAGTCAGTTTCCCGGGATTGTAACACCTTTGATAACTGTAATACAATATCAAATTGCCCTATAATATCAAAACCAGGAAACTGATATTGCTACAGTCCACAGAGTTGATTCAGATTTCAATAGTTGTGTGTGCATGTGTGTAAACAGTTCTACACAATTTTATCCTGTGTGTAGACTCATGTGACCGCCCCCCACCAACAATCAAGATACAGAACTGTCCCGTCACCACAAGTCTCCCCGTGCCGCTCTTCGATAGCCACTTCACATCCCTGACCTCGGGCAACCACCAATCTGCCTTCCACCTCTATATTTCTGTGCGTTTAAGGAGGTGATATAAGAAGTGGAATCATTTAGTTACATACATTTACAGCATATAACCATTTGAGATCGGATTTTTTCTTTTTCTTTTTTTTTTGCTCAGCATAATTCCCTGGAGATCCGTCCAAGTTGTGTGTGTATCCATAGTTTATTCCTTTTTTATTGCTTAGAAGTATTCCATGGCATGGATGTACCCAAGTTACACCCTTTGTAGTTTGTTTACAGTTTGGGGCTATTATGAATAAAGCTGCTATGAACAGTCATGTGCATTTTTTATTTTTCAGGGACAAATGATCAAGAGTATGATTGCTGGGTCATGTAGTAATTGTATGTTTCATTGTACAAAAAACTGCCCAACTGTTTTTCAGAGTGGCTGTACCATTTCACGTTCCCACCAGCAGCGGATGGTGCCGCAGCTTCTCCACATCCTTGCCGACACGTGGAGTTATCACTACTTTTAAATTTATAGCTGTTCCTGTAGGTGTGCAGTGGTTTAAATGGGCATTTCCCTGATAGCAGATGGTGTTGACTGTCTTTCCATGGGCTTGTTTGCCACCCATACGTCCTCTCTGGTGAAATGTCTGGACAGTTTTTCCTACCGTTGCTGGAACAGATCGTGGCTTGTTTCTAGAAGCCGTGAGGTACCTTCCCAAAAGAGGAAACAGGATTCTGGTCCCCCCGTCTCCCCATGCTCCAGGCTACTCACTTACTGAGTGCCATTTGGGGATGGAATCTTTATGCTGTTTGCCCTTTTGTTCGTGTGTTTGCAATGCATGGAGAATTGAATTCTTGAGTAAATGTTTATGATGTGACACCACTGTAGAGTAGCCTTATGCCCCCAGGCCAATGGGATCTGAAGTTAATCTTACCAACCCAAGTTCAGTGCCCCAAGTCCGTGTCCACTGAACTCTTCCAGTCTTCCCTCAACCTCCATTGGCCAAGGCAGTTTGTCTTTTGTGATCTCTCTCTCGCAGCTGCCCTGAGCCTGGACCCCTGTACTGAATGCTGTGCAGCTGGACCGGACCCTGACCCCACATGGAGGGCTTGTCTGCTCCTTCCTGGGGGTGCTTCTTCTGCTCTTTAATCCTAGGCAGAAACGAGGGCCCCTATAATCCCTGCTGCCACGTCCCAGCCACCAGCTCAGATGCTTGGCTATCGTGGCAGCGCCTGCTTGATCAAATGCCCCTTTGGGACACCAACTTTGCTGACCAAATTCTCCCCAGCTCCACCCCTTCTCAGCTTCATCCTCTTGCCTGCAGTTAAATCCCACCATGCTCAAGGCCAGCTCACCTAGACACAGGGCCAGAGCCATGGGAGAAGTCAGGACGTGGTAAAAAAATAGGTGTGGCTGGAACAAGGTGAGAAGTAAGATTTGGGAGATGAAGTTGGAAAGATAGCCTTGTAAGCTGTGGCCAGAAAATCTTAGGGGAAGGGGGTCTGGGGGGGATTTTAAAGCAGGGGATGATAAGGACAGATTTTTTTGCTCTAGCAAACAGCCAGCCAGCAGATGTTTATTGAGTACCTATTATGTGTCAGATAAAAGTTAGCTGGATTGATAGTTAATAAATATTAAATGCTCTGGGAGATATGAAGTGTTATTCTGAGTATTATGGAATATAATAAGATGGAAGCAAACATTGGCTCTCGTGAGCTCTGCCTTCTGCTATCTTATAGTTCAATATGGAAACCGAATTTGACAGGTGAAATAGTATTTATAAACACTCTGGTGACAGAACAAATGAAAATGACCCACAAATGAAAGTGGAGTGACTTACAAGTGACTCAGGGATTTAGGTGGCAAGAAGGGCAGCGTGACAGTAAAGACCCAGGGCATTCCTGGAGAGTTTGGACGGCAGGGGCAAAACGCAAAAGCTTTAAGGAAGTGAAAAGAACGGGACGGCACCTGGATGGAGGAGAAATCAATGAACAGCCAGGCTCACCTCGCAACTTCATTACAACGGCTGAACAAAAATGAGCGTTTGTGAATTCCTTCATAGAAACTCTAAGAGCCAGAGCCTTCTGGGTGATAAGTCAACCACAGAATAAGCAGTAGTTGTGTTTTACTGACCCTTTATAATGACACATTAGTCAACCCTGTAAGTTAGAAAGCATAGACCACCCCCCTGCTTCCCGCTACCCACCTTCAAAAAAAAAAAAATCGTAGACCAGATCACCACCTCTCCTAATGAGGCATTAGAATAATCTTAGCACTTTTACAGGGGCAGGAATGCTCGGGGGTGCTCAGAAAGATTCTCTACCTGTCCGTTCAGGGAAGATCGGGATGCAGTTCGCTCCCCTGAAGACCTGCCCTCTTTTGAGAGAAGTTGCCTGACCCTGAAAGGCAGGCAGCGGCTCCACCCTCTTGTGATGGCTTCCCCTCGTCCCCTCCCTGCATCACTCGGGCTCCTTTAATTCAGGAAGAGCCATGGGTTTTGCTCCTACCCTATTTTGTCCCTTAACGGCGTTGCCCTTGAATACTTTTTTCCACGTTGCTGTATAGAGAGTGGTCTTGGCATGAGTGTTTTGGTTGGGACACTATAATAAGATTTATCATCATCTTTCGTATGTGTTGAGTAATTACTAAGTATCAGACGTGTTGTGAATCACTTAACATGAAGGATCATAGGTGACAGAGCAGTCCTCTGAGCTAGGCTAAGGGTCGGCAAATCTTCTCTGTATAAGACCAGATAGTAAATATTTTAGCCTTTGTGTCTCTGCTACAAATACTCAGCTCTGCCCTGGGAGTGCAAAAGCAGCCATGGATAGATAATATGTAAACAAACAAGTGTAGCTGTGTTCCAGTAAAACTTTATTTATAAAAACAGGCGCTGGGCCAGATTTGGCAGTGGGCCATAATTTGCTGACTCCTGCTCTAGAATTTACTATGGTGACTTTTGCTTGACCTGCCAGTGTTTGGGATGATAAAACTTGGCCTCTGATTTTAGTATCCTGCACCATAAATTCCAATGGCTTTTTTGGGTAGTTAATATCACCAAAATTTTGTGGACCTTTGTGGCCCAAGAGAAAAAAAATTAATGGCACATAAACTGTTTCCTAGACTCACAAAATTTCTCCTTTCTGGGCTGCCACTGGAAGGGCAGGCCATTCTTGTACTTGTAAAGGAGGTGGAACCACTTTCTTCTTCCACATACTTTAGGTTTATTTGGGAGGTGGGTTTAAGAATGTTCATATTCTTCCCAAACCTCAAGATATACCAGAAACTTCAAAACCCATTTCTGTAATTCTTAAATAACTTACTTTCTCTCATCCGGGCTTTAATTGCCCCATCTGTAAAATGGGCGCAAAGTACAAAAACTTTTCTTTGGGCTACATGTCTTTGCAAATATGGTAACTATTGCTTCTTTGACTAAAATACTCTTTTATTCTCAGGCTCTGTATTAAAATAAGCAAGGGGACTGAGACCAGAAATTCTGGTTAAGAATGGGACTTTGAGGACAGAACCTCGTGCTCCTAGCACAGACTCTGGTATTTAGGAAGGAATCACTGAGTGTTTGTTAGAAGAATCCATTTTGGCTAAGGCACAGAAGGGTCAACCCACCAAGAGATGGCAATATGGCAGCCAAAGGTGGGCTCTTCCACCTTCCACTTAACATACGATGCCCCAGCCAGGATGCCCTGACACGGTCACACTTCTGTTGCTTTGTGCTGGACACAGACTTTTGCTGGCCCAAGGCCGTCAAATTCACTTCGATTTTGGCTTCAACTGGGGCTTCGTGCTTTCAGGAGAATTTCCCACACCGCCTTTCACTCGAGATCGTTGGCAGGGACGCCTCTCCCATTCTGCACGCCTCTCCCATTCTGCACGCACAGTTCACTTAGTGGGCACAAAGAAATGGGAGAAAGCTTGGGGAGAAAAAAAGAAAAAAACCCAACCCAACCCAGTCTAAACCTTGGGAAATCTACCGGGGTCTGCATCTCTTTAAAAACTATACACAGACATTTCTGGTCGAAGTGAAACCATGCTTTTTGCAGAGGACTGGAGACAGTAAATGAAGCCTTAGTCATACACAGTTAGTTTCAAACTTACGTTGCCGCTCACAGGGAGAAATCAATGTACAGTATATTAAAACAATCACCGCGGCCTTTAAATGATCCAATAGCTTAGCTTTGAATGCATTCAAGCTAATGGGGGCTTTAATGGCTTCTGACAGATCATTCCATTGATCAAGAGGCATGTATGAAATACGCTGCCTACTAAACTCTGTTTTGATTTCGAGAAAAGAAAACTAAACGTCCATGGTAAACAGGGCTTGATTGTTCAGTGTTCACTGAGAGCCCTCTCAGCCTGACCCTGGTCGGGAGCAGAGGAGGGAAGGACAATGGGAATCCTATATACCTGGCTTGCTTCTTTCCTGACTCTAATCAAGGCGTAATCAACTGGAAATCTCTGTCTGAAGAGCTGGGGGCAGGGGCGGGAGGGTGACCAGAGGTACTGTTTTCTGTGTTGGATGAGTTACGATCAGGAGTTTGAGTTGCCCTGAGAAATTGACTCAGCCCTTTCAGGGCTCCGGGGTTGGTAGGTTAACTGCGCTTGCTCCAAAGTGAAAAACTGAATACACTGTTTGAAAGGATAAAAAGCGCTTTCAGTTAGGGAAGGCAGATTTGCAAGGAAAAAATGAAAGTCTGCTCCCTGCATCCGTGCGTCCCGAGGCCCCAAGGTTACTTGAGCAAGGGCTGAACACTCCCTGACTCAGGAAAGGTGTTTTCGCGGGGTGCGTGGTGTCTGAAAAAATTTTAGAAGAGGCCTTAACAATACTCTTTGAGACTATTCTTGTGGAAGAGCAGCGACACTCTGGCCCAAAAGGGAGCCGTAGGTCACTAAGTGTCAGACTGGCCTTGCCTGACCAGAAGTGATAAACGGACGCAAACTCTTCCATTACGCACCCAAATGAAACTGGTTTCACAAAATAAATAATAATAACCCTCCTTCCTTGGATTTGCCTAGGGCTTTGGTGTTTACAAAGTCCTTCCAAATGTTGTCCCTGTCCGGAGAGGTGCTGGCTTCACAGCGCCCGTATTTCCTGTCAGTTTCATGCAGCTTGCAGACCCTCTCTCTCGTGTCTCGGACGCTGGGAAGGGCAAGCAAGGGTACCTTTGAAAGTGGCATCACTAAAGGCTAGCTCATCTGTGGCCTCTGTTTAATCTTTAATATGAGTGGGGAGCAGCTTCCTGTGGCAGTCACTAACCTAGTGGGTTGGGATTACTCTGAGCACACAGGGTCCGGAACCACTGGGCTTTTCCTAAACTTCCGGTAGAATGGCCTTGACCTTTCGGTCCCCATCTGTGGGGCACAGTGCTGTCCTAAGCCTGCACTTCCCATCTCTCAGCAGGAAGCCTCAGCACTTTACCAGATTAAAAACAACGGGAAAACCCTCACGCTAGAAGCGCTTATTTGTACTGGTGCCATGTTTAGTCAGTAGCTTTTGTAAAATTGATGAATTTTGTCTAAAGGCAAGTGCAGACAGGCAAACAGATCTGTATCTGCTGTTATCCATTTAGCTTGACACACATGTGCGGGGGAACTACTTTACCTCGATTCTTTCAGGACTGATGAAAAGAAAATGCAAGCAAAGTCACAAACTGCATCATTGGAAAAGAATCACTGAATCGGATGCTGGGAGTTAATTAATGCTTCCCTCCCCTGCAAATAGACTGACCCTGGTACTTAGACATTCAGAGTCAATAAACAATTGTTGAACACAGATCATCCATTAAAAGGTGACGGCAAGAATTTTTAAAGCAAATCTAAAATTGCAAACGGTGACCTAATCCTGTTGTAGTAATGGGGAGTATGAAGGAATCATTTTTCAGAGTATCTCATTTATAAAAAGGTCCACGCCATCTGCCGAGAGACAAATGGAAGCTGTGAGAAGCAAATGGGATAGAATGGGATGGTAACATATTGTTCTGGTACTAAGTAGGAGACACAATGTGAATCATCGCGGTGAGAGAACAGTCCAACGAGCTAGGCGTTACAGAAACAAAGACTGAATCACAGAGAGGTCAAGTGATTTGCCCGGGTAATGAAGCTACAACTGTTATCACAGGAAACTGGGATAATAATCATTAGAGCTGGTATGTCACTGAAGACCGGTATATGCCAGGCACAGCTGGAGGCATTTTACGCACACATCAACTATTTAACCTTCACGACGACCTTAGGTGGTAGACACACTATTATCCCCGTTTTGCAGACAAGAAAACAAAGGCTTGAAAGGGAGGCTGGCCTTAGGATCACACACAGAACCAGGACTCTGCAACCAAAAGCTTCTCCTGCCACCCAGGAATCAGAAGATTCTGAAAACCTGATCAATGGTGATGGGAAAGGTAGAGCAGGGGTGCCGCAGGGACTAGTTTTCAATCGTGGGAGGAGGATTTGGGCCTGATACCTGGAAGATCAATCGATCGATTGTGTTGCCTTGACAGGGTACTGGGAGAAAGGAAGGGGCACTGTCCCGTGAGAACAGGGGCTGATGGGATGAAGGATGGTGGGGCAGCCCTGTTCAGGAGCCAGGCTGGGGTGAGGTCTGGTCCTTCCAAGCTGCAGCACAGGGTCTGGGGGCGCTCACCCTTTCTCCTTGTTAATAAGGGAGAAATGAGAAACAGACCCTTTGGACCTTTCCTGGAGTTCCCCGGCAGACTGGGAATCTACTGGGGTCGCTTGGGTAAGTGAGAGAGCCAGGTGTATCCCTTTTCCTGACAATCCCTGGAATCGGCTCCCCAAAAGCACCAGCAGCCATGGACACCCTGGCCATCATGCCGGAAATCATCCCTGGCCGCCTCTCTGGCCTCTCCCCTTCCCTGGCCCAGCCTCTCAAAGCTGCCGGGCTCTCCCTGCAGCCGCAATCACTACAACACTCTTGGGCCTTCCCTCCCCCTTTATGGTTGTCAAATTGATTTCACCACCGAGATACCTATGGCTCCCAATGAAACTTAATTAAAAATACCATTTAATCACAAAGTAACAAAGGCAAACTGGATAAACAGCGTTACCACTTCAGTGCATTTTAATCTGCGCTGCTCCTATCCTTCTCAATCTGTTTGGATGAGAATTGCCTTTTCAAATAAGAATCCCCGTCTTCCATGGGCTTGCCTCTGACAGATGTCCAAAATAAACAGTATTTAGCGTGGCATCGATCCAAATGTATGCAATTTGCCCAGTGGTAAAATCAGCCTTAACTAGAGCAGGGAAAAAAAAAAAAGTTGCATTCGAAAATACCTTCCCTCGAAACACACACACAAAAACCTACTGAATGTGGAGTGTCCGTTCAATAGGGTCAATGGAATCTCATTTCTAGCATCCCTCGATTGGTTTAGTGACGGATTTGGAAGCTTATTACTAAAATTGTGTCCCGAGCGATGCCATGACCCCACCCTCTCTTCTGTCTAGTGAACTCCCCTGGGCCGAGGCTGCCTGTGAAAGCAGGTGGGGTGGGTGCAGAGCTGTGGGGAAGCAAAAGGAGGAGGGGGTACCACCTCATGCACTCAGAGGGTCTGGCGGGACATCTTCCCCATCTCAAGATCTGGCCCGAGGATGCGGGAAACTCCCAGTTAGAAAGCAGTGCCTTTGGACTGAGACCCTTTGGAATCCAGACAGCAGCCAGAGCGATCATCTAAAAGCAAAAGAATCTCACATCAAGTTACTCCCACCCCTCCCCCATAGAGCCCTCGTGTTTCTTGGGGTGCTTGACATCAAATCCAAAGGCAGGTCCTCCTCCTCTCCAGCTGCATCTCCCTCACTCTCCCCTGTTTCTCTACTTCGGCCATAGTGGTCCTTTTTCTTCCTTGAACATCCCGCTCTAAGCACCTTCCAGCCTCGGGCCGTTGTCCCCCACTGTTGCCTTTCCTGGGAAGCTCTTCCCCCGTTACCCTCATTCCCTGACCTCCTAATCCAAGCCACCCTTCCTCAGTCCCCAGGTACACTCCGCGTACCGCAAAAAAAAAAAAAAAGAAGGGTTTGTGGGAGGGGAAGTCAGTAGCATCTTAGTGCAAAGGGATCTACCTCCTCAGATTACTTTTCTGAAGATAGCTGGGACTGAGGGATGCGGAAGCCTTACAGGAAGCAGTGGGGACCGCTGACTCAAGGTGGTCCCAGGGGCAAAGCTTCCCTCTCCTCCACCATACACATGGCCCGTGTCCCAGGGAAAGTCCTTTACCAGTTCACAGGGGAGGAGCAGGAACTGGGCTGTCAGCAACCCCAGCAGCCCCTTTTTTTTGTTTGTTTTTGCGGTACATGGGCCTCTCACTGTTGTGGCCTCTCCTGTTGCGGAGCACAGGCTCTGGACGCCCAGGCTCAGCGGCCATGGCTCACGGGCCCAGCCGCTCCGCGGCGTGTGGGATCTTCCCGGACCGGGGCATGAACCCGTGTCCCCTGCATCGGCAGGCGGACCCTCAACCACTGCGCCACCAGGGAAGCCCCCCTTTTTGTAAATCATCTCTTGCCCTTCCTCCTTCTACCCACCTGAAACTTCCTCAGAGAGTGTATGTAACCCTTAAACACGATGAGCTCATGCTTAGTGAAAGCCACCAGTTCTTCCGAGCAAACGTGATCTCACCTTTCGGATTCACTCCTGGAAGTGGCTTCTCCAACCCCTGGCTCTTCCCCCACCTGCAGGACTCCGAGGACTCTCTCCACCTGGGCGCCCCCCAGGCCAAGGAAGCAGGCCCACCTGCTGGTGTGCAAGGAGAAAATAGCAGGACCTCTCTTGGTTTCTTATCTCATCCTTTCAGTATTTTTATTGTTTATGCATGTTTTATGATGTACATGACCTATTGGTACAAGCAGTCCACAAATATAGCTCGATAGTAATACACATATATGGGGGTAAGCACTCAACATTATTATTCATTTCTACTCTAGGGATGCAAGCAAGCAGGTCTGGAGGGTGCCGACACGAAGGCGTAACGCCAGTCAGGTTCACAATAAATGGTAATTGGGAGCAACGGGGGCCACAGAGGGTTCACGCCCTGCCTGAGAGGACGCTACCTAGCTCTTTGCCATGCCAGGATGGAGGCCTAGGGCTGCCAGATGTTCTGAATTCTGAAGAGGATGCACACATTTTTATTTTACATGAAATCTCCCGATTTTTTAATATTGGCACCTAGTGAACTATGACAAGGAAGAGACACTGGGGGGGTGAAATAGAACACTAGGCTAGATGGTCCCAAGGCTGCCCAGCCGGTGACTTCTGCGTGCCCTGCACTCCTTACCTACGTGATTTCATTTCATCTCTCCCACAACCCTGAGAGGCAGCGCTTCATCGTTCACTGACAGGGAGACTGAGGCTTAAAGACATCAGGGAATTCATCCAGTGTCTACGAAGAGTCTCAAGATGAGGAAACCCCGCCTGCTTTGTGTGACGTGAACTCCCTGGGGTTGACTCCATGTGAATGAGCCCATACCTTGAACCAGCGAGATTCTGCTGGCGGGAGAGAGCCTGGTTCTCAGCGCACCTCTCAAGGGGCAAAAAAGCTCCTCAGCTTTCCAACTACTGCAAACAACTACAAAGAAGGTGACAGGCTGGGGAGGGGGGCTAACTATTCTCATGATTTCCAGGGTCACCAAAGGTCGGGAGCCAGGCCCAAAAGGGAGAGGTGGGTTCAGGGCACCACAAGACAAAACTGGCACCAAGATTGAGGAAGGGAGGGGAAAATGCCTACAGCAGGTCACTTACTGACATATAATAATACTAATATTTACTGGGTATTTAACTATGTGTCAGATATTGTTCTAAGTCTGCAGCTAAGTTATTTCATTTCATCTTCGCCTTATGAGTTGGTGCCTATAGTATCCCCATTATACAGATGAGAAAACCAAGGCACAGTAACACACCAAAAGTCACAAGCTACTGGGCATTTAGATCCAGGCACTCGAAAACCAAAGCCCAAGTTTTAACCTCTTCATCGTCTCTCTGGTGCCCTGACATCATCAGGATGGGCACTAGGGTTCTTCAAGCCTCAATTCTACCCATCGTTATGTGCGAACGGGGGAATTATGAAACAACATGTAGTATGCTGGCTAAAATCAGGAAGCAATGTAAATAGGACTGTGTCTCTTTCATTAGATCAGGGAAACTTCCTAAAGACAGGATGTCAACTTTATTTTAATCTTCAACACTGCTCCATTCTTATGTGCAGAGTACAGGGCTCATAACCCAGGCTGTCCTAGAGAAGGGAAAGAGGCTACTCTTCAACGAGGCATTTCTCTTTTAATTTATTTCGCCTGTGGGGAGAGCAGCTACAGAGAACGGGAAAACAGAATCTCCCGCTCTCAAACTTTTGATAGAAGTGCTGTCTGGGAGGGCTTTCTACAATGATGAAAATGTTCTGTGTCCAACACAGCAGTCACTAGCCACACATGGCTACTAAGCACTTGAAATGTGGCTCGTGCAACTGAGGAACTGACTTTTTAATTACGATTAAAATGGAATTTAAATTTAAGGAGCCCCATCTACCTAGTGGCTACCATACTGAACAGCACAGCCTCTACAGGGTGTGGTGAGAAAATGGGCTAAACGTCTCTAAATTCGGTCTTCCCCTAGACGACCTGAGAGCCATCCCCTGCAGAGTCTCTGCAAAGCTTTGGGAAGGAGGAAAGTAGGTTAGGTTTTGCCACAGGCCAGGCTCACCTTGGTCGCTTCCCAGGCCTTGGGAGTGGAATGGCTCACATTAAAAATCCAAGTGGGGAACAGCCTTGGGGGTTGGAGGTTCTTGTTTAATACCAAATCACTATAACGCTGTGTCACTTTTAAACATTTTAATATTCATGGGCTCCATTCCCTAGCTGTTTCCAACTGGGACCCAGGGTCTACAATCCCAAGGCCCAGTCTACCCATAATCCCCTTGCCTAAGCCCATGACAAGGTTGGAGGAGAGAAGTCAAAGACAGCCTTTCCTCCTCCAGCTAAGACTTGTGCTCCTTCTCTAGGGTCTGGCTTCCAGAAGCAGACCCCTGAGTTCGGAAATGATATCTGTGAGATCAAACGGCAGAGGCATCGAAGGATCATCCTTTTCCCAATACGGCCGGCACTCTGGCTTCTGATCCGCGGGTAGAGTTCGGGCAATTCGGGACTGGCACCTGAAAGAGGAAGAACAGGCAGTTTACCCCTGGGAGGAAATGCCTGGAAGACCCAAACTCATGGGCAACTTGGGGCGACCTTGCCAAATGCCCCAGTGACAATCCGCTATGACGGTGGTGATGATACACAAGGGTGAGTTTGGGCGGCAGAAAGCAGGTGTGTTTATAAGAAGGAAGAATTGTTCTTTATGGTGCTGGAACTTCTTTATTTTTTCCAATGCCCAGATCTGTATTACCTCTAATGGCTTTGTAGAAGCCAATCATCGGGGAAATTCAGTTACTCTGCCTTTAAAATGGTGAATTATTTTTTCATTATCTCGACTGTTATTTAAAGTGTGTGATTAAGCCATTATCAGATTTAACTGTTTGAGGGATTTCCATGTATTACTAGATTACTGGGAAAGATTAAATTGAATTTACTGCATTAAAACGTCCAAGAATAGATTAAACAATATTACAGACCGGGATTGACTTTGGAGATCCCAGAGATTTACAAGTGTCCCAGCCTGCTGTGCTCAGAAAAAGGCACTCCAAGGAGAGACCGATTTATAAGGATATATGCAAATAGAGGTTAATAATCATTTCCACTGATGAATAGGTGGAGAAAACTTCCACAAAATTAAATTAAGAGGCTAGCAAGAGTGACTCCCTAAGGAAAACACTTAAATCACGGTTTTTATTAAATGGATTATTCATCAATAGTAGAGAAATTAATTATCATACGCAACTAAATTATAGCCTCGTAGGAAAAAAGTTGGGGCGACATCATCGCACCCTGGCAGGCATCTACCTTGCCGAAAGACCACAGCTTACTGGAAATTGGTCTGGGAAAACTCAGTGGCTTTGGCTTTATGTATCTGAAAAGTGATGATCAGACAGAAGAAAACACAAATTGCAATAAGAAACGAACAGTTTCTCTACTCTCTTGGAGCACGTGGCGGTGACAGTGCATACACCAAAAAGAAATACTCTGAGTACATCTGGGAGAGCTGCGTGGTCCTTCCCCACCCCACCTGACCTTCTTGGCATTGTTCTCTAAATCAATTAAAAAGGGGTCCTACCCATCCTCTGTCTTCCGCGTAGGACTCACTATGATGAAGAGATCAAAGAATGGACCATCCTGGACCTATTTCCAAGCCTGATGGTCGAGCAGGCTCCTAACTAAAGGACATCTTCTCCTCTGGGGAATTATTAATGGTGAGGGGATCCCCATGGGAAAACATACTTCAACTTTACACCTATTTTCTCGGGTGGTTAATTGCTATCCTGGCATCCTGTGCACTCAATCCGTCGTACATTACACATAACATTCCAATATATCTTCAGCTCTCCGCATCGGGCCCTGATAATAGCGTCTGTTAACATGCACTAAGTACTATTATGTAGCACATCACTTCATAAATAATAAGATTAGCTGACCTCAGGGCCCCAAGAAGAGTAATGTGTTTAAATGTTCTCATTATTTATTTAAAACAAGAATTAAAGCAACAGAAGCTGCTTTTGACAATCCTCTTAGCATAAATATTAAACTGTTTGCACTGATAAGCCCACACAGAACTGAAGAACAGAGGCGCGTTCTGCAGAGTACTTAATAATAATAGGTGTTTGAGATGTTGCCCCTCACTGCAGTGGGTGCATCTCTGCAGTTCTAGAGACAGCCTCTAAATCACATGAAAGGGCTGGGGGAAATTAATATTCAAGGGAAGCTGCGACTAATTACAAAGGAACTCTGCAAAGCTTTTTAAATTGTTCTTTCTCTCTGCCTCAGAATCAGAGGGTAAGGCTCAATTTACCAGGTAGGGAGAGTTATTCCAAATTGAGCCTTTCCATCTCACGGCGGGTAAACGATCTGTGCACACACTACCCTGGTTGGCAGATTAAAGGGCTGTGATAAGTGCTGATCCACCTCGAATAGCATAAGGTTTGTCAAAAGTCAACAGAGATGCTTTTTCACCTGGCAGTGCGTTTTGCCCCCTTATTTTGAGAAAGTATTAAAAATGGTAACACCTGCTGCAGAAGTTCGCTTACACCTGTATTGTACAAGCTTCCCAAGCCCACCCAGTTTTCTTTTGGGTGAAGTTGCTCTGATTTTCTACTGTTCTTCCCATGGAAGGACTGGCCGGTGTGGGTACTACCTCCTTCTCATGCCGGCCCTGAGAGGCTAGGAGCTGTGCGTACCCACTGCTTCCCTCTGGGCTAGAGCTAGAACCCCTTGTTTGGTCTCTTCAGGGCCTTAATTCAGGTCTTTCAAGATCACTTTAAAACTCTTCCTTTAATGCCCAGTGCTCCTCGCCAGTTTCTCAATGGTCACGACTGCGCCCCACAGAGGGCTTGCTGTTGAGGTAATGCATTCGCCTGCAAGGAAGCACAGTCGCCCCCAGCTCAAAGCACATTGTCCAATTCAACATCATGCCGGATGGTGGGACTGAAAAAGAAAAGGCTTGAGAATGACTTGAAGGCGTATCTCCCTTTAGGTTTCCATTTCTCCTGCTCAATTCCCTCATTCTGCCTCTCTTCCATCTTAATTTCCTAAGATGGGGAAGCACAGTGGTAAAGACGTTCTCCGGACACCAGGAGCTGCTGCTTCCCTGGGGCATGACATCTTGGGCAAGCTTCTTAACCTCACCAAGCCTCAGTTTCTTACTTGTCATGTGGGAATACTGATGATGGTGATGACGATGACAGTGCATGACTTATGGGCTTGTTGTGGAGGTTAAATGGATTAACACATGAGAAGTACTTAGCACAGTGCCTGGCACATGGGGAGCCCTCAATAATTATTAAATACTATTGTTGCTATCGTTACTTCTACTACGAGTGCCAGTGACAATGGGAGATGCCAACAAGAGGGCTGCCTATTGTACCTGTGACTGTCCCCTCCCTTCAGCTAACTGACTGGGTGGCCTAGTCCACCAGTTCAGCTAACTGGACTGGGGGCAGCTCTGGAGAACCAGAAGCAGCTCTTCCTGGCTTGAAGCAGATTGAGCTTGTGGCTGAATCCCATCACAATGTGACATTCCAGGACGCCGAGGCTTATGTGTTCAAGCTGCTACAACTCTCCAGTGACAGGCGAAAATGCTCAGATTCAGAAAGACTTAGCAGTTGCTCCTGAAGACCCAGAGTTCATAACAGGTGCTGTCGCTGGACTGTCTGAGCGGCAGTTGTTTCAGGTTGACTTGGCATTTCTCGGAAATAAAGCTGGATTGTTTCTCAGCACGCATGCTCTGTAGCTCTCGCCGAATCAAGGGGCCCTGAGTTCTCTTAGGAAATGTTTCAGGAGTCCTGATGGTGGCGGACACTGGCTGTCTTGTGTCTTTTCCCAAGTTTCCCACAAAGAAGATTCTAAGTTTCCTGTGGGGAATCCGTCCCATCCCTATGCTTGGCCACGTGGTTTGAGTGAGATGGGCCCCACCTCTACAGCCAGGGAAGAGCCTTGACTGGTTTGATCTAATCAGTACATCCTACTCTCCCAGCCACAGGGAGGAGGTTAGGGGAGGCACGTGACCCTCTCCAGGGCAAGACTGAGAGAGTACATCAAAGGACTGGTCTGGGAACTAAGGGAAAAGGCTTTCTTATCACCTGGCCTGGGAACTATTAGGATATGTGATCTGGAACCACCATAGTCATTTTGCTACCACGCAGCAAGGGGCTGGGTCCTGGGTGATACGGTTTGAGTAGCTGGATTGAGTCTCACCTGAAGCTAGGTATGCCTAGACTTTTTCAGTTGCACGAGCTTGTTATTGTTTGAGTTCGGTTTTTCTGTCACTTGCGACCCAAAGAGTCCTGGCTGATATGCCGGCCATGCGTCCCACCCCTCGGTGCCCTCCTGCCTTCTACAACATCCACTGCAGTGGCCCTGCCTGCCAGGCGCATGTTGATGGTCCTCTCTCCAAACTGAGATGCTGCTGATACAGTGCAGAGATCATGTGAAAGCATGATATCCCTGGCTTTTGTTTTCGATTCCAATAATATTTCCATTGGGGACAAATTTCTACCCAGAAAACAAGAGTGCGCTGGTGTCATCCACACTGGCCTTTGTGCAAAAATAAGCCAGGGCCTCCCTGGTGGCGCAGTGGTTGAGGGTCTGCCTGCCAATGCAGGGGACATGGGTTCGTGCCCCAGTCCGGGAAGATCCCACATGCCGCGGAGCGGCTGGGCCCGTGAGCCATGGCCGCTGAGCCTGCGCGTCCGGAACCTGTGCTCTACAACGGGAGAGACCACAACGGTGAGAGGCCCGTGTACCGCAAAAAAAAAAAAAATTAAAAAAATAAAATAAAAATAAGCCAGTTTTAATGACCAGAGCTGGATGACCTTTCTAAAGAAAGTTAAAAAAATTTCCCTAAAAATTTCTTTATCAAGGATAGCAGATCATTCTGAGCCCAGACAAACAGTAAGAAACTCAGCTAAACAGTAAGGAAGCTACAGTTTCCCCTTTCAACCTTGTGCTCTCTACTTCCATCCTAAAGGGTTAACAAATAAACTCAGATCTACTCAGAAAACCCTGTTCCTTTTATGTGGCATTGCAAGGGGAGCTATGGAAAATAATATATGCTTCATCTCTCTCCCTCCCAAATTCACATTATTTCAATTCAAAGGACTCTGTAGCTACCCTCAAAACTCTTGCTACTTGGGAGTGGTTCTCCCTGAATGACCTAGTGACGTAACAGGAAGCAGTTGAAAGGTGTCACGTCGGCTGGCCTGTCAGCCGACTGTCCAGAGGTTCCCCTCCTCTCCTCTCCCAGGTGTAACTCACGCAGGGCCCCACCGCCTGCTGATTCCCCCAGGGCTACACTTACATTTGGAGGATGAGGACCGCAGCTACATTAGTGAACACTGGTCGCCATGCTGAAATTAACCACTTTAGCTAAAGTGTGTGTTAATTATGGGTATGCAAGTAGTCAATAAAAGGTTAATGCAAGAGCCAGAGAATAAATTTCTTCCCTTATTGCATCACTTCACAGACTAAATGACTAACATTATACTTTGTGTTTTTAATCAATAGGTTTTACAGTAATGTGCTGGCCATCGATTTTAAGAAAACATGTACGGTCTTCCTCCTCGTCCCTAAATTTTGCAACAAATGAAGAAGGACAGGTAACATTTCCATTACTCTTGATGAAATGATAAAGATTTGGGGAGAAATGGTTCCTGCTAAAAGATTCATTGGGATAAACAAGCGTTAAAAAAAAAAAAAAAAAAAAAAAAGTAGTGCTTCCCTGGTGGCGCAGTGGTTGAGAATCTGCCTGCTAATGCAGGGGACACGGGTTCTGAGCCCTGGTCTGGGAGGATACCACATGCCGCGGAGCAACTAGGCCCGTGAGCCACAACTACTGAGCCTGCGCGTCTGGAGCCTGTGCTCCGCAACAAGAGAGGCCGCGACAGTGAGAGGCCTGCGCACTGCGATGAAGAGTGGCCCCCGCTTGCCACAAATAGAGAAAGCCCTCGCACAGAAACCAAGTCCCAACATAGCCAAAAATAAAAATAAATAAATTTTAAAAAAAAGTACAAAAAACTAGAACTTGATGGAGAAATATTACCAAGCACAGGTCATTGAGGAGACAAAAAAAATGAACTCCTAAGAGAGAATTCTTTAATGTGAAAGAAGAGAGTAACTCCTGATTAAAATAAGTACATTCTGTTCATTGTTTAAGCGTCCCGAAGAATCTTAATATGCAGCACTGATTTATTCAATTTTCACAATAACCTGAGAGAGATGGGGAGGTAGGTATCTGAACCACATTTGACGTGAGGGCTGCCTTTCCCCAGGTTAATCCAATGGCAGGTGGGAGAGCAGGGCTGCGCAGACCCTGGACATCTGGCTGGCTGTCCTTTCCACCACATTCCATCTTTCTCATGGATTCCCATTTGGACCAAAATGGGTGCTATCCCCTGATTACTTAGCTATTCTTGCCAAACGTAGATATTCAGGAGATTCCAAACCATTTCCGGGGAAAGAAAGGAGCAAAATGCTTTTTTTTTTTCATGTTCCTGTGACAATAATTACAGCAAATGACTGACAAAACTTTCTCTTCATTCTAATGACTCTGAGGTTCTCATAGCGTAAGCATCTATCATCTATAGAAGTAAAAGATACATCTTCATCTTTTAAGAGCATAAACTACTTCTAATTATACAGTCATCCCCCAGTATTTTCAGGGGACTCGTGCCAGGACCCCCAGTTTGCATACCAAAATCCGTGGATGCTCAAATCCCTTCCAGTTGGCCCGCCGTGTCCTTGGGTTCTGCATCCACAGATACAGAGGGCTGACTATATTTATTGAAAAAAACCCCATGTATAAGGGGACCTTCTTAGTTCAAATTTACTCAAGGGTCAACTGTATTCCTGGAGTGACCCTGAGAAAAACCTCCCAACCTCTTACTTTCCTCAACTGTTACACGAAGTTCATGTTTCCCTGGTTCACTGGACTTTGTGAAGATAAAAATTAAATAATATATATAAAAATATAAAAGCCTTTTAAAATATGTAGACTACTGCACAAATGTAGCCCTTTCCTATGTGACACAAGTTCTATTTTTAAAACACAGCAGATTAGGCAACATTGGCCGGGGGCGTGTCATGCTTAAAAATAAGTGTGGAAAAAAAAGAATAAACTATGTGCAACCAGATAATGAAATATCACACAGCCCTTAAAAAGAATGCATTAAAAAAAATAAGTGTGAAAGACATCACACTTTCTTTTTAAGATTTTTTTTTTTTTGATGTGGACCATTTTAAAAGTCTTTATTGAATTTGTTACAATATTGCTTCTGTTTTTTATGTTTTGGTTTTTTGGCCACGAGGCATGTCTTAGTTCCCTGACCAGGGATCGAACCCACACTCCCTGCATTGGAAGGCGAAGTCTTAACCACTGGACCGCCAGGAAAGTCCCAAAAGACTAGAGCAATTTAGACTCACAACTTCATCAGAAAATATCCAGTCTTCTCCAAGTCAGAGTTTTTTTCTGGAATTTTCACTTACAGTGAGGAGTTGACTGTCATCCTGGTTCATGTCAAACAGAAGGCTGTTTTAGGGTATCAGCCACATCACAATACATTCCCTCAAACGGTGTAAACCAGCACCAAGGCTTAAGAGGCTTCACTCAAGTAGAAAACCCTGATGTGATATCACATCAAATCTACGTTTAACCTGCAAAACGCAACTGCCAGGACCAGCATGAAGAAAGTGGGAAATAATGATGTAAAGGGGCAGCAATCTCAATGGGCTTCTATGCTGTGGAGGGAGCTCTAGACCAATGTGGGACCTGCATGTTCTCCGTTCTTAGTTTCTCTGGGTCCAGTAAAATCGTAGCATCTTGCCACACAGAGTTATTCCAATATTTAAAAGAGAAGTATTGGGGCTTCCCTGGTGGCACAGTGGTTAAGAATCTGCCTGCTAATGCAGGGGACACGAGTTCGAGCCCTGGTCCAGGAAAATCCCACATGCCACGGAGCAACTAAGCCCGTGCGCCACCACTACTGAGCCCATGTGCTGCAACTACTGAAGCCCATGTGCCTAGAGCCTGTGCTCCGCAACAAGAAGCCCATGCACCGCAACGAAGAGTAGCCCCCGCTCGCCACAACTAGAGAAAACCCGCACGCAGCAATGAAGACACAATGCAGCCAAAAATAAGTAAATTTATATATATAAAAAAAGAAGTATTTTTTCATATAACACGGGATCTAACTCCCTAATAGTACTTTATGTACCATTTAAGGGATTCCACGAATAATTCTGACTCTCCATGATGTCTACATTAAACACCACATTTCAAATCTCACTTTGAGTAAGAGCCTACTCCATTGTACTGTTTTTCATGGTCTCACCAGACTTTGTTCCAAATAATCTGTCTTAGAGGTGAGGCGAGCATGCAGACCTGTTTATAATCATCTACCCTTGAGACTTTAAATGCTTTGAAAAGAGAAGAGTGAGTGAACGAATTTATAATTTGTCTTCTTGGACTTTGTGTTACTGCCATCATGGCTCTGTGGACAACTTGACAAAGAAAGAGCTGCCCTGTCATACGAATCACGATGGTCTACTTTAACTAAGGTGGTTGTATGAAATCAGCTTGTTTGATTTGTATAACTCAGTTTACCTACTGCAGAACCACTAAGCAGAACCAACTCCTGAGTGAGGTCCAACAAAGGACACTCTCACTTTCTCTTTCAAAGGCTTTTAACCTCTTGCCTCTGACTCACATGTTAATGTTCTCAGATCAGTAAAGTCAACACACATCAGAGTGAGGAAAAGCCACACTTTGGCCCATGGGTCAGCTCTTTTTGGGGGGGATGGGGTGGGTCAATATACCTTTTTAGCAGGTACTATTTTTTCAGCCATGACCACTCGAGAAGCTTGACTCGACTTAACTTCTGGTTATTTAAAAATCTACTTTTGGCTTCACATTTCAGGGAAGAAGGGAGAAGCCTGACAGAAGAGCTTGCTTAGCTGCTCTAAAAGCCAAATATCCCCCAAATGCTTTTGAATACCAGGATAATGCCATTCAGCCATCTGGATAACCAGCCACTTTGCAAGAAATCATTGTGCTGTTCAGTATGGATAAACCCTGCTGTCTAGATCTCAGTCAATCAATCAGCATGCTTATGGAGTACCTACTGTGAACCTATACTGTTCCCTCGTTGGGAGGAGAAGGGAGTAGCACAGAGAACAGCCCAGGCCAAGCCCAGCTGCTGCAAATAACTGTGCTCTCCACATTTGTTTGGAACTCACCATTTTCCATGTAAATAATGGTTCTCATCGCTCCTAATTCTTCTCCTCAACACCAGTATTACCTATAATTTCTCTGAAATATAATATTAATATATTATATAGCCCAGTGGCCATGAATAGCAGGGTGTCTGGTTTTGTTTAAGGAAAATGAACATTTAGAGTTCCTACTTGGGATCCAAGAAGGAATTTCCTTTGACCAGGGTTCCCTGTCCTCCTAGCATATGGAAGCAGGGCTTTGTCCCACTCCAGGTCACCGCTAATAGCTCCTCTGACCTGTGGCAAAGACTCCACCAGAGAAGAGAGGCCCCTGGGGTGAAGGGTAAGGTGATCAGATAGTACCTCCAAGGGGTCAAGAGATGAAGAGACAAGGTCACAAGACCTCCTACTGGTCTAAAAATCAGGGACACTTTTTGGTAACAGAATGGCTCATAATCATCTCTGTTCTTTCTTTCGGGGTCCAGGGGGATGCCATGCCCTTCTCCCTTCTACTGTACTATCTGCTGCCTACTTTAGGGTTTCTTCCCAACCTATGTAATTATACTGTGTAATCCTCACATCTCCTTGCCGTTCTGCCCTTATAAGTTTTCCAGAGGTTTTTGTTGCTATGGGAGATACTATAAAGCAATTCTCTCGTGCCAATGCCTCCCTGATGACATCTCCTCTCAGACCAAAGGAATAGTAATAATGCTGATAGAAACATTAAAAATAGCCCATCATATCTACTAAGTGTCAGGCACTGTATAAGTCTTCTAATTAAACGTATGTCCTCAAATGGAAAATGGAGGTCCAGAAGATTAAATAGCTTGTCCAATTCACAGCTAAAGAAAGGATAGAGTCAGGATTTGGCAAAATTGTCTGATTCCTAATCTCAAGCTGTTTGTACTGTTCCAAAATACAGACCTCAAGAGAATCAGTTTGGGTCCTGGTTATAAACAGTTTTCCAAAGGCACCTAGCCCCAAGCTAGACTCCCGGGAGGAGGGTCCTGTCCATGTGAATTTTCACACGAGACTCTTCAGACTGAGCCAGTTTGCGAAAATAGCACCATCTTAACCTACCACAAAGGACCACAAAGATGCTGAAGGTGGTATGTGGGTGGGGGGGGGGACACGTGGGTGTCTTTGGGTCCACAGAGGACTCACATTAAACTCACCTCCCTTTCAGAGGACACCAGGCTCACAGTCAGTTCTTGTAGACCTGCAACGTGGCTCCGTAAGTAGGTAACTGGTGACTTCACAAGGTCTGGCACAGAGAACAGTACTCCTGGAGTCCCTCCCCCTACTTCAGGGACTCCAGCAGGCCCGTGGAACCACTTAACATCGGAGACTGCTTGGCCCAACACGGGGGTGTAAATCCAGGAGGTAAAGAGTTGAGAACAATTTTATCCCCAGGTTCATTTGTCAGCTTGTCAGTTACATAATGAGAGTGATGAATGGGCTACCTTGACAGCTGAACATTTAGGAGCTGCTGACCTTTGATCTCTGGTCACATGATAGGGTCATCTGAAACTTGCATGACTTCTACCTGGCCAAGGGTAACAATATAAAGGTCAAATCGGCTGGACGATTATATGAATCAAGTCTGAGGCAGCTTGGTTGGGAGTTTTAAGAGAGGCCGGGTTGGGTTCCCCAGCACACAAAGCTATGGAACCACTGCAGAAAGGTGCTCAACAAAAGATATACAATTTCAAAGCAGTCTAGAGTAACTTTCCTTGCAAGGGAATAGAATGAACTCATTATTTTTAAAGGGCAACAATGAAAACAAACACTTTGGAAGAAAATATATTCTGCCAGTGCCTCTGCCGTTGGGAGGGAAGCATACAGGCATATGACTTAATGAGTAATATTAATGCTATACCTGCAACATGGCAGAAGGTCCAATTTGATGCAATTATTGGAACAAAATCCCCACTGGGTAGTATCAAGCCCTCCTTTCAGCCATAGAATACGGTCTCTCCTCCATCCTCTGTCAGCACAGTACCCCACAAAGGACCATGATTGACAAAAGATAACCCTTTCCAAATTTCGTGACTTCCCTGTTGCTTGAAACTTAAGCAAAGTTTGCACAGGACAGTCTCAAACTTCAGAAAGATTCCAGAATAACTTACAATCAGAAATTCAAGGCAGCTGTGATTTTCAGATGCACTATACCGTTTAAAAAAATGTTTCTTCTTGCAAACCTGAAGACTTTTGCTTTTTGATTACTTGGTTAAATTCCATTTACTCAGAATCAGATAACAGTAGGCACAGAGGTAATGAATACGGTTATGAAAATGAAAGCTAAGAGGCCAACGCCATCGATTTCCAGAATCCAGAAACTTCATAACCCATGAAAGAAGCAGACGTTACAGAGAAATCTGATTTACATCAAGAGCTTGTTTTCTACAAAGGATTTTCCCCTGCAAAGTCAAAGACGGATGGACAAACTTCCACTGGAGCAAAATCCATTCCTACTCTTGAGAGACGAGCAAAGCAGAGGACAGTGGCTTACCGAATAAAAGGCCAGCTGTTCTGACTTTGGAACGCTCATTTGAGTTGTAAGCTGTGAAATAAATTTGAGTCGATGGTCCTCCCATCTGCTCACCTGTCAGTCTGTTTCCACTGTGCTGCTGTTTTTAGAAATACTTCCAAGTAACCTGCTTAATTGGTTTTTGGATGCCGGGAAGCATCTCCCAAGTTTATTTTAACCTTATACAGAACACGAAGCTACTGGGCCTTTGTTTCTTTTCTCTCCTTTAAGAACATTCACTAATAGGTCAAGAGCACTTACAAAGAACACTTGGTGGAGCCGCAAACCAAAGGGGTGGGGGGCAGTCCAAATGAGGAATTAGAGAGAAAATGGTGGGTCAAAGCAGAATGTCAATTGATCAAGGGCATCCCAGTCTTCTGAAGAATTTCTGCTTTGCACCTGTTTAAAGACCGAGTCCAAGTCAAAATTCTTACAATAGTCCACAAGTCGCTTCGTGACCTACGGCTTCCCTGCCCCGGTCATCCCCCATCCTCTGGCCTCTCCTTCCACTTGTCCCATTACTCACTTTGCTCCAGTCGTATTGGCTGATTTGCTCTTCGTTGAACAGGCAAAGGTATTCCAGAGCGCTCGAATACCTGCTGTTTCTTCAGCCTTGAACACTCTTCCCCTAAGATATCCATGTGGCTCGCTCCCCTATTACTTCAGGTCACCACTTAAACATAATCCAATCAGTAAGGCCTTCCTTGACTATCTTATGTAAGATAGCAGCATCTCCCCTTCCTACCTACCCAACCCAGCACTCCCCACTCCCCATCTGCTTTTCCTGCCCCATTTTTCTCCACACACTTGATACCATCTAGGGTGTGTGTGTGTGTGTGTGTGTGTGCGTGTGTGCGTGCGCGCGCGTGTGTGTGTGTGTGTGTGTGTGTGTTAGATAAGCTCCCTGAAGGCAGGGATCTCTGATGTACTCACTGCTATATCCTCCGAGCCTAGAGTCTGCCCCATTGTAGCCACAGTAAATACGGTGCGATGCACAGATGACTGAAAGCAACTTGCGTCTGAACTTCCAACTGTACTTCCTTAAGGCAGGACTAATCTCTCTGCAATATCACCAATTTTATGATAAAGACAGTAAATGCAAAGGCACAACCAAAGGAGAAATAATAACAATATCTCATCCATGGACAAAGAGGATGAGATGGTAGGAAGAAAATTGGTCTGGGAACTCAAGCCCCAGCTCCACCACTACCCTATCCTGTGACCTTGGGCAAAACCTGGACTTTCTTGGCCATCAGTACTCAGATCTGTAAAATGAAAGGTTGGGTTAGACAACCCCTGAGGTTCTTCCCATCTTTTAAAAACTGGGATTTTACATATAAATATTATGGTTTACCTTCACATACCTTATCTCATGTGACCCTCACTACTAGGGTAGGAAATAAAGGTGCTGTCCCAGTTGGGGAGATTAGGACGTGCAGGCCTTGCTCCGGGTCACATGGCTGCTAAGACACGTAGCTGGGACTAAAACTTAGGTCATTTGCTAGTTCAGCATTTTTCTACAAAACTGCACTTCCTCTATTGGTAGAATTGGAAGTACTACCAGTCACTGTTACTCTGATCCAAAAAGCATTTTTGCAGGCAAGTTCTTATCCCCTCAAGATAACATATGTGTATCATGGACCCCTCTGGGCACTATTCCACCCTAGCCCAAGAATCCTTGGATTCTCTAAGCTGCCATTTCAAGATTAGAGATAATAAATGGCTCCATCTGCCTATGGATGTTTTATGATAGGAATAAAACTGTATTTTAGTGTAGCTCTTCGGTAGAAGGGCAAGAAGTCGAAGCAACTGTAGCATCAGGATTGCTACGCTAACAAGGTCGCTGAACTCCAAAGATGTCAGAAACTTCCTCGTCTTAAAGCCAAAGCAAATCTGCATTTTATACCCCTAGGAACTGAATGATGCTGTTTCTGCAGCTAACATTTAGAAATTAAAATTGTTTTTACCCACATAAATATCTATGCTGCTGGGTTCAGTGATCAAGAAGGAGGAAAACTCAATAAACTATAATGGAAAAGAATTCAAAAAATATATAGGGACTTCCCTGGTGGTGCAGTGGTTAAGAATCCGCCTGCCAATGCAGGCGACACGGGTTCTAGCCCTGGTTCGGGAAGATCCCACACGCTGCGGAACAACAAAGCCCGTGTACCACGACTACTGAGCCGGCGCTCTAGAGCCCGCAAGCCACAACTACTGAGCCCATGCACTGCAACTACTGAAGCCCACGACCTAGAGCCCATGCTCCGCAACCAGAGAAGCCACTGCAGTGAGAAGCCTGCGCAACGCAAGGAAGAGTAGCCTCCGCTCGCTCCAACTAGAGAAAGCCGGTGTGCAGCAACGAAGGCCCAACACAGCCAAAAAAAAAAAAGATATATACATATATATGTCTATAACCGAATCACTTTGCTGTACACCTGAAACATCCAGGACCCAGGCTGCTGCATCTATTTTTTTGTTTCGCCATCCTTAGCTCATGGCTGCCATCCTTGAGATCACCTTATGGTCCAGGTGTTCTAGCCACCATATCTGGTTTCCCAGGCAGGAGCGGGAGAAAGGAGAGAGGCATAAAACATACCCTTACCTCCTCTTTCTAAGCAAGACAGCCAACCAACCTCCACCTCCGTGTCACTGACTAGAACTCAGCCCCTGGGCTGCAAAAGAGGCTGCAAAGTGTAGGGGTTTTTTTGTTTTTTGGTTTTTTTTTTTTTTTACAGTTTTGTTTATTTTTGGCTGCACAGCATGTGGGATCTTAGTTCTCCGACCAGGGGCTGAACCCATGCCCCCTGTGGTGGAAGTGCAAAGTCTTAACCACTGGACTGCCGGGGAGGTCCCTGTAGGTTTTTAACTGGATGTGTTACCCTCTTCTTTCCTCCATTAAAACTGGGATTCTATACTCAGGAAGAAGGAAAGGATGTGGGCAGGATGAGAAACTAGTATTCTCTGCCACACAATGTAAGCAAATAGACATTAAGGTAATGTCTCCTAGAGATCAATGTTCTGGAGCAAATCAAACAGGAAATGAATAAGTGAGCGAATGGAGGGAGGTGGAGGAAGGGCTGTGGCTGGAGTGGAAGCAGTAGGCATCTATCGGGGGAAGAGGATTTTAGGTGACAATGAGTCAGGCTTGATCAAGGGACAGCAAGAAGGCCACTGTAGCTGAAGCAGGGTGACCAAGGGAGGAAGGAGGAGGGGTCAGAGAGGACCAGGGTCTTGGAAGCCACTGTACAGACTGATTTTATTCTCAGCGAGATGGGAAAGCACTGGAGGCTTTAAACGGGGAAGTGACAGGATCTAGTCCCATAGTTTGCAGAAAACCTCTTACTCCTTTAGGAACTGGGCCATTTCATGAGAGTAAACGTCTATGCTCAACCTACTCGTGGTGCTCTGTGGATGAAGCAAAATACCCTCCTTAAGACTCTTCCCTGGCCTGAGCCCCCGCCCCCAACCCCGACCCAAAGCCGGCTGCGAGGGAGGGGGCAGCGCTGAACCTGACCATCCCCGCAGCTCTGACGCTTTGTTCCCCTTTGTGCTGCAAGAGCATAGAAGAAGTACCGCCCAAGTCTCCCTGTGTTCCTAAGTTCACCTGATGTGTATCTTCAGAACGCAACTCACATCCAATTTAGGCTGTTCATTTACTTCTGGGGGCCGTGGATTCAGGCTGAGGAAGAAGGGGTAATCCTAGATGCTGAGAGCCACGGAAGACTGAGCAGACCTCTGAGTCAGCGCAGGGGTTGCTTCTAAAATGACTGGATTTGAAAGGACTTCTTAAAAAATTGCACTTCAATAGAAAGCGGACCAAATTCTGAAATCCTCCAACTGAAGTTTCTGCTGGGCTGCCGGCGTCGCCAGCAGCAGACCAAAGCCCATTGGCGCCTTGGAGAGGAAGGATGAGTAGCCCAGAGACTGCCTTAGGGCTGCACGTGGCTTCCAAACTGCAGGTTAACTGGGTGGGTTGATTCATTAATCATCACAGCCACCACGTTCCCACCTGGGCATCTCCGAGGAGCAAGCAAGGCAGAGAGACCGGCCATCATGTATTTATTACTTTACCGTCTTGTACGCTCTCGTCTTCCACGGGCTGGCGCAGTCTCCCACTCCAGGGCTCTGACAGCTTGGGCCTGTAGCTCCCTCACTGTCTGGGGTGAGCGCATTCTCCCAGCACCAGTGATTGCTTGTGGGGTGACCTTGGCAAGGGCACTTAGGCAGCAGTTTTTCATCTGTCAAGGCGAGGCAGCCACAGACCCCCGGAGTCACCTCTGGTAAATACTCCTGTGTGGACCAGTGCCGGCCACCTCATCCCAAAGCCCCCTGGCTCTGGGAAGAAGGCTTTTTCCAACAGGGAAAATGAGTGAGGCCACATCCTTGCCTCGTGCCACTGAGAGATGGGGGAGGGGGAGGGGGTGGAAGAGGAAAGTGTTTCTTTGCAGGAAAGACACCCTTAGGCCCTCACCGCGGATCCCAGGCACCTTCTCATTTGCCAGAACCCAGAAGGTCACAGGGAATCAAAGAATGACTCTGCTTGTGCAGAATGTCATTATAGAGGAGGTTGGGGACAGGAGGCCTGTGACGAGTCACCTTTCCGGCTCCTGCGAACAGGCTGATTAATGGAGAAGCTGAGCTTCTTGCTGAGCATGACAGGAGTGGGGTCAGCTAGGAACAGGCCAGGGCTCGGCGGTGAGTCAGGACGGCACAGCAAGGACCTGATTAGCGGCTGTCACCTCCTGTCCCCATGCCTGGCCTGCCAGGGAGCCAGGCTTTGCAGCCGACTGCTAAGCTAGAATTTACACTTTCTGCAAGAACGGTCTTGCAGTCAAGACCACCTGGGAGTTGGCACAGACTGAGGGGCCATGATGCTTTCTCCGAAGCCCTAGCTGATAGGGGAGCTCGAGTGAGATGGAAAGGAACTTACTGTTCCTAATTTAAATTGCTCTTTCTAGCTGGAGATGGACTTGCCCAGGTCCTAGTGCCCAGAGGCACCCACCTGTAAGTTACAGGGCCAGGGTCGTCTGTGGAAGTACCACCCTCGGCAGGTGGCCTGCCCACGTGGTACGAGGGACAGGTTCCAGGATAGCCTTCCCTCCGAAAACGATTCTTGCTCTGGCCTCCAGCCCATGCCAGGAAGTGTACCATTCATTCATTTTTTTCCCCCCCAAGTGTATGGGGAAAAGAAGGAAAGGCATTTTAAAATGCAACTGCTTCTAAGGAGGAGACTCTTTTAAGTCACCTCTCGGAGAGATCATACTGCTTCCTGATAGCACAGAGAAACACATGAGCTCTGACCTCCCTGGGGTGAGAGGAAGGGGGGGTGTTCCTCGGGAGCCCAATGTTACCTCCTTTACAGTCTCACCCAGGGCTGACCACAGGACCAGCCTTCTGGGAGAGATTCGTTCAGGAGGACGGCAAATACAGACTAGCAGCGATTTAATTAGTTCCAAGTTAATGTCCTTTTCCACTTGGTCTCATGTAAGCACCTGGGAGTTATGGCCACTAACTTAAAATGATTTATAAAGTTCTTTCCCAGGAGAAAGGTCCTTGGACAGGCAGCGAGTAAGGCTGTGAATTATGCCTCCATAGTGGGTACAGTACGAGGATAAAGGAACAGGTTCAGCTGTAAAGAATCTGAAGCTCTCTCCTAAAAGGGAGGGGAGTCTCATTTTTTGACAGTCATGGCTAGCTCCTCTAGACTTCAGCTTTGACAGAACTTCTGTTCTTAGGAGCTCATCCTAGCTTATACCCTCTCAGTTTTAAGGTGAGGTTAACAGACTTGCTCAACGCATTTGTGGCAGAGTTAGGAGGCTAGAATCTCGGGATGCCTACTTCAACTGTGGGTTTGCTTGTTTTTTCTTTTCTAATGTTATGATTGTGAACAGCTAACATTATTTGAGGATCTACATTTTGCTAGATGGCATCATTCTAAGTGCTTCATCCTCATAACCCTATGAGGTTATGATTTTTATCCCCATCTCACAGATGGGAACACTGAGGAACTGAGTGGTAATACAACTTGCCCATGGTCACAGAGATTGTGAGTGACGTGGCTAAGATAGGAGCCCAGGCGATCTGGTCCCAGAGCCATACTCTCAACCACTACCCTACCATGTTATTGAAACAAACGGTGCACACTCACAGTCTTAAACCTAATGATGTAGAAGGGTTTATACAGTGAAAAAGCAAGAGTCCCCCACTCTAGTTCGTCCCACCCCTGGATTTGTTTCCAATGGTGGTTACCTTCTGTTATCTCTCACTAATAGGCACACACTCCTATTCCTTGATTTTCCAACTTCAGATATTATCCATTGGCTTCCTACAGTGTGACATGAAGATTGGACTCTCCTTATTCTGTGCACGTGTGAATGGTCTTGTCCTAACTAGCCTCCAAACATGGCCCCAACGGACCACGCCTCCAGGATTCACCCATATACTGAGGTTCAGCTGGCCCTCCCTGTCCTCTGACTTAAACAATAGATTGTAGCACAGCTGACATTAGAACAGTTCCTTTAAAAAGCCTGGCAGCTTCTGCTTTTGTGCTCTCAGGAATCTTGAGTCTCACTGCAAGAAGTCTGGGTATCCTGCAGGAGAGACCACACGGAAAGGCCACGTCGAGAGATGGAGGCCCAGCGATCCCAGAGTCCCCAGCTGAGCCCGGCCTTTCCGCTCCAGCTGCTGTCTGACTACAGTCCCAGGTAAGACCCTCAGTGACGCCAGCAGAAGAACCTTCTATCCAGATGAGTCAACCCACAGAAGAACAGAGACTTATATGAGAAATAATAACTGTGGTTGATTTAAGCTGCTATGTTTTGGGGTGATCTGTCATGTAGCAAATACTGTTTTTCTGTATTTTTAGTTCCTTAATTGGATACCTTTGGAACATTAGATGATATGCTTAAATTCTATATCTGGTTCCATTAACTTTTTTTATTGTGGTACAAACTATATAATGTAAAATTTGCCCTTTTACCCATTTTTAAGTGTACAATTCAGTGGTATTCATTGCATTCGCAATGCTATACAAGCATCACAGGTATATATTTCTAAAATTTTCTCATCACCTCAAACAGAAATTCATTATGCAATTTCCCATCGCCCCCTCTCCACAGCACCGGTAACCTCTAACCTACGTTCTGTCTATTTTAGATCACTCATATGAGTGGAATCATACAATATTTTGTGTCTGGCTTATTTCACTTGGCATGATGTTTTCAAGGTTCATCTAGATTATAGCATGTATTCGAATTTCATTCCTTTTTATGGCTGAATAATATTCCATTGCATGTATATTAACACACTTAGTTTCTCCATTCATCCGTTGATGGACGCTTGGATTGTTTCCACCTTTTGGCTATTGTGAATAATAACTCAAACATCTGTTTGAGTCCCTGTTTTCAATTCTTTTGGGTTTATACCTAGGAGTGGACTTGCTGGGTCATACGGTAATCTTACGTTTAACTTTTTGAGGAACCACCAAATTGTTTTTCAAAGGCACTGCATGATTTTACATCTCCACCAGCAACATACAAGGGTTCTAATTTCTCCACATCCTTGCCAACACTTGTTATTTTGTTATTGTTAAAAATTATTATAGCCACTCTAGTAGGTATGAAGTAGTCTCTCATTGTGGTTTTGATTTACATTTCCCTAATGACCAACGATGCTAAGCATCTTTTCATGAACTTATTTACCATTTGTATATCTTCTCTGGAGAAGTGTCTAATCAAGTCCTTTGCCCATTTTTTAAAATTGGGTTGTTTGTCTTTTAGTTCTTGAGTTTTAGGAGTTCTTTACATATTCTGGATATTAAACCTTTATCAGATACATGATTTGCAAGATTTTCTCATATTCTGTAGGTTTTTTTTCACTTTCTTGACAGTGTTCTTTGATGCACAAAAGTTTTTAATTTTTGATGAATTTATCTCTTTTTTTTTAGGGTCTACTAACCTTTGACAGAATCTCTCAACTCCCCCTTTTATAAGATAAGAATGCCCAGTATAGAATGACAGACTGAGCCAGTTAACACCCTGAAAACGGAGTTGCAGGAATAAGAGATACCCAATGTTTTATGAACTCCTGAAGGATCTTTTCCATCTATGTGCCATTCTTAAGTCAGTTGTTGGTTTTCACCAAAGTAAAACCTCTACCTGACAACACTGTTAACCCAACTTTGAGTTATTCCCTAAACCAACCAGTAATTAATGTGAGCTATTTAAAAAGTAATTTAGAATCTTTACACTCACTCAGATTGGAAGTTTCCATTCTGCACTTCTACAATTGTATACAATCTGACTGTGTACGTGCCATATTTCTTCCATTAACCCAGAGGGAACTGGTGGGCATCTCAGCATCTATCCAATTCCAGTCCAGAAGAATGACAGTATCTGAGATTCTTAGTAAAAATTTTCATGGGACATACCCCTCAAACCTTCTGGAAAAAGATTTTGGTCCTTTAAAAGAACTTCCTGCCATCTTCTATTGGATTTGTAAGAGACTTAGGAATGGCTATTAAGACCATGCATGTATGCATATCCTAATTGGCAAGCCATCCTTATCATACTCATGGACACCTCTTTATAGCATGAGTATTGGCGAACAAGGCAAATGGAGAACCCAGTACCATGGAGGAGAATTTCCCAGGATGCAGCTGCAGCTCAGGGGACATCGTCTGACCTTCAGTATAACTCAATCTGTATAACAGGAAGCTCACCACGATGATAGTCTCCCTGTATAACAAGCTTTCCTTGGGCATTTCTGACAGCTGATTATCACTTTTTCCCCTGTTGAAAACATTTAATTCACTGCTGTCTGGAATGTCTATTTATTTGTGGGGTACTCATGATACCAAATGCCTCATAACTGTTTTGGTCTTTCCTATCAGAAAGGAAACTTGGCTTGGTAGAAAACATTAAAAAAGTATCTTGAGCTATTGGGTCACTATAAACATTCTCAAAACTGTATTTGCAAAAGCCAGCATGCTGTTAAAACAATTACATGCTCTATCTCGGTTCCAAACAGCTAACGGTGTTTTGCAGAATTGCTTATAATTTGAGAAACTGGAAACAACCTAAATGTCCGTTATCGTGGGAACGATACTAAACTATGGTATATCCAACCTATGGACGTCTCTGCAACAATGAAACAGAACAGATTTATATTACATGTTCTAACATAGGAGGATTTCCAGATCTAGATATATTATTGAGGAACAAAAGCAAGTTGGGTAGCATTGATATATAGAGGCAATGGTTATTTGTAACGACCATTTATATAAAACAAAGAAAACATACTTGTCTATAGTACATCTATATGTCTATAAATGCACAGAAAAATATGTGAAAGGGCTAGAGGTCTGAGATTGGTCAAAGAGTACTTTATCAAGTTTTAATTTTTTTATAAAATATATGTATTTGTGTATTCCTTGTGTAATTTAAAATACAGATGCTAACTGATGGTGAAGAAAACCAGATACCTTAGAGCTAGGGATGTGAATCAGCTGTTAAAGAATAAAACTGCCTTCAGGTCTAACTTCCTTTCTACCGATCAGGATTCTGGGAACTCAGCAGGAAGCAAATTCTTGGCTTAGTCAATATAGGAAGTTGAAGTTAACCAGGTAAAACAACGAATTTGCATCTTAAGGGAGAATTTACCTACAACATTCTTAGCTGTTTTAGTCAAGGTAGGGTCCTCTGAGGACTGGAGTAGAAAAGGGGTTTCTCTAGACTACCTCATCTTCCCCAAACTTCTGCCATCTCACTGAAACTGAAGCCTTTCAAGGGGGAGAGGAAAAATAAAGGACCAGTGGCTATACTTATTTTAAACACCTAAGCTTTATAAAACTTCTTTCATCTACATGTCTCTTAAGAAAACTGTCAAAGCAACAAAGAAGCAAAGTGGAAACAGATGTTTTTCTACCAAAAATGCTCTCAGGAATGGTTTCAGATATTCATGCGTGTTTTCTAAGTAACTGTACCAACCAACTTTTCTTGTCCACCATTACAGCCCTTGACATGTTTCTCGGGCCCCTCTGGGCACACATGCTCAGACAGAGCCTGGTCCTGGAAGCCTAGGTTCCCAGCAAGCCCTGTGTACACAGGAAGGCATGGGGCTCCTGGTCAATTCAGCCTCAGAGCATCCTGAACTACAAGCCCAAGAGTCCACGCTCAGCAGGCCAAGCGAGGGCAATGGCATTTTATTCTCCGGCTGATTTCGTTTTCCCTTTGTGGGAAGGGCAGCCCACCGGAACCCCTCTGGGATGTGAAGCGTCTGGGGAACACAAGCTCTCCCCCTCCAGTTCATGACCCCTCCCCCAAATCTCTAATTTTAGGCACCTTAGTTGTTAAAGGCATTTAACTTTAATTCCATTTGACTTCAATTGTGTCCAAATTACTGTAGAAAGTAAGAAGACAACAAGCTGTAAATATGAAGAGAGACAGAAAATCATTGAGAATCCTGCCTTTATGAATATTTGATGAAGAAAGGTTAGATCCATAGCTGGTAAATTATAAGAAATTATGTCCATCATGTGACTCTGTCAGCAAAGGTTAATACAAATGGGTTGGGACTTAGCTGGGATGACAACGCAGATTAAAAAAGATTTGTCCTGTCCTCGCTGCAATTAGTTTTTCTCCTATTATTAGTGTAATAGAGTTGATCATTAGGATTATGGCAACAGAACAACTGCTCGGTTGAAATCATTTTGTTTTGCAGACCAGCGCTGCATTTTCACAATAAATTTTTCATCTCTGTTAATCTTGCCCTTAATTGCGTGTGTGGTAGCTGTGGGCAGGATCCAATTATTAACTCTTTTGATCCTACAATGTCCTTGCCATCAAGTACACTGATTACATGCAGACTGAACGGGCGATCCTACACTTTTCTGCAGCTGGATATCTGGCTCTCGTGGCTCATTTAGTGCGAGCAGAAAAATGGTTATTTTTGCTCAAATAACAGCCCCAGTCAAGTGTGAAATTGTAGGTAATTGTGCTATAGGATTTTGCCCAGGTTAAAGGGCTTCTTGGGGCTTCCATCATGAACCTCATTTCTCAGGTATTTATGATTCGTTTTCCACTTTTACAAAATCTGAATGAGGCTTAACGTTCTCTGCTCAGAGGTCTTGTTGTTGTTGTTGTTACTTTGCAAAGGGGATGAATTCTTTGTACCAAGGTGGAGAATGCAATTGATGTTAAGCACAGTAAGCTGGAAGGTAGAACAAACAGCACCGTGGACCCCGACAGCCGAAGGCGTCATTTATCCAAGTGGTGGCTTGGATTTCCAAGGGTACCGTGATGCCCTTTCAACAAGGTTGAAGAGCTTGGAGACAGAAGCCAAAGAGAGGGTGGGGTGAATAACAAGTAAAGAAAGACAAATCAGAGGGTAGTAAAGTTTCTAGCTATTCCAGACCAGGCTCTAAACAAACAACTTATAAACAAATTGCAACGATGTGGTGCTGGCTTATTTAGCAACACTCTCCTCCTTCGAGAAAACTCCACTGCCTTTACCGAAGACTTTCTTTCGATACCTACACACCACGCATCATATCCCGTTCATCAAGTTGCTATGCATTTTTGAAACGAGCGATAGGGCTGATGGAATGTTTAAAGATCAGTACAGGATGAGGAGAAAGGCAACGATGATTTTTGCCACAGAGGGTGTGTCAAGGAGGAGAAGATGAAGAGAATAGGGTGCACTCACGGAAGAAAAGAAAACTGAAAAATAAAAACCTAAACACACAGATGTAATAAACACTAAAAAAAATCAAGAGACCCTAGAGGCCCAAGGAGAAGGCGAAGTGTTGTTCCAAATCTACAGTCAAGCTGGAAAATGTGGATAACTAGGGGAAAAGGGTCTCGGGAAGGGTTAAGTGTGACAGCCGAGAGAATAATCGGCACTGTCATGCCTGTAGCCATCTCACTGCAGAAGCGGCGTCTAAGCAAGGTCCATGGAGAGTTCCCCCCAGCTGAAGCATACGCTCTGCCCGCACTTACCGTCATCCAAGAGTAGGAAATTTAACACATCAGGGAGCTTGCTGGATTATCAGATCAACTAATCAATAGCATTGACAATATTTCTGCCTAAAAGCATGGGGGAACAGTAAGCAAGGCACCAAAGCAGACAGGATCTTTGCCAATACATTACCTTGGGCCTTTGACTTCTGCCAAGGGCCCCAGAGGCACAGGACTTTTCTTCCCAAGACCTGGGATTTTCTGCCTAAGTGACTTTGACCTGCTTGAGGCGAGTCAATCGCATCCTTCATCGGGAACAGGTACGGGGGACATATGCAAGTGGCGCAGACCCACTCTCCCGGGCGTCGGGAGCAGCATGTCGGGTCATGCCATTACCCGCTCTCGGCAGCCCTCCCTCCCAGCCTCTGTAAATCCCAGTTGTGTACGTGTAACACCGTTGGACTCAGTGGAATACAAATGGCTTCTCTGTGTACCTGTATGGCTCCCGAGACTTGAGCCACCTGAAGGGTTCTCTTCCCTCTGTGTGACCTACACCTGGCGGCTCTGAAAACACATTCCGGCCCCTCTCGACTCAATGAATTTAATGCTCCAGAAAGTAACCAGATTTCTTCACTGAGGATGAAGGCTAACTCAGAGAGACAAGGAAAATACACTCTTCACGTGCCCACATCTACAAAAGAGCATTCGGGGCAAGGCAGAACCCAACTCATTGAATCCACACCAAACACGCTCTGTGGCGTCTGGCCATCTGCCCCAAGCTACGGCTTCTGCTGTAGCGATGTGGATGCCAGCCCCCAAATAGCAGGATGAATCCCAAGTCGAGAAACACATTTGCAGCTGGTAAAGACTAGAACAGGACCGTTCTGAACATTTAAGTCTCTTGCTACGGATACGTTACTCGATTTAACGTTCTTAACTCTGGATAATCACTTAAAGTTTATTGATGAGGAAACTGAGACTTAGAGAAAGAGGCTAAATAACTTATCCAAGGACATGGAGCTCCTCCAAGGAAAGACTGGGATTCAAATCCAGGCTTGCCAGCCTCCAAACCACTATCCCAAACTCTGTGTACCACCCGATGTTGCCTCATTTCTACCAGCGGAACAAAAGACAGCTCACCAAATGCAGCAAAGGCAAACAGACGAAACGTCAACCCCCCAAACTCCCAGAGAATAAGACGGCACGCTTTAGAAGGAACACTGGCTGTTGGTGTTTGCTCTGCTCTCCAACAGGACATAGAACGGGGGGTGTAACACTGGGACTGAAAGAGGCAAAACGCGGAACTTATGTGAACACGGAGCCCTCGCAGCCCACATCTGTACCAGTCACGGGGCTCTCTTAACCATGACAAAGCCAAGGTTTTCTAAAATGGGCATATTATTGTAGTCTGCCTGGCTGTGCTGTAACTATTTCAAGGACTATTAAATTAAACCCTGGAGACAGTTTTCCTTAAGATAAAGAGCATGCTTTTTATTGTGCCATCAGAGGAGACCAGAAAACCTGAAGCTTTCAGCTTTAAAGACAACATAATGAGATCAGAGATTTTGCTTGCAAAGAAATTAACTTTCGGTTAATTAATGAAAGTAACCTTAAACAGCGGGCGTGTTGCCAACAACCAGGACACTATAATAAAAAGGAGGCGGGAAGATAATGGGCTGCTTTCAAGGGGCCAGGGCTCAGCAGCCCAGAAAAGAAATTTGATGAGGATGCTGCGTGTAAATTTGATCTCAAATTCTTAAGATGAACAAATAATAGTCTTATCTGTAATAAAGTCTGCTACAAATGCTTTCTTTTCGCCCCTAATTTTCTGTTCAATTTAGATAGAAGATTTAATTAGATGTTGGTGAAACACCAGTTATTTAATAAAAACCCTTAATAAAAATCTAATCTATGTTACACAGAAACCACTGGAACGTAATCACAATTTGAAAAAGTACGTTTTAGAGTATTTACTTTTTACAATTAAGAAAATAGGTGGACGTGGCATGTTCTGTATTCTGCTCGAGGTAAGAGTTAAGAAGGCAAACCCAATTTAAAAAAAGAAAAAAGAGTCCCCAAACTGCAACCCTTTCTCCTTCTCATAAAGTTTGTTTTTAAAGGTTTTCTTTTGTCTTTTGCAACCAAAAGGGGTCCTTGAACCTGAATGAAGAATGATCCCTCCCACCCCATAAACTTTTTAAACTAAAATTTGCTGATCATGAGAAACTGACTTTTAAGGATTCCTAAAATTGTCTGAGAAACAACATGGGCCCCTAAATCTGTTAAATCCAATTGTAATTTTACCATTATAGACTATGGGAATCCTGAAATTCAAAAAATAAAAAAAAAAAGATGATAAATTAATGGATCAAGAGTGACACAGCACATACGAAGGTGATGTTAAGGATATTTTGAGTATATGCCTAAGCTTCTAAGTACTTTAACCAGACGCAGAGTTCTGAACTGGACGTCCCGAGCCCCCCAGATTTTGCTCAGTATGGGGATCCTCTGAGGTCACGTTTCCTACATAAAACTTTTATATTGGTGGGAATGTTGGTTTCCACGTGAAGTTGCTCGTGCAAGTTCCCAGCCTCTGGAGCAAGAATTAAGTGGTACTGGAGCCAAACTTTTTGAAACATCGGTGATCTACTTTCTACAGGTTCAGTGCAAGCAGTTGGATACCTCAGAGGCGGTGACACCACCCGGGACTCAACAGTTCCATTTCCTATATGCCATGTCTCTTTCCTTGACCTTGCAGAGCTCTGATTGAAATAATTTCTCAGATACACAGAGCGGGGGTGGAACTTAACTGAAGTAGAAGCATTAACTCCCCCGCTCTGAAGGGGGCACGTAGATGCAGGTGGAAATCAGCCTCTTTTCTGCTGTGGCTCTAACTGACCCAGCACCCAAACTCACATGCCTAGGAAATGAACCCTGTGTCCTTGGCCATGGCCATGTGGCATCTCTGCTCAGGTCTGATTTGAGAAGGTCGCTGTTTAATGCATCTGGATGTTGCGATCATCCAGATTTAATCATCAGGATGGGGTTCCGCTGTATATAAATTTAAATAACGGCCCCTCCTCTCTCGAAGGAAGGGAAGTCCATAGAACTTGCCCATCTGTTCCGCAGGGCTGATCGTTCTGAGTTTCTGATTAGATGCCTCCTACTATCCTGGGCACGCCATAAGCTCCAAACAATGCCTCAGTGTTTGGGGCATCTGATGATTTATAGTGCTTGTTATTTTTGGTTCCAATCTGATTCCTCTTTGGCCACGGACACCGGGGCAGGGAGTGGCATGGACTGAACATGGTCAGCGCTTATTTCAATACATGGTGCACAAGAGGCAGCCAGTGGAGGGGGTGGTTGTTATCGGGCACTTTGGGGCCACACAGCCACTCAAGAATGCGTCCTGGTTGGGTGGCAGGTTGGATTTCACTTCTGTGTCTGCCACGCTGAGACCTGCACGGCTGGCTCGGCCACTCACACAAGCCCAACCCCAGACTGGGCTGGAGGACAAGAGAAATTACGGACCTGCCACAGGGTTTCTGGAAAATGGAATGAGGACACAGTAAGAAAACCATCTGAAATAAGATCTCACTGCCTCTTTTGGGAAGGGGGGCATGAGACAGCCCCGCGAGCCCCTGTGCCTGTATCTCTTTCCAAGGGGCACTAACTTCCATCAGTCACCTCCCCTCCCTCCCCTCTACAAGCTGGCTTCTCCTTCTCTGCAGCCTTGCCATGCCCAGGGACAAGAGACACATTCTTTTGTTGAAAAAAAAAGATGTTGATGTGCTTCCAGGTCTGAAAAGTCAAAGGGGGAAAAAAAATCCCAACCCATTTTTTGGTAGAAAGCACAGAGGCCATCTCTGAAGCTTTCTTAAATATTAACATTATAATGAGGAGACATGGGGTTCTGCTCCACTTGTGGGTTTTACACAACAACGTGCCTCAACAGGATCTTTTGGAGCCTGTGACGCCTCTGAGAACGAGCTGTTCTTCCAGAGGGATGTTGACTTTTGTGGTCTATTCAGCAAGCAACGTGTAAGTCAAAGCATATTCTTGCAGGAGAACATTGACGCAAGCGCTCCGAGCCAAACCGCGCCTAAGTCGGTCCCTTCTCCCGTTGGTTTTGTTAAAGAGAAGTTTCCATAACGGGACAAGGGTAATGGCCAGCTCTGGTGTTCAAACAAGTATTGACCAGGTGACAAAAACCACAGAACGAGTCTGTTATCTTTGTGTTGCCGGGAAAGGTCCTGGGTGATGGGCGCTTCAAACTGATATTCAAGGCAACCCGGCTCTGACGTCTTGGTGTAGCTACGAGTCCCCTCACTTAGCCTCAGTGGTTGAGACCCTGAGCTTTGAAGTCCAAGAGAGGCGTGGGGTGGAGTCCTGACTGCGTGACTGAACTTGGGAAAATGGCAAAACCTTGCTAAGTGTCCTTATCACTAAGTAGGGATACAAATACCTATTTCATGGAGCTGCCGTGAGGACTCAGTGAGGTCCCGGGTGTGAAGGGTGTAATAGCACAGTGCCTGGCACAGAGGCACTACCAGCTCAATCAATGACCGCTGTTATTCTTAGTGTATTATCTGCCCTGGCGCTTGGTGCCTGCACGCTGTGACAGTTTTTGCAACAGTCATTCCACCATTAGTCAAAAGTGCCTCTACTTTTCTCTTAAACGTGATTCTTAGCCCTCTCTAGTATTCCAAAGCGTGAAGGTCAGCCTATGGTTGGTAGTGAGAGCCACCTGAAACAATTTAAGGCTCCAGTGCAGAGGGGAGAAAATGGTGGCTCAAGGGTGACATTTTGCTCCCAGACATTGATTTCGGTCCCGACAGTCTTGGCTTTTGTACTTAAAAAAAAAAAAAAGTGAATTAGTTATTTAAAAAGAAAAGAAAAAGAAACCTACAGATTTCGCTCAACAATCCTGATGTCTGGCTTTGCTTGAAAAACGGAAAGATCTGCTTATCTGGGGCAATATTCCCCCAGGACGGCAATAGGCGGGAGCTGAGGAGCGGCCGCCCCCTTTAGACTGGACACACGTGCTCCGTGAGAATCAAATCCCACCTCTCCATGCTTGGCCTGCTTCATTCACCTCTATTACCAGGTCCTACTCCAGTCACTGGGCTGTAACAAGAGCCAGCCCGCTTCTGTGGCCATTAGCCGTCCATTGGTTGTCTGGCATCTTCCACGGTGCTGCCACTTTGCTTTCTGAATTTTCAGTTCAGAAGGGCCTTGGTTCAGAAGGGCTTCAGTATCGTCTCACGAGTGGCCCCGCTCCACGGGAGTTCCTTGGTAGATTCTACATGCTTCTCCCGGGGTGACCATCAACAACAATCAGCCTGTCTGTCCATCATTTGTTTACGTTCTCTAACTCTAGGCAAATTGATGGATGTATTTCCTTCCATGGTATCAGCCCTGGCTCCACTTGGAGGTCTGTTCAGACCCAGAGAATATCAGGAGATATCAGATCACAAAGCCCAGAATCAAGTTCATTCTTGGTTCGGTCATCCTGCGCCTATGTTTCCTTATTATCATTGATTATGTCAGCAGGCACTGAATTCACTAGGTACCCATAAACACTATCCCATCTCCAGGGACACGCTTAGCATATCTGACAGCTGAAGCAGACCATTTTTCACGACCCTTGCCTCTGTATCATAAAACTGTCTCAATAACTATCATATAATAATAATAGTAACTTCCTTGATTTAGTCTTCAATTTAAAATAATCAATGAACAATTAAAGAATACATTGTAACTTAAAAATATGATTCAAATTCAGTCAAATATTTTACATAGGGAACTGAAATTTTCATTTACCAAATAAAAACTATTACACAGGGTGGTTTGCAAACGGCTTCACTGTTTTTAAATTTTAAACAAAAATAAAAACTTCAAGTGGTCACATGGTATGGCAGAGTTTAAGTACCCCAACTGTTGTTTCTTTCTCTTGTCTATTACTGTTTATTTCCCATCTACCGTTTAGATGCAGAAATACGTAGCGCCATAGTGGCTGGCGACATACACCACACCTGAAGCGAGGTTCAATCAATTCTAAATGGTAATCAAGTCACTCGTTTTTTTTAAAAAAATATTTACTTATTTATTATTTATTTATTTATTTTGGTTGCGCTGGGTCTTAGTTGCAGCACGCGGGATCTAGTTCCCCGACCAGGGATCAAACCCAGGCCCCCTGCATTGGGAGCACGGAGTCTTACCCACTGGACCACCAGGGAAGTCCCCAATAATGAACTTAGTCTTGAGGTGAACAGGTGCAGTTGAGTTCATGTGTGTCAGTTGCTGACTGCATAAATGAGAATTCTCTGAATGGATGTCTATGTAGAATATAATATTCATTAAACGATATGTTCCTAAAATGTGCTAATTTAAAGCTTATATATACATGAGTAAATTTCAGAAGTAATTCAGAAATTGTATGGATGTTAGACCAACACAAGCTTTTTTTAGAGAGGAGTGAGTATTCTAATGTGGCTGTTGTTTAGAAGCGACAGAGAATGGTGCTATGGAAAAGCAGACAGACTCTTGTCCATTTTCTTATTGTTTTTCAATCTTCTACAGACAATGCAGCCCCTTATTGCTGGCATGGAAGCGGGTGGAGAGGGAGAGTTGGGGTGGACCCCTCCCACTGCCCCACCCTTGGTACGTCACTGCCCAGCTCTTAACTTGATTTCGGCTTTTCGTGGTTAAGACATTCTGGTCCAGTTTCCAGACCCCTTTTGGCCTAGAACTTTAGTTGGAGTCTTTGATCTTCTCTTCCCAAATCCACTAAATCTGGATTCTTGATCCAACTGCCTGCCATTCTGGCCTCCAGACCTTTTGCTTGACTCTTCCTTCGGACTCAGCTCACCATACCAAACCCTTCACCTACCTGTGCCCTTGCCGTCTGCTTTTTTCATCTCGCCATCCTTTGGACATGAACGCTTGCCTGACTGAGGGGACTTGATAAGCTTTCTTTCCTGTTTAGCTGAGCTCTTGGCACAAACTCCTTAGCATCCCACTGCTGCCTCAATTTCCAAGCGGCAACCACAGGATAAGCATCATTTTGATATGAGTAGCTGTGGGGTGAGGTGGAGAGGGGGCAGCTAGGGATGCATACTTGGCCTTGAGTATGACTCACCTGGGATGCTAGCGACCAACTGCTTGTGGGAATGGATGGGTTACAAATGGCGGCCAAGCTTACCAATATCAAGGTTAAAAGAGGTGACAACGCTGCAGGTGTTGGGCTGGGTCTGGGATTTAATGCTTTATCTGACTCCACTCTGTGTCTGCTGGGCTCCCAAAGGCGACTTTGGCATTCATGATGTCTATTTCTTAGGACAGTATATTGCCCGATAGCACAATTTATGGTCTTTAGTTCTGAGATGTCAATAAAATCACCTAGCCATGTGAGGGCTTTCTCCGGGACAGTCTAATATAGAATGCTTATCTTATTCAGGCACGGCATCAGCTTTTCATATCCCACTAAATCTGCAAATCAATCCATGATTTTTAAGATGTTTTCAGAGGAGTCTTAGGCAGCCTGCAGTTTCCTTTATATATGCTGATGACGATGCTCGTTAATTTTATCAGAGAATCGCACACGTCAATAATCACGCAGGCCAGTTCCCTGAAATTGTTTTCCTCTGCTTTTGCTTAAAATGTTGACCTATAAATATTATCAGAAACAAGAGCTTTCAAAAAGGGTAGTGGGTGTGCCTCATCTTTCTGGAAAACCAAGACAGAGGTTCAATACTTAATTCTAAATCCTCAGCATCCATTATTAACACATGTGCCTTTACTCATTTGCAACAAGGGATAATAACCCCAGCCTTTCATCCCCTTTCAAATGAAATACTACAAAGGGAACATTTTAAGATGCAGCTATGATAGGCTAAATGATGACTGTATCCTATTTAGTTAGCCCCTAAAATCTAACAAACTACCCGTATCCAATCAAACATGCTGCCTAACTCCACAAGATAATTTGTATGTACATAACATATACGCAGCACACATATACACATGCATGTGTTGTATATATTCGTAAGTGTAAACACATATGTGTCTATGAAATGTGTAGGACATAGTTTCGATGGAGGGCTTATATCAGTGTGTTTGAAGAACAGTATTCAAATACCTTTTTTATATTCTTTACCATACATACTTGCTTTGTGCAATTCAAATGTTGCCCACTTTTGTATGGCTGTTATATGTTTCTAGGATGCTGCTTTGAAAAATCTGGGCCACCTTCAAAGATTTTATAAAGTGACTCCTTTATTCTCATAAAGAGGAGAAAAGCAGGTTAATCATCTACTGACTCCTCAGTCTTTTTACTGGCATAGAGCTCCGGCGTTAGTAAATTTCCGCTTTTTAGCTACCCAACAAACATACATCAGCAGGAGGTGCAGATAAAGATCGAAAGATTAAGCTTTGTCACTCAAATGATAATGAAAAAGAGTATTTTAAACACACTGTAAATATACACAAGCCATCATAAAATCATCAAAACCCTGACAGAGCTCACCACCTCCAGAGCATATAGACTACCTGGGAGAGGGATATTGATGTTAAGTCCTGCTTGTCTTGGAAGATTGTCATTAACTGTCCCAAGCCTGCACTCAGCCAGCCACCTGAGCTAGGGCAAGACGGGGAATCTGGCTTCACACATTCTAGTGGCAGATTACTGGGATTTGGGACAAGCGGTTTAATATGCATTTAATTGTGATCCTTTTCTATTCCATTCCAAGCTGCCTTAAAATATATTATTCCAAGCACTTAAATAAAAATGACAGAAATCAAGATTCTGTTGTCCTGCTTTTAAAAAGTAATTTCATATACAGGAAAGATTTGGGGAAAGCAGATTAATTTCTACTAAACATTTCATTTATAACATGTCATAAAAAGACACACGAGCCCATGTATATTAGAAGCATGCAGTAACATCACCTTTCATAAAAAGAAAAGCTTGTCATCACAATCTTATTAGGGTGTCATGCATTGTTAAACTGGTAAAATATTTCTGTATATTCCAATTAGTGTGACCATTTATTGGCACAGACATTACAGGGAAAACTATCTTCTTTCAAAAAAAGTCCTTTCCACTGGGAACGAATCCTTTGTTTGACAATTCAGAGAATGTTATTTAGAGATTTTAATTGCTCAGTTGACGTGTGGCTGGATCTCAATAATCAAAACAATAAAATTGTCGGGTTTTTTTTTTTTTTGACAACTGTAATAAAATGTTGGTAATGTCCTGGGATAGTTAACTCGAGCTGGATTGACACTGTCAGGTTCTTTCCCATATATCTTTTTTATCAGAGGCAAACAGTCATCTTTTTAAAAGTGAAAAGTGCATGAATAACATGGCCATCAAGACATTATCAAGACATTCCAAATACAACTTCATGTCTACAAGAACAATCCGACTGGATTATCTATAACAATCTCAACTGATTATCTAGGAAAAGGAGCTACAGTTTTTAATGAAAAAGAAAATAATTCTTCAAATCAGTTAGAAAAAGCCAAACACTTCAATAAAAATGGGCAAAAGACCTGGACAAATATTTCACAAAAGAAGAAATGTAAATAGCCGTTTAAATAGAAGAAAACACTGCTACTTCATTAGTAATCAAAAGAAGGTAAATAAAATCAAGGAGACTCTGTTTTCCTAATCTATCAAATTGAAACAGTTTATACGCAATGCACACAGCACACACACACACAGACACTTACACAATTACCGGGGCTGTTGTAAAGGCACAGGAAAACAGGCTTGCTCATAGACTACTGGTGGACGCTGTATAATTGGTTCAACCTTTTGGAAGAATATTTTAGTAATATGTGTCAGAAGTCTTTAAAATGTGCATGTTGTTTGACTCAGGAATTCAATTCTTAGGAATTTGTCCTAAGGTGATAAAAATTCACATAAAATTTTTATACAAGGATACTCATCCCAGTGTTCTATATGATAAGGAAAAAATAGGAAACAACCTAAGTGTTCAACAATAGGAGAAAAATTAAATAAATATGGCATGTCTATACAAGGGAATCCTAGTTTCTATTAACAATCATGTTCCCAGGGAATATTCAAAGATATGAAAAATATTTATGATATAGTAAGTGAAAAAAATCCTAATTTTGCTTTAAAAAGTATATACGTAACAACAGGGACCTACTGTATAGCACAGGGAACTATATTCCATATCTTGTAATAACCTATGATGGAGAAGAATCTGAAAAAGAATATATATACATGTATATATATATAACTGAATTACTTTGCTGTGCACCTGAAACTAACACAACATTGTAAAGCAATGATACTTCAATTTTTAAAAAAGTATATACATATGTATGTATGAATGCATTGAAAAAAGATTGGGAGACAATACACTAAAAAAATATGCATAGTTGTTACCTCAAGGTGGTGGGATTATAGGAGACGTCTCTTTTCTGTTTTATACATCTTTAAATTAAAAAAAAATTTTTTGATGAGTGCAGATTACATGCTAATTTAAAACATGCTCACTGAAAAAGCAAACTCAGAAATATTGTTTATTTTAAAATGTTTCCTACCCTATTTTCGAAATAACTTCCCTTATGCAACATACACTTAGATCTAAATATGTTTCTTCTTTGAAGAAGAAGAAGAGTCTGGGGTGTCCACACAATGGTAAGTTTTATAGATACGTGGAAATAAGGCGTTTTTCAAAGTTGACAAGGGTGGAACTGGCCATTAGGATGGTCAGGCCCCAGGCCTGAGAAAACTGTTTGTTCATTTTACAATGTTAATGCACTGGATGGAATGCAGGACACCCGAAACATGACTTTGGTGCCAAGGGAAACTAAGCATTTGGTCTGGCACAAACGACTGGCTGTCCTAACAGTCGACAGGAGAAACACAAATCAGCAAGGGATTTGTGCTTAATTTTGATTTAAAAATTCTATCGATGGGGAAATTCTTATTTTAAATACTCATATTCAGAAGAAGAGCTCCTCCCGGCCATCGTCAGCTTTCCCACACCCACCTTCTCAACCCCAAAACACACACACAGGACTTTCTGACTTCTTTTTTTCAGGGCCTACAAAGCCCTGGCGTGAACTTGGGGACCACACACATTCACTGAACTCCCAGGCCAAGCTTGACCTTGAAGATGAAGACCATTATGACCTTGCTTAGGTGAGATGTTTCGAAGTCTTCGGATTTTTCACTCTGAGAGTGAAAATTCATTAAGTTGCTGACTACAGAGTCAGAGCACAGAGACATCCTATTATCTTCTCTAACTTAGTCTGCCTCTTGTCCAGCAACTTCTACATTTTTTCTTTTCTGCTGGATTCCACTCGGGAAGAAAGGCATCCTGACTCGTGAGAAGGCCATCTATTCTGGTCTATCTGAAGATGAGGAATAGAATAGGACACGTACGAGAGGAAGAAAAATGAATTGTGGGCAGGTCAACAGTTACTGGTTTATTGACTGAGCACCTACTATGTGCTGAATGCTTTATCATGTTGTGTATTATCTCATTTATCTCACATATCACAGAATACCAAACCCCAGCCTGGTAAAGTCCTCTCTCCTCCAACTCTAGCCAGGATAATTCATTATGACCATTATGATAATTCATTATGACCATTATGACCATTATATTAAGGCGGCTTTCAAAACGCAAAGTTTAAGAACTCGCTCAGCTGCAGGTTTCTTCTTTTTTTTTTTTTTTTTTTTTTGCGGTACGTGGGCCTCTCACTGCTGTGGCCTCTCCCTTTGCGGAGCACAGGTTCCGGACGCGCAGGCTCAGCGGCCATGGCTCACGGGCCCAGCCGCTCCGCAGCATACGGGATCCTCCTGGACGGGGGCACGAACCCGTGTCCCCTGCACCAGCAGCTGGACTCTCCACCACTGTGCCACCAGGGAAGCCCGGTTTCTTCATTTTTAATACTGGGGGATGGTTCAGACTCACGTCTAGACAGAAGGGAGAAGTGGCCAGCTCTTCTTTCTGAACTAAGGAGATGGGGAGCTCTTCTAAAACAGGAAACCCATTGTGGCACCTGTAGCCAGTCTGGCGAGGAGGCTGATTAACAAGGGGGAGGGGGCACAGGGGTGTAGTCTGGGCAAAGGAAGATGAACAGTCCGTCTCTGAGCCATGCCTCACTCACACCAAGATTTCTGAGTTTGCTTTTGTTTTAAAGCTCCAATTTCCAAATTCAGATGCAGAGGAGAATCCGTCTTTCCCTTCCCCACTCAAGCCTGTTACTCCCCCCTCTCCCCAGCTCGCTAAGCGGCTGCATTTATAAATGACTAGAAGGAATACTTTATGCCTGGCCAGCCCTCCAGCAGGAGACAACTGGCTTTCTCCGTGGTGCTCAGCGAGCCCCACCAAGCCACTGCCGATGCCTCATTAGAACGCAAGACACTCCCGCCAGCCCTGGGCACAGTATGCTAGCCGCCTGTGGTCTGCATCTGTAGTCATGACAGCCGGCCCAGACTGTTGCCTTCCACTGAAGACCAAGTACATGATCCACTGCAGTTAATCAATAGGATAATGGAATGAATCAATAGGAAAGATTTTTAGAAGGTCTTAATTAAAGAAACGCTTGCAGATACAAATGATGTCTTCAATCTATTGATGGTGCCAAGGTGAAGGGTTAAACACAAACAAAACCATCAACTTTATTTTGCCGGCATGCCTTCCACAAGAGAACAACCCAGCAGCCTCCTGGCCCCAGGGTCGGCCCATTAATCAGTCCCTTGTCAATGCCATGGCCACACTGTATGGGAAAATGAGGCTATGATCAAAAATTTTAATTACTAAACAGCGGCTCAAAACAACAATGAAAAATAGAGACACACACCCTGCCTAGCCTTCCTTGGCCCGTAAAGCAGGAGCAGCATTCCCCATAAAAAACAGATCAGCAAACAAACTCAGGGGGTGCACCACATCAGAATAATTAAAGAAAGCCTAAACTGACGGATCCCATTTGGGCAGGGGAATTCTCCAGTGGGCCTTCCGCTCAAACATGTTACATCAATATTTTTGATTCCCTAGACAGTCCTGCAGTAGGTACTGGTTTAAAGAGACATCAATCTGTGATGTCAGCATTTATCTAATGAACCTTCAAAAATCAATGTCCAGGATGGTCTGTTACATGCCGGCACCCAATTTGTCCACTCTCCCAGTCTTACCGGCTAAAACCTAAAGCCATAATAACAGTAAACGTGGACTCAAGTGGTCAGGTGGGATGGTTATACCAGAAGAGGCTGGGATCATACAATCAGTTTCAACCCTGAGAACTCAAAGGACACAGCAACAAAACAAGGAAGCCCAGAGACCCTTCTAAGCTTTCCAAGGGCCTCCTGACTCCAGACAGGCACATCCTAAAACGACCCGCTTCTTCAGATTATTCCCTCCTCCAACTGCACCTTCCCCTCATGTAGTTTCCGTTCCCTTGACTGTTGCCTGACAGGATTTTGGGCCCATTCCTGACAGCTATGGTAATTTTCTGCTTTTTGGGTAACTCGACTGGGATTCCATTTAGCTCCACTCAACAGGAGGCCCGTGCTTAGTTCTTCTCTTGTTAGTGTTTATGCTCAACTCATCCTCACCCTTCTGTTAAGAGGACTCCTTGACACTGATATCTTGACACCCTAACAGGCAGAAGAGAGGGCCTAAGTTTGTTTCACTTCTTTTTGCCTCTTTAAAATAAATTGGCCTGTATGGGCTGCCACGAGGCTGAGCTATTTCAAGTGCATAACTCAGGGTGACAGGTATGCCATTCACCAGGCCAGGATTTGGCCTGCCTTATCATCTCTGCTTTTATTCGCCGCAGTTCTCTCTCTCTTGACCACAAGAGTCAGTCCTGAGAGCCGTGCGGAGCTCAGACGGTTGTAAGATGCATGGTGTGGGCTCAATTCGTTGGTGCACGATTCCTGTCTATCTCCTGGAATACAGCTTTCAGCAGCCCCTTGTGCCAAGTTTGAGTCCAATTAAACTACAATGAGAGGTACCATGATTTCATTTGCTTGGATTGTCACATTTCAGAAGGTCAGTAGCCTGCGAAATGTTCGCTGTCTCTCATTAAGCTGGTTCCAGCAACTGTGTAAAGTCTCTAATTTAGCTTCTTTTTATATTCCGCTTTCAGCCCTGAAGATGGCTGCCTGCAGGGAAGAATCCTATGCCACCCGTGGTATTAGAAAGTGTTTCTGACCATACAAATAGACTAGCAAAACTGACCCTATGATAAAAATGAGATGACACTCTAAGGGTTCCAGTTACGTTCGTCTAGCGTTTCTCCGGAAGAATCCTCGCTTCAGAGAGGAGGCATGTACGTTTGTTTGGGGGAGGGGTACAGTCTATGCTAAAGAACTCTCAGTATGGTGATCATATTTTCAGAACCACAAGTAAAGACCTGTAAGTTTTTATTTCCTGATACGAATGTTTATTTATTTTAAAATCTTAACGAAAACATTAAAACAAAATTTCTTTTAGATATGCAATAAAAAATGAATTGCCTTTAATCAAAGAGTGGAAATCAGAGTTGTCCTGGAAATCTGATATGTATTAGACACTGGGTAGATCTCATCTGAGTCCCGGTTGGGCTTAAGGGGGGAAAAAAAATCACCATTCTGTAGACTGTGAGTATGCTAATTTCCGTTACGGCTCTGGTCTGATAAGGAAATTGCTATACAGATGCCATTCATGACGATTACGGTTTATTGACTGAGTACTAGATGCCAGGCATTACGTTAAGAGCTCACACACAGAATCTCATTTCATCCTCTCAATAACCCATTTTCCAGATGAGGAGAGTGAGGTGCAGAGAAAGTTAACTTGCTCAAAGTCATAGCTGGCAAGAGAAAGAACCAGGAATCAAACCCAGGTCTGTCTGACTCCAAAGCCCTTCTTCCTAACCATTTTGCCCTTACACTTCAGTGGCAAAGGCTGGCTCAATCCCTATCGGATTCACAAAATACAAACTGGCAGGTGCACAGTGATAGGAGTCATGTCTGTCGTGCTTCCCTCGGAGCAGAGATTAGCATGGCCACTGAGTCAATTTCAACCTTGGCTAATGTATTCACTTTGGTAGACAGGAATCTTCTGGAGTTCCAATCCTTCTAGTAACCTTTCCATTTTGAAAAATAATACTTCTGAGTAGGGTTCCTTTTCTAACTCCAAAAGAAAATTTAGAAAATGTAGAAATGCCCAATGCCTGAAAAAGAAAACTTAAATAATGTATAATTCCACCACCCAGATATAATCACTCTTGGTGCAAATTCTCTATTGCCTTATTATTATTATTTATTTTTGTCTATAAAATTGATGATTTCCAGTATTATTTGCTTGGTGTTTGGTGTTCTTCTCAATGAATATACAAACCCACCCAGATTACATGTCATGTACTACCTATGGATGTTTATAATCGCCAGATTAAGTTGGCCACTCCCTGAATGTGAAACCCTGGTTCTTTTAAATGCGCTGCCACCTCAATTGACTCCATAGAGATGAAACCTGGAACTTTTTTTGTTTTTAGGCCCAGGTGCTGAGAACAGCCCCAGCTGGCTGAAAACTGAAGGTCAAAGAGGCCCTGGGTCTGGCTGAATGTGCCAAACTCTGAATCCCAGAAGCTTAAAATATAATCAGAGTTCCTTCTACCAGCTCAGGGATCCTTGGATCTTTTAGTATTCCTTATTAAAAAATAAAAAAATAAAAAAGACAAAAAGAGCTCAGCATAAAACTGAAGAGATCAGTTTAATTATGTATGTGCAAAAAAATAATCAAGAACAAAAAATGCTTTCATTTTCTTGGGTAATTTTTTTTTGAAACATATATGGTTGATATTCTTGCTTAAAAGATGGAAATGACACTTCAGCCTACAGCAGTCAAGGGTTTACAGAACGGAGGCTGAGGCTCTTTGCCTGGCCCTGGGAAGGGTGTGATGAACACAGTCTGAAATCAATATCAGGCAACAGTTACTGCATTCAATATTATTTG